>NC_137503.1:3982500-4225000 GCF_041902795.1 Electrophorus electricus
TCATGCGTTTGTGCTGAAAAGGTCACTCAGGTAGCTTTACGCATTTATTCTTGAAGCTTATTCAAAATAATATTTCCTACTTCTTACATTAGTAACCACAGGTAGGTTAAAGAAGGTACATCCTTGGACAGATTCCAGAATTTCATATAAATAATTACAGGTCTACTAAATATATATATAACATTGACCTTTAAACATTTCATAAACCTTTTATGTCTGTTACATCATGGAACATTATTGTTCCATGGAAAATGGAACACTGAGTTCATCATAATTGTTCAAATCTTCTGAATCGAAATCAAAAAAGCACTTTTGGGTCACACTAAATGCAGATATAAAGCCAATTTTCTTTCAATGGCCAAAAAAAGTGGTTGGTGTCAACATAATAAAATTTTCAAGCAAGCACACCGTGGACGGAAGTAGCAAGACAGGTCAGTGTAGCATCTAAAAACACTGGCCTAATATGGCTCAATAAGCCTTAGACCCAAGGAACGTATATCTGTGTTTTCTTCCTCATCAGGTTAATGTTGCTCTTGTGAGCACCCAGCACCCACATTCCAAGTGCATCCTATGAATACTGTTCAAAAGTCTTTTAAATGACTAATTTACATCACCCACTTCTCATTTAAAATGGGTTGTCCTTATGGTCAAAAAAGTATAGATGTACTTCCAAACTGAAATGTCAACTGTAATATTTGTACACATGGATCAGTATACTGTAGTGAATGGCTTGGAGCTACAGACTATGCAGATCTAAATTTTATAGATCATGGTTTCACACAAATCCGGGCATCTCTGTGACATCAAGACTGCATCTTTTAGAATGAGGAGTTAGATCAGACTACACTGACATCAGGAACAACAGGAAAATGGGAAAAGTAAGTTACTGCTAGGCTGTTTGTAATGAAGTCTATGTATAGCCATTTGTGTCTAAGCCAGTAGAAAGCATGAAAACCCATGATTCCATCATTATCTTTTAAGGCTTACCTGGTGACTGAACTATTTGCATTAGTATGCTCATTGGTAGGTTCGTGCATGTATGGTTGTATTACTACAATTCTCCTTCATCTTCATTTCCGCTTGAGTGCCGCAGGAGGCTGCAAAGCGCCAACAGTGGGATGTCACCGAGCATATTCATTGGAATATTGGGACCACATCCAGACCATTGTCAGCTAGGATTGATGAACAAATTTGTTCTTTGTGTGGTGTTATGTTTCTGTTCCCTTTTTTTTAAATTGAAAAATTGCTGAATGTTTCATATAACACTATTTTCATAAAATATTTTTAATACTTTATAACATATTCCTTGGGTAATTAAGGAAGGCTGTGCAAGACTGCAACCAATGCCAATTAAGGTACCTTCTCAAACTCAAAGAATCTGAGTTTGTTATACTATGATAGTACTGAGAGGGTATATAATCTGTAATTACCTCATCATTCCAAAATTACACAAAATCTACAGCATAATGGAATGCTCATTTTAGTGACCCCATAATATTAAAGGCAGTTTTAGCATCTCCATAAGCAGTAAATAATGGTAGGAAAGGTTCTTTTTAAAACTTATTCAGTTACATTATATATGTCTGTAACTGTTAAATGAAAATTGTCTACAAATAAGAGGAATTCATAGCCATTTAAGGAAAACTGAAAAACTTTGGTAAATCATAATTAATAAATCCATTAGTAAATCCTCAGCAATTCATACACAGGCAGATATTTTATTTCACTGATGGACAAACAAAAATTCAAGAGGAATTCCTGAAAGGAACACCAAAGGTACTGCCAAAAAGTAGTGCTGTATTAAATGTACATAGGGCAAATTAATCTTAAATGCTGTATTAAAAATATTACTGTTACCATCTACAGAAGAGAATGAATTTTGGCATGAGAAACAAATATCCTGCATCACAAATACACATCGAGGACAATACAAGGATCGTGAGCCTGCACTTTGACAAAGGCAGCCTACAGAGAAGAGGCCAGTTTCCCAACACAGTGGTGCCAGGATAATAACATTTCCTTAAACGTCAAGTAGGCTAAGGATCTTATACTGGACTTCAGGAAGCAGCAGTGTGTGCACACCCCCATCATCATCAATGGAACGACTACTTTAAAGTTCCTTAGTGTTTACATCACATAGGAACCAACACGGACAGATCACAGAACATGAGTAGTGAAGAAGGTACAATAGTGCCTCATCTATTTCAGACAGCTGAAGAGGTTTGGTATGAACCCCCATATCCTCAGAACACACCTGCACTGTGGAAAGCATTCTGACTGGCTGTTTTACCACCTGGTGCAGCAATTGCTCTGCTCTCAAAAGATGAAAGCTCTGCAGAGGGTGGTGCAGAGAAACCAGCACATCACCGGGGTTCAGGTACTAAACCTCCTTGAATTGTGCAGCAGTCGCTCCCTGAAGAAAACCAGGATGATGAAGGACTCCACCCACCTAAAATCCATTATGAGACGTATGAAGGGGGAGATTCAATATTTTGAAACTTAAAAGCAAACTTTTATATCTATAATTATTAGCAAGTTATTTCAGTGACTATTATTATATTATTTAAAACTGTACAATTATGTTTAAAATGATATATTGAAGGGGAAAACTCTGGTTTTCCACTTGAGGGGGGGGTTGGGTCAGGACCCAAATGGCTTGCCAAGAACCATCCCTATGCAACATTAAAAAGTATTCAGTGTACCATGTATACAGTATAATATTTCTCTTTCTCTCATTTACAGACAGACAGACAGATATATATATATATATATATATATATATATATATATATATATATATATATATATATATATATATATATATATATATATATATAAAAAATGTGTGTGTCAGTGAGTAATGCTTCCCATGGATATATATGGATACTTAAGGTAGGAACGCAGCACCTTTGGCTAATAACCCCATACAAATACCATTAGGTAATTATATTCTCCAGCTCCTGGATATAGTTTTGCATTAGCCCTAAAATGAAATGTAATGAAAACTGCATTCAAATAAAGACAACCGTGTCTACTTCATCCTTTTGAGCATCCTTCCTATCCTCATTGGAGGAAGGGTTCAACTTCATACAGCAGATCATTCTAGTAATCTCAATGATGATTGAAAATGTTCCTAACATCACATAATGCCCAAGTATCTTCAATAACAGATGGGACAAAAGCCACAGAGGCCATTTGGAAAGTGTGGGTGTGAACAGGGATGCTTGGTTAAGGAGTGGTTAGTGAGCCATGCTAAGCAATCAAGCCTGACATCAGAACTGACTGTGCTCTTTCTGGTATACTCCATTGAGTTTCCTTCAGCTCTGGGTCATAAAACTCCTATAACCTGGTTGACCCATTCATATTAATTTTAGCACTTTTTATGAGTTTGTAGGAGTACTGTCAACCCGGCTTAATATTTACACCACTTTTAGAATTACTATCCTCAAGATGTGATACTGACTCAAGTGCAATGGAGTATGCCATGTAAGCGGATTTCAGGTTCAAGGTTCTTCAGACATGGTCAGATTAAATTAGTTTGTCCTGTAGTAGAGGTGTGATCTACATCTTTGAAAGGTAACTGGCCTTCATGTTTGGAATTTTTTCAAAGATCATCATGAGCATATACATGAACCTATTATCTAATACCAAAAATATGTCCACAATAAAGCAACAACTTGGAATTACTTTTTAAAAGGCTATGGCAGATTTAGAATTATTGCTGAAATGAAAGTAAAATACATTTGCCTTCGCACTGAATAGTACTCTCAGAAAATGGATCTGACATTAAAAATAAAACAGGAAGATGACATCAAAGTATTTCAGCTAAGTACTTATTAAAGGAATATGGTAGGTGATCATATCATGTTGTGTACATGTGATGCAGGGTGCTCTTTTTTTCCCCTCACTTCTGAGTATATGGTAGGGACAGGGCGGAGGAGGCTGTCCATTAGGAAGCACCAAGCTCTTTTCAGAGTCTATAATTTAGCTACTGAGTTTAACCTTCAACAGGTCACAAAACAGGAGCAATTTCTCACAATATATATAAAAATAAGAACTAACAAACGAATTAAATGCTGCAAAAATGGGAAAAAACTTGGCTCTAAAAAAAAAAAAACCACGGTAAATTAAAGACATTTGTGTATACTGATTGTTTAAAACAGTGACTCATTCAGGAATTTCAAAAAGAACCTTCATTTTAAAAGGGGCACTTCCAGAATCTGTCTCCTTGGTAACAGAATGACATGAGCAAGTCACTATGTCAGAGGAAAAGAAATGGTTTAAAGGACACTTGCTGTGCAAAACACAAAAGCCTCATCTTACTTACAATACTTCAGACAGAGGGAACAGGTGTAATCTGTGGGGTTTTTTTTTAAAGATACTTGGAAGCAATTCAATTGTTTAAGATGTCATTTAAATTTCACTAAATCTTAAAAAAGGTCTGGTTCTTGTTAATTCAGGTTTCTTTCTGAGGCTATTAAATATGACACTAGTTCAATGGAAGACTCCCAAAAACCCTAAAGGATTCCATAAATATACTGACTGGAGGAGGGCTGGTTTATCTTGTAATCCCATTTTATGAACTCAGTTCATTCCTGTCCAGTATTTCCATCTGTTCAAAAGACTTCTCCAAGCTCTGATCTTGAGCAATATTTTACACTTGTGTAGCGTTTGCCCACTGATTTCAAAAGTGCTCTGCTGTGGTTAATATTTACACCTTGAGCTTAAGTTTAAAAACAATTATCCTAATATTCCCAAATCTTCAGATAAAGCATTTTAGTACACGCAATTAACAATATGACCCAATTTCTGAGCACTAAATGAATGGAAACACATGACTATAAATTAGTTTTATTCTAAAACAGGTGCGAATAATGGAAGTGTCTCTGATCCAAAGCATACAACTCCATTTGCAAAACAGCTGCCACTGGAAATCATGCTCCCTTAACACCCCACTGATAGCATGAACACTGCTAATAAAAGCAGGATTACTTCAGAACAACCTTAAGACTGTAGAGATGGTTGCAGGCGTCCCCCTGCCCACTCCCTCTCAACATTAATGGCTCTGTGGCGTCATTCAAGTTTAGGTGGGAAGAGAAATCTTCCTCACCAAAAAAAGCACAGCAGAGAATGTTCTCGCTAAGGCATCTAAAGAAACTCAGCCTGTTCCAAGTTCTGATGATCCAGTTCTACATTATCACCTCCTTCGTTTGGCATGAGGCTCCTGCACCTTACAGTAATGGGACCAACTACAGCACATAGTCAGGACTGCGGAGAGTTCACCGTTTCAGGATATATACAACTAGAGTCTTGAAGTATGCTGGAAAAATCATAGAACACCCATCACTTATTTCAGCCTCTCCCATCTGGCAGAAGACAGGGCCAGCACAATGAGACACTCAGTGCCCCCCCTACCCAAAAAAGAAAGTTACTTTATTTAACCTACTTTTATTTATTTCTTTTTTTATCTAAGTATATTCTCCATTCTGTGCACCACAAATATACTTTAAGTTTAAAGTTTTTCTATTTTGTTTCATCATATTTTATTTAAATTCATTCTCTATTCTGTGCACTATAAAACGTCCAGTGTGTCAGCACTCACCAAGACAAACACCTGGGTAATAAAACTGATTTAAAAAACCCACAAAAAACAGGAACTAGAGACATCTGCACTACAAGTCCAACAGATGCAGAACAAAACCTTGTGAAGCAAATACATGTAGTCCAGAAGCAGGACACCAAGTATGATAAACACTGAACTGAACAAGGCTCCTCCCTGTTCTCTTCATCAGCAATGCCCATTCACAAACTGTGAAGCATGAAAGAAGAGGAAGCCAATCAAGGATCATGACATGATCTACTGAATATTTCAGTCTCATTTAGTAAGATACGGGAAGGCTCATGACCCTTGGCTCAGGGACTCTCACCCACTGTTTTCCAGTGGCGTTGGCAGCATTACAACTCTACGTCACCTGCACCTAGACACTTGTCAGGATATGCATCACTGGTGGAATTAATGTTAATGTTCTCCTGGGTGCGGAAGTGCTTTCCTGATATCACGAGAACTGGCTGAGTAACAGAGGCTGCATAATCTTAGACAGAATCTGAAACCTTTGTGACAGTGTACATTACAGCAAAGTGCTAAAAGGTACATGGCAGGCTTTTACTTAAGAAGCCTTTGAAATATGAGAAGTAACTTAATGATGCGTTTTGGATTGCTTGGGAAAAGATGATTAAAAAAAGGTAAAGAAGGTAAATGAATGCATTCTTCCATTATGGTCCTGATTCAACTATGATTTTATCATCTGATCACTTCAGTGCCTTCAATGCACTGGACCAAGCAGTTACACTAATGTACAGTACGCATTAGCAAGTCTAATAAATGTCAGCTTTCTGACTGCAACATTCAACAGAACAGTGTAAGTGGTAGTGGGTAGGCATGAACGAGAAGGTAAAAACTACTACTACTACTACTAATAATAATAATAATAATAATAATAATAACACACCAAAAGAACCATAGATTGAGGCGAGAATATCATTTTATTTCCAAGGGAAAGTTTTGAAAAGTAACTTACCGGGTCAGACGGGCCACAGAATGCTCGGAATTCTCTGGGTGCATCAGGGCCATGTATCTCCAGGGCCATGCAGGGTCCAGAACATAGCTCTGCCACCATACCCTGCAGAACATGCAGTCAAGAGTTACCTTATTCTGCTCACTCTACCCATCACTAAGCATGTGCCAGTGAAAGAGCTCATTATGTGAACAAAACTTGGTGAGTTATCAGAGCCCCAGGAAAACTTTAGAACCACTCAGGTTTCTGCTCTGCCTCTAAATAAATATATAAATCAAAAGTAAATAAGAGACAACAATTGCTTCCATTGTCCAGACTCCCAGTTGTCTGTGGCAGGGTCTGGTTACATTTGATGTTAATCTAGTCTGATGAGATGGTCTCTGGGAGTCTTTGGTGGTAGAGGGTCCAGAGGGGAACAGTACACTAAACGTGCAGAGCATGAGGACGATCAATAGCAGAAGAATGAACTGCCAATAGAACACATTCGCAAAATAGAAACAGTTTCTAATAGTGACACTGCATATTTACGCAATATTCAGTATTGCAGCCAAAACAAGATCGACGGTCCCATTATAGAAGCTGCATGCACCTAACTTGACATTCTACACGTTACATTTCAATGACATTTTCTCTGTCCAAAATCTAAACCACATTATGTCTTATGCATTCAGGAAGGCTGTCAAAGCTGATTTATACTTTCCCCTCATACTTTATACTTACTTGAAATCTTGAAATCTAAAGTAAAAAGAAGCACTGCTATTAGGCCCTCAACTCAACCATTGTGGCAAATGGTCAAAACCTGAATATATTTTTCCTATCAGTTCCAAGTAAAGATTGGAAAAAAGGAAAATATGATTTTATCATATTTGGGAAAATGCAGTTGAGTAGACATAGCAGTGAGTTTGGCTCAGTTGAAAATAAATGAATGCTTTCACTGCCCAACACCCTGTCTTGATTATTTTAGTTCTATGAGCTGTAAAATGGCAACAGGCAGAAGAATTGAGTGTTGACTCAGGCATGGCACAGCAGCCTGGCTGTGCCTTATTCAAAGCGCAGACCCCACCATCCTGAGCAGAGCCTATTAATGCCCCTATGAGTGCAGGACTGATCTCAGAAAATGTGCAATCTCAGAAACAAACAACTGAACAAACACAAAGGTTTGCACATTTCCTTCAATTCCAAGTTAAATATCTCTGTTAAGCCAGTCTGTGCTTACAGTTATTGTCTCATAGCATGCAAGTTCTGATATTGACAACAAACTTCAGACTGTGAATATTCACAGCCACAATTTATTAGTGAATTGCAAATTTTCAAAAGAACAAAAATAATCAGAAGTCTACCATTTCAAAACCCTTAAATGAACCCTTCTAAAGTAATAGACCATCATCAAGCATATGGTATTGTGTCATGATAGACAAATGCATATAAAGAAAGCTGATTAAATGGATCAGTCCAACTAAAGCCACTGCTAGACTATTAATCCAGAGGTCTAAAAGTGTGTCTGCTAAAGGCTAATGCTAAAACATCTCCATTCCAACCAAACAGCAGTTTATGAAAAAGAATTATCTGAGCCTTACAGTTTGGCCTGTTATGAAATTGCAAAGTGTGTTTTTTTTTGGCCATTGTTTTTTTTTTTTTTTAGCAGACTATTAGGCAAATGATTTGCTTTAAACTCCTAATTTTAGATAGATAGATAGATAGATAGATAGATAGATAGATAGATAGATAGATAGATAGATAGATAGATAGATAGATAGATAGATAGATAGATAGATAGAGAGATAGATAGATAGAGAGAGAGATAGATAGAGAGAGATAGAGAGATAGATAGAGAGAGATAGAGAGATAGATAGAGATAGATAGATAGAGAGATAGATAGATAGAGAGATAGAGATATAGATAGATAGAGATAGATAGAGATAGATAGAGAGATAGATATTGTAATGTATGGATTCACACACACAATAATTTGAAAGCCCATAGATTTGTATTCATTATGCAATATTATTTTACATACATTTTACATATGGCTTATGTTTATAGTTTCCTGACATATAGAGAAGTTAGGTTCTACACATAGTAAAACAACGTTTCTAGTGCGTTGGTGAAATTACATTTTACTAAGTGTTGTTAGGCCTTCTCTGTACTTACTGTATACTCCGAGACTACCCCTTTATAAATTTCTAAAAACTCTTCTGCACTGGCTTGATCTAGGTTGAACTGAAAAGAGAAATAAAATTATTATGTCAAAAAACACGCAACAACAACAATAATACAAAACAAAACAAAAAAACACAACATGCAAAAACATTTAAACTTTGAAGTGGGTCTAGTAAATGACTTTAGGTCAGGGAATCAGACAGAGATTTTTCACTTGAAATTGGGTGCTAGAGGTGGAGAGAGGGAGAGTGAAAAACATTTTCTAGTTCTCTACAGAAATGTAACATATTAACACAGCATAAAGCTCCACTACCAGATGAATGTAGTCATTATTATGCTCTCTGGCCAACATGCAAAGGAGAATGTTACCTATCCAATTATGCGTCAAATAGGCCCCAAGCTCAGCAGACACAAAAAACAGATGTCATACTGCAATGCTGGAACCTATACCAGAGCTATTAACTTTGCCAAATATAAATCTGTTTTATATCAAGCTACACACACACACCTACCTACAGGACATTTTTAATGATCAGCCTATATGCATTACTTATGTAGTAAATATTTCCATTTCTGGCATTTCGCAGATGCTTTTATTCAAAGCAACTTACAATTATGACGAATGCAATTCGAGCAATAGAGGGTTAAGGCACAGGCACCCAACTATGGTAATTGCCAATAGTGAGTCTTGAAAAAGCATCCTTCTGATCATTAGTCCAGTACCTTAACTGCTGAGCTACTCCTATCAATTTTATATCAAGGAATTGGTAGTACAATGTTTAGCAGGAAAATGTGGTTGGCCGGAGATTATCTCAGTGATGACTTGAAATCTGTCCCTGATGAGTTCACTGTCTGGTCGATAACATTGTCAGCTTAGATGATGAGGGGGAAATTAAATCAAGTGCGCATGTGATTTTAGATTTTTCTGGAATGCAAGGACACATACAAAAAAAAAATCTCTATACAATAAGAATAATGTACTGTGGCCTTGTATGCAATCAATTTATACTGACAGCGCACTTACTATCTGTAAAGCAGAGATCTCAAATCCGGCTTCTGTGATGGAGTTCAGAATCTTTCCCGTCAGAGCTGTAAATACACAAAAGCATGCTTAAGTCAACAATGTTCAGTTTATAGCCTACAGAGCTGCATACATAGCACCAAATAAAACAAATAAATAATAGGAAATGTAATTAAATATAAAAATATAGTAATCCAGTGAGGCCAAGCAAATTCACAGTGATACCTAGCCATAATGGTGGACCAAACCACAATATGCCCAAATGTTGTCTTCATATTAAATCTATTTTTTATTGTCTGTGTTCTTACAGATTTCCACGTAAAGCAACCTTGAGCACAGCAAAAGTGCTATATAAAGAAAAGTGATGACGGCAATGATGTTGATTGTGGTGATCTTCCCATGCATTAGTAATATGCAACGCACTTCAGGCCCTAGGTGCTATTTTGAGCCATTCTGCTCCAGGTATACACTTGTTGGGCTTCACTTGAACCTGAGGATATGAGTCATCAGGAGCAAAGCTTAAAAAAAGTCCCAAGTCCCACGAGACAGGCCATAACATTAAACCTCACATGCTGTGTCAGGCCTGTCAGCATTTGCCACTGTCCCCTGCCTCAGACATGTAAAAGACTAGGCCATATTTACTGTGCCCTCTAAGAAAAGATAGCAAACATACACTGACCGACTGTTTTAAACTCTTCCCCTAAAAGATCAGGCATTGTGATTGGGTCTTAGGTAGTGTGATGTGAGTGTATGATGGCGAGGTGGCTGGAGAGTAGGTGGTATGAGGCAAGAGAAAGCAAGACAGGGAATGAAAAATAACTAGGGGAAAAAAGACTTAGAGATGAGCCTGATTTTATTTCCAACTGATCACAACTGAAAGTGTTACTGACAGATTGGTACTTAGACTTACAATGTCAATCTCCAAACAAAAACAGTATGCCAAAAAAAACAAAACAAACAAACAAAAAAAACAAACTTACTTGTTCTTGGTTCTTGGAGGAGACCTTTATCCTACCGTTTACCTTTCAGAGCCGGTTGTGAGAGTTAAAGCCAAACATGGAGTTCACAAGATAATAAAATGGAAGGAAAGACTTTGAGCTCCACTAACGTAGTGCGGTAGTTCTATCACTGCCTTTGTACAGACTGTTCTGGAACAAGCACATGGAGATTATACTAGTAACCTCTCAAAGGTCCTGTCAGCCCACACTATAACGTTTCAGCCAAAAAAGTGTCAAAACCTTTTTTTTTTTTTTAAACACTTATCCCAGAGGAATAGAAAAAGCCCAAAGGCCATAAGCTCAGGTTTCCCCAAACATGGTCTAAAGCTATCCCAGGAGCTAAGCCCTCCCAAACCCTAACAGACAGGGTGCAGTAGAGTACCCTTGTGCAATGTCTTTCAGCTTCCCCCACTGGCACGTTAGTATAATAGCCTGTATTCATCAGCAGTGTAGTGTGTCCTCAGGAACAGTGACTACAGGTCAAATGCAGGATCAGGGCTCATATGACATAGTACACAAGTCTGCTGAACAGAGGACAAAGTTTGGGCAAATTATCATAGCACACAAACCAACCTGAGACCACAGACAACAAACTGTGTGTGTGTGTGCGCAAAAGAAACACACACAGAGACATTCACAGGCACGTATATACAGGCACAGACAGTTATGACATATCGTACATATAAGAAGATAAACTATTTGTAAATATAATAACATGGAAGCCAGACCACACCCTCATTCAGTGTGGCTGTAGTACCACCCATGAAGTCTGGCCCTGTGAACAACACCTTCACACATCCCCCTCAGCATCATCTCTGAGCCTGAGCTCCCAGTCACATCGACAGCTCCCAGACCAAACCAGACATGTTGCCAGGCAACACTGTTATGGCTGCCTAGCAACAGAGTTCTCCATTCTAGTCACGAGGTAGCTTTGATATTGGCCAAGAGGTTTTTGTCCACTTTCAAGTAAACCATGGCTGGTTACTGGATAGTATCTTCTATGTGATCTAGTACAGGAAGGATATAAACATCACAGCGCATTTCCACTGCCAAAACATTTTGGCAGAATTAAATCTAACATGCTTTTATTGGCTGAGGTTAGAAACCAGCTCTCAATTCAAATAAACTTTTCTATTAGTTAAGCCCTGTGAACAGTTTAGTCTGTCTTTGTGAAATTACAGTTAAGGTTGCACTTCTGTTGTTGAGACAAGAACTCTACCTGGCAAGACTGAGCCGAATGGCATGGTTCATAAGGACTAAAAGATCTATACACGTTTCGCATAACTTTTTTTTTTTTTAAAGAGGATTGCAAGTTATAACACATTCCTCAAAATTAAGCTTTCAGTAAGGGTGAGTAAACAGCCATTTATCACAGCAGCCCTGTCCCTCAGCAAATGCATACAACTGAGTCATAAGCATTATGCTTGTCTTAAAACTACAACATTGACCAGCTACATTTTTTTTCTTTTGGATAGGCTAAGCAAATGCATCCAGTTTAAACATTCAAACAAGTATGCTGACAAGGCGACAAAGGAAACACTAGCAAGATTAGAATCCTGACTAAATAAGAGGCTAGCACCACCTGAGGGATTATATCATTTGCAGGAAAATAATTCTTCTGTGGGTTACATAACACAAAGGCAAAGCAACAATATAAATGGGACCTGCCTGACACAGATGGCCAGCAAAATTACTGATTGTTGCTTTATCTCGCAAATTACTTAGATCCCTTTAGGGTCTTCTGTTATCGACTACTAATCTCTCTTGTCACAAATGTGTTTGGTTCCTAATCCCTCATTTAAAAATAATATAGGCTGCAACACTTTCTAAATCACCAGCTATCAGCATCCAAGCTGGAGACCTGCAGGCAGGACACACTCCCAATGGAGGTACATTGTGTGTGCACACTCACAGTGGGTCTCTGGTGGTATCTGCCAGTCTGGTGACTCATACAAGGGCACCAAATTGTGAACAGGTGAAAAATCCTTCTCCCAAACAGTTCTAACATAACAAGGCTCTCAAGAGTTTCACAAGATAAGTCAGTCAAAGCCAAATCAGGGAAAAAAAAAAAAATCTATATTTGACATACAAGCATCTACTAACTGACTAAAAGTTAAACATTTTTGCATTTTAAATATTTCAAATTTTCTCCTGATGTCAATAATCCTTAACCAATTTTGATCTCTTCCAAGTTGTATTTCGGGATGACAGCACTATCAGTGCAGATAGATAAAGGGTCACGCCTTCCCTTTTGAATTACTACGCATACGCCACTGTCAGACAGTCTGCCTAATGCAACTATCCAGCTATGTCTGTGGCTATGAGCCCTTAAAAAGGTTTGGTCTCAGTGGCAGAGAAACTGCTCTTTAGGGGCCAATGACCATTTTGTGAGGAGTCTTTTACACTGGTTCCATGTGAAACATGTTGCAGGGAAGGGGGCGGGGGGGTTGATGCTCAGATCAAAATGTAATAAACTATCATTTGGTGAGTTTGTGAGCAAAATATTCTCTATAACTATTGAAGCAGGCAATGGCCTGCTCCAATTCAATATCACATGAGGTAGCAAAGAGCTTTGAAGGCATGCTCCATGAATAGGGGATCAGGAGAAGGATTTGGGAAAAGCCACAGGGGAGATTGGTTAAACATATGCACTGGCTTTAGGGGTAACACATTCACCAACATAAGTAAAGAGAGGAAGCCAGGCATATCACAAAGGTTGAACAGTAAGGAACCCATGGAAGAACCAGAGGGGAGCTTAAATGTGGTAGTGCAGCTGATGGACAAAGTTAAATATATTCTCCAAAACAACTGCATTTTTACATGTCATTCATTAAAATAAGCACACACAAGTATTTGAGGTGTTAAGATTTCAGATACATTTGTCCCTGAGACAATAACTAACTGTCCTCACTCACCAAGGCACACATGCAAGCCGCTTCAGCATGTGACAGGACATGTCAGTAACATTGACCCAATTAAAGCTTCAAAGGTCCTACTTCATTTAGCTTTAAGGACCCATTAAATAATGAAGCCAAAAATGACTGACTCATCTAATCAAGCACTATGAAAAACCTACTTGTATGAAAAGATTTGTAATCAGGTTCTCTTAAATTGCTCTTAGAGAATGTGCCGCATTTACCCGTTTTGTGCTATTTAAAATTTTCTCTTAGGTGTGAGCAAAATTTAGAGTGGTCCAGACTTGTCCTACAAGTCATCTACAGCTGTTTCCCAAAGAAAGAAATGTGTAGACTAATGGACTGTATAAGCTTGAAGTTCCAGTCTGAATATACATAGTAAACATGATGTGTAATCCTGTTATGATAGTAGTATCCTGGTCAACAATAGTATTTGTCCTTTTACTCTACTATTCTCCCATTACATTCCAAATTGGACAATATGCATTCATTAGATTTGCAAAGGCTTAACACACTACAATGCTGGACATGACCACCATTGTGAGACCTGACAATACAACATCATCCATCAGGACACTTACTCGCTCATCTGTCTTTTCCTTGACACTCTCCAGTTTCAGTCATGTACTGAGTTGCTTTGGCAAGACTTGTTTGTTTGTTTGTTTGTTTATTATTGTCTACTTTCAGGCCTTTTGCTTTAATTTGTGACAATACAGACTTTAAGGGACATCACAAACAACACAAGCAACTTTTAATTCCTAATCTTATAATGCGACTGTGATGTTTTTTCTTTCAGAGGTCAATAAATGAAAACGCTACAGACGTTTTGTTACTACTTAATTTCAAGCAGAATTAGCTATAACCACACCCCCCAAAGCAAAACAAAACAAAAAAATTAAAACAACAAATTATTGAAACTCACATGTGCAACTTAATACAGGATATTGGCTAGTTAGGAAGCCTTTCTTTTGTTAAATCAGAGGCTTGTTTGTGTGTGTGTGTGTGTGTGTGTGTGTGTGTGTGTGTGTGTGTGTGTGTGTGTGTGTGTGTACGTGCACACATGCATTTAGGGTCTCACCCTCTGAGATAGCATGAGGTTTGATAATGCAACAGGTGCAGTAAGAGTATTGGGCCGTGTTGGAAGGACCGTGCCCTGTAGTGGAAGGGAAAAAGAGCTCCAGCTCCTACAGAGTACAAAGAGGAAAAACCAAACCAAACCAAAGTTAGTTGGTCATAAACTGCATGTGTGTTAAACGAGTTCATAATTCAGACACATTTCATCTTTAATGAACATATGATGCTATACTATAAAGGTGTCATTCTTGTCCAATAAGAAAACGACCTGCATGTTTATTACTAAACACTGCAACTAAGTGGATTAAAATGTTTTGTTGTTGTTGTTGTTTATACCCGAGCAGCAGATGCCAGAGAGTCTGATCCATGCCCTGCATTTTTAGTGCCATCTGTGCCAAACCTGGCACGCAGGCTGGCTGGAGCGTCTTTGCGTGCTGCACCAGAGTCAGTGGGCCCCAGAACTTTCCTCCAGACAGACACTGCCTCATCTCCCATCAGCTCCATGACAACCACCGGCCCAGAGGTCACAAACTGTACCAGGTTACTGCTCAGTCACAAAAACCATATGTATTAATTATCTCAGCTGAAAACATCAACAACTTAAACTATTAGTAAGAAATATTATTAAAAAGACTTTGTAACATCTGAAATATACAGGGCACTGTAGAAGTATGAAGGTCAAGCCTCATACAATGTCATGACAAGACTTTTGCAATGTCCTCAAAGGAATCCAAGATTTCAGTATGAAGGTTATGCTATGTCACTGGCTGGCTGTAAAACAACACTTCAATGTCACTCAAAGACATCAGAAGGTAGTGGAAACGCCACAATAAAAATCGCTGTTGCAAGCAGATTGGGCTTTAAGGTTTCTTTGAAAAACTCACATGCAACCTCAACATAAGTGAATAATTCACCCAGGGAAGACTTACTTGAAAAAAGACTTTGACTGATGTTCCATGTAAAAGTCCCCTGCCTGCTTCCTGTAAGAAAGCCATAAAAGTACACACAGTTAATAAGTGATCCAATGAGCCCCACTCACTTCTACAATAAAGACAGAGGCCTAACAAGAACTATTTTTGCTCCTTTTCAATTTGTTTACACACCTTAAAATACCAAAAAATCAAAAATAAAATTAAGATCAAGAAGCATAATTCATTTAATTGGCAACAAGTCTCCCTCATCACAGTATAAAAGTTTAAAAGACAGTTATCATTAGACAGTTTAATCAGTAGACCAAAATGTGCACAACAGCAGCAGAGAATACTTGGTCTTGTGAGTAACCAATAGTAAATGGCAAAAAGTGACATGAATGAAAAGCAAACAGCCCTGATCAGCCTAAAACAACAGTCCCTTATACAGTTCTACACAGTCAGCTTTCCTGTAGGAAAGGAAAGATTAACACTCAGCTCTTTCCATATTTCCAACAGTTAAACTGCTGCTGTGTGTCACTACTAAAAGGGGTGGGCTTACAGTACAAAATGTGTGTTGAATCAGCAGGCTGAATTAGATGGTGATATGCTTAGTAGTTATATGAACCAAATCAACCATGTTAAGCAACACTAGTCTATGAACCTATACCTCTAAATGCATAGCAACATGCAATATGCTCAAATGTAATGCATAAACATTTTTACTTTACACTACATCAATAAATCTGCCAATGTAACCTAAATTTCTCTCCTTCCAAGAATAAGAATAAAATTACATCTGCATTTGATAGTTATACATTTTTGCCAGCTTTATAAAATAAATTAGGCTGATTATTTGCATTGTGCAAAAGCTGTTAGAAATGGAATTCCAAATGCAAATCTGACATTTAGAAATACTCCAGCAGGCAGAGACTACACATGCAAAATGTTTAATTATAGAGATAAATGACAGCAGTGAAGAGTGACACTTTTTCTGCATTCACCACTGATCAGACTGGAGTAGAGAGGACATGACAGTGCCCGACTGGGTGTGTGTTTACATCCCAGAGTCAGGAGTAATGCTGCCACCAGCTGCTCTATCAGAGAGGAAGACAGAAAGGGGGAAAAGGGAGCGCAAGAACAAGGCAACTAACCACATGAGGACAAACACGAGACTAAGCATTTAGTAAAGCCCTGCCTGAGAGGTTTTGCAACATTGTTTTTATTCTTTTAAAAACAGGTCAGATGGATGTGAATCAAGTTTCCAGGACAACTACTGAGCATTACATTTAATGGAGAAACCTCATTTTTGGGTGTCCATGGGCCTCCTAAAATATGTGCAAAAAAACCTGTGCATTCAAAACCATTCATTAATTCATTCTAAGATTTGCATCTTTATCTTTTGTGCTTTCCATGAATTAAACATGCTTGAAGTTTGTAAACATAAAATACTGACAATGCGTTCTGTAACTCTGGTTTTTAGCATGTTTTAAGTATTTTATTACCATCCACAAATGGTCATGGGCTGGCAGTTACCATCATGTATTCAAACAAGTATTTGTCTGCAGCTGGATGGACAGCCACCAAATTCTTTTTATTAGATAACAGTGACTATTACAGAACCACCCTGGAGTAGTTACTTATTATAATTAAATATATGTGTGGCATATTTTGTTCTCCGACATCGAATAGCATTATTGCAATCTTTTTGTAGAACCCCACAACACCACAGGAGTGAGAACAAGGTAATTACAATCTGTCTGATGCTTTTGCTTATTTTTAATCATCAGGATAATTCTGGTTAATACAAGTGTTCATACGGACATACTCTCAACTCTGTAACCTGCAACTAATTGAGAGATAATGTGTATCTTTGCAATTGTAATGTAATAATTTGGTCAGAGCATGAGCACTACAGTGGATGAAGGGAGAATCAGCTGTAATGCATCTGTTCATAACAGTAGCTCCATGGCCCTTGGAGATATGCCTTCTTACAGAGTGTAATTATAAACCAAACCTGCCTGATCCAGCTAATCAGTGTTCTGAAAAGGCTGATTAATTCCATCAGGTTTGATGGATTGGGGTTGGTATCTAATTCCCAGTGGTTGGTAACCAGTGGTCTACACAGCAAACACAGAAATTTAAAATGGCATCAAAAGAAGCCACAGTATTTGCTGGATTTTTGGCTCCCATCAGAGCCATATGTTCCTGGCAGTTGTCTGCAACCTGACCCCTCCCCAATTCCAAGACTTTCTATAACTTGCCAATTCACAGCATAGCTGCAAACAATATCTGCATTTTAGGAATACAGTTTCAATCTGCTTTGAGCAAAGACCTCTTGATGACCTCTTGACTTTCCTGTTTGATAGTAAATGCTTTGAAGGACATCAAACAAGTTCATTTGTAATTGTGGAGTCAAACAGCTATATAGTAAATCAAGTGCATTCTGCTTTGCATGGGACCAGCATGGGTGGTGTAAAATAAATAATTTGTTATGAGGTACAACATTGTTTCTTGGCTTACCAGCTTAGTTTGGTCATTTTGGCTTTGGTGACAATAAGGCCAGCATCATAAATCATCTGAATAATGTCACCCACTTTGGTCACTGCATCTGGCTTAATCATAGCCAATGTCCTGAGGAAATCAAATGAAAAACAGAAATGTTTTTATAGACTTTTAAAAGAAGGATGAAGTGACAGATAGAGAAGAGAATCAAGTAAGCATGGTTTTATGAGGAGTGAGCTATATCATGTTCCTAAGATTCATGAGGAAAAAATATGGCTTGTGAAGTGACCACTGTATAGAAAAAACACAGAGCAATAGTCTTCCACCTTTATATGATCTCTGCAAAACTTTACTTCCTCAGAGCTCTGGCTCAGTGGAATGAGAAAATATAGTGAGAAAGCCATGGATTCAGTCCACTCAAGTCCACTCTGTGCTTGACAGGGCAAGGCTGGCTAAAAAGATTAGCAGCCAGCTAATTAATCCAGTGATTTTATCATTAAAGATGCAACACAAAGCAACAAATCAGACAGAAAGTGTATCCGTTTTGAATTTAGAATTCAGTGACAAAATGCAAAATAAACTTTTTATATGTTGGTCTGACAGAGCTGTACACTTCAAAGAATGGGTCGAGAGAAATCTCCTAATTCTAATGTTAAAGAACACATGATTTTGTAATCTGTTCACTGCTGCTGCTCATGTGCTTACTTGACAAGGAGCTAAACAACAGTGAAGAGAACAATACATACTAATAAACAACAATGGTGTTTGTTATGGAGCTGTGCATCCTTTCCTCAAAATTAATACATAAATATGTTATCATAATTAGTAGTACACTGAAGTACTGGGTTAGCTCAAAACGATATATTCTTTGCATTGCCATTTGTTTAAACCTAAATGAGTCTACAAAGTGTAACCATATAACAGATTTTTTTAGTCGCGCATCTCTGCTATCTGATTTAAATTCACAGCACACAGCCAGAAACAGAGGGAGAGATGCAGCTACTGTGAAGAAAGCCTCTTCTGTTTGCCTTCAGCACTAGAGTCACCTAATTACCACTAATTGAAATGATCAGCTGAACGATGTGGGAGTCTGAAAAGGCTGACAGGCTTATTTATTAGAGCAATAATCAAAGATGTTCAATTTGTGTTTGATTAGGCTGGGCACTTTCCTGGCTATCTCTGTAGTCTGATTAGAAGCCACCCACTATGGCATAGAAATATGGTTCATTACACTGTTTAGTGAGTTATATCCCGCTGGACCAAATACCCTTCCAAACTACCTTCTGCTCTTCTGAAAAGTTATATCCTCTAATGAGCATCACAAAACTTAAAGGTGTTTGGAATGATATGTTTGCAGCATGATAAAAACAGCAGTGAACGCATATAGTGATGACAGACTGAAAGCCATCATGGTTTTCATATCAAAACAGTGATGCAGCAACATAGTATAAAGCAAAGATAAAATAGCCCAGTGCTGTATGGTACTAATAATCTCTACCTTTATCTTTATGCTTTTGACAGATCATGATGCTTACTTACTCCCACAGACGCTCAAATAAATCCATGTTTACAAGTATTGATATCTTTTTTCAAACATAATGGTGATATGGAAGGGGTGTATTAGTGATGTGTATTACCTTTCTTTCTTGCTGCCCAGTTTATTGGCCGTATATTGGTCCCCATAGTCAACGAGGTTGAGCTGACGAGAGAAGACATTGATGCGGTTCCCCACAAATAGATCCTCTTGGTGAAGATCATCATATTTGGTCCTTCTCAAGAATGTACGCTGGTTCTTCACATCATACTACAATTGATGAGAGGAAGGTGTAGCTGTTTGTGACAGACTTTGAAAAACAACACTAACCAGACATTACAGAAACTGGAATCTTGATGAAAATGGAAGCTTAGACCACATTGATCCAGTGGTTATCTCCAAGACAACAGATAGTGCTTGTTAGAATGAAATTTGATGTGGCGGTTTGCCTGAGCAAAGCCCAAATGCTTACCATCTCCACTGAACCATCTTTAGGGTAGAACAGCAGCTGGTAGCGGCGTAGGAGTGCAGCACTCGGGTCGTACCACTCAGCGAGAAAGGCAAAGCGTTCCTCCTGTGAACAGCATGACACAAACACTCTAGGAACTCTGACATCCTCCCACTAGGCCCAGGGAGATCACAGTGGACCAACCCCCATGCTAGGACAGGGAGCCGGAGCGCTTAGGGCCTGACCCCCAGCATGACCAGGCAGCTGGCCCATGTCACAGCATGGAGTCAAGCACTTGTGGTAAGCATGAGCTGCTCTTCCCCCAGGGTTCTTCTACCACAGCCGGGTGAGCTGTTACACAAATGCAGCTGCTGCTACTCTCACACAAATACAGGCCTAGAGCCAGGGCTCTCAGGACCTCCGATATTGTCACTAAATGTGAAACAGGTGAGAGGTCAAAATCATAGTTATTCTAAAAGAGTGAGGGGGTCGAAAGATTGCATGGCTATATTGTCAAATGAAGTGCATTTCGAGTATGCCATGTTAAAACCATATGCAGAGTTACAGTGCAATTAGAGCATTTGATGCTGAAATTACTGTAACATTAAATGGTGACTGAGGATGATTTGTCAGGTGGCTGCTTTCACCTTTCTCACCTTCACACCAAGCAAAGAGTGCTATTGAACAGAAAAATGGAGGAGGCAGAAAGTGTTGTCTCTCCATCATAGTCTGCCCCCTGGTGGAAGGCCACACATTGAATATGCAAATTGGATTCCAAGAGCATGTGATCCAGACCTGGAGCAGAATACTAATGAGAAACGCCTTTCCTGCTGCAGCGCTAACCTGGGAATATCAAAGGTCATTTTACACAGTTACATGAAGACAAGGTCATATACTATAGGGTATGGAATTCCACTTTAGTTCCAAGATGAGTTATTAACTAATAACTCCCAATAACCTTGTTAATAACTGAACGGGTATTCAATATTTTACATCATTATGCAGATTGGGCAGTAACACAGACTCAGAGTGCCCTGTTTCTGTAAGCATTTCTGGAACACTCTCTTGGTTTGGAAAAAAATAAAGATCACAGCAATTACGTTAAAGAAACAAACTAACCCAGTAGACACCATCAATGACACAGAAGTAGAACACCTGTTGCTATAGCTCCTTAACATATCTTTGATAAATTAAATGAATTAAATCTCATATCATGTAGTCGGGCTATAAATTATAGTTTCTTTATTAAGATTTCACATCCACTCAGAAATAACTTCTTGTGTCCTTAGCTGAAATGAATATATCATACATAACCTAACTAGCCAACCCACCACATAACATAATCCAATAGGCTAAAGTTTAAACCAAATTTAGAAAGCCTTCATACTCTTTCTAATCATAGAGTCATTTATTTGTGAAATTAATTCACAATTTTCTGTTCAAACCTCATTTGTCTCTCACTCAAAGAAACCCTTTCACACAATTGACCAATTTGTGTCTAAAGAATGGTGGGGCCCATCCCCCAAGAGAGGCTATTTTTACCCCTTACTGGACTGTGGCAGAGATAGCATTGGTATGAACAGCTTCCTTTGTAAATGAGCACAAGTAAGCGTATGCCCTATGAACAAGGCTTGATTCTCGCCAGGAAATATTTCACTGTGGAACTGACTGAAACTGAGTAAACTGACTGTGGTAAACCAAAAATAGGTGACACCTCCCAAAAAGAAGTTACTAGCCATTACCGGAAAAAAAAAAAAGCACCTCCTGCCTGGCAAGCATCCACATAGTTTAAAGTGTCAATGTCTCAATCATTTTCAAGTTTGTTTCTGCAGAAGGAACTGGAGTAAACAAACAAATCTTAGTGATAAGAGTAGGAGTGTGCAGACTGGATTTCGGCGAGTTATCTGCTTGGGGGGGTTCACCTTATACATAGCATGGGAACTCTCTAATGGGTTAAAGAAATTTTATACAAACTCATAAACCATGACCAGAGGCTAAAGGTGCAAGGTATTGACCGGAGGAATCTTGTCAACTTGAAGATTTTTTTTCTAAATGAGATGTTAGACATGTTGGGATTAAAACACCACTGACAGCATAAACAGCCTTTGTGACACAACTGCCTTGACAGTTACTCATCTAAGGCAATGTTATGTCAAACAATAGAAATGTATGGCCAGCTAAGAATACAGTTCACCAACACTAACATTGCATGAATCAGTGTGAACTTCCCTGAAGCATTGTTTATATAACCATGCCGCTTACTGACAATGTGATATATTTTCTTCCCATAAGCAAAGTTTTTGAGAATCTGGTCTGAACCACACTGTGGCACTTAGTTTAAATGTTAGTAGGATGCTCTGGAGTCTCATTCTCCTCAAGGCAGAGTTGATGGATGGCCTACATGGCCCAGGTTAACCCAACTGTTTATCTAGGAGACTTAGCAGATAGAACAGAGGTTCTCTCACTAAAATCAGACCCATAACCAACCTGAAGCACCTGCCTTGTTTCATCAGGACAACTGCACTAAAGCTCAATGGAAACATTTAAATTCCATTTTAAAAATCACTTGGCCAACATACGTTTATGACTTTAGCCATAACGAACTGGAAAGGCTAATCTGATACCTCTCGCACTCATATGAATCTATAGCGAAAGTGAGCTGCTTTTCTGAGCATTTCTTAGAATCCAACACTTTCTCAGACACCTGATGTTGTCTTATGATATCACTACAAACATTTCATGCTATATGCATTGAGCCTGCAGACAGATGAAAGGTAAATGCGGAAAGTATCAAAAACAGTACACGTCAATTTTGTATACAAAGCAGTACAAGTCAGTGATGGCAATGTGGAAAATATCACAATAGCTAGCAGTATGGAAGAGAGATGAGGAAATAAGCTCAGACACCGAATAGCAATGAGTTGCCTGATTAGCGTTTACAGTTAAAAGATTTTCGCTACCTAATGGTTTTGCACGTCATTTGCCCAATTAGCCAGACAGCTGTCAATCATAAAAGCGAGAAAAATACGATCAGCCTAGTGAAGATTCCTTACCATTCATCAAAGCTAATAGCAATTATCAGTTGCTGCTTTTCAGTATTTACTTTACATCATACTTGAAAAGTTCAATGTTTGTAATGGTTTCTTGTGAAGTTTACGCCTGACATCTAGTGGCAAGTGACAGATAGCTTAACTAGTGTTACGCGTTCCTAGTGGATTGTAGCTAATCGTTTCGTTCATATCTCAGACAGCTACCACTAAAATGCTAAATGTTGATTAATGCGGCTAATAAAGATGTTAAGCATTATCCTACCGAAACATTACAATTCAATATTCGTATTACTGTGTTCAAGAGTCTAATTTTTATTTAGCGAGCTACAAACAGGAAGCTAGCTAACTAGCTGCCAAACGGAACATTTAAAATGCAGTTACTGCGGCGGTTCAGATTCACGCAGATTTCAATTATACCGTCCAGCGATGCAATGTTAGATAGCTTGCTTATCTTATCTTAGTTTAGCTTGCTAGTAAAGGCGCTCCTTGAAGTAAATGAGAAGAGCATTAGGTTAGCTAGCGTTAGCTTAGGTGATTAGCACAACTTTATGTCACTGTACTGATTTATAGCTATCTTAGTTTGTAATTATTACTCACCATTTTCGGGCGAACTCTTGAGTTCTCAAACGACTGATAACGCTACGTTGTTGTCCACTAATTTGAAAACTTAACCTAGCTAGGTTAACTAGCTCTCCTGGCCAATTTTGTTTTTCGTGTTTTTGCTCATTTTCGTCTCCATAGCAACTAAAATGTAAACTAATCAAATAAAACAAAACAAGCGTGATGCAATTATATATATAAAACACCACGTACTCTAATGGCTATCTGATGAGAATAAATAGCAAAAACAAATCGAAGTAACGTTACTATCGACGTTTCTTTTCAATTCTACACTCAACCCGGAAAAGATTATTTGACCCTTGCTAACGGAAACGTGGATTTGTTATCAAACAGTCTATGACAGCGTCCGGCTGGGGCTGAAAAACGTTTTAGCCACAAGTGGACTTTGCTCAAACCAAACGCATACGAACCCATATAGGCATATTTGAACATTTATTCAAGGTAAGTTAAGTGTTAACGACATTTCAACTTCACCACACAATGAACTTTAACGTTACACCTAGCTAGCGTTAGCCAAGTCAGATTAGCTGTCGTGCATATTATGACGTTTGGTGTTTTGGAAAAGTTAGAATCGTTCACGTAAGGCTACGCAAAATCGACCCTGCTATTGTCAATATGCAAGGCACGCCGTTAATATTGGATGGTGGACTAGCTACAGAACTAGAGAAAAGAGGACTTCAAATACAGGTAGGTGAGCTACAGCCTATATAGTATACAGTTTGTCCATTTGTGTTTAAAAACGTTGTTCATGAGACATGTTTCTGCAGGAAGAACCTTTGTGGAGCGCTAAAATATTGCATACAAACCCAAAGGCGATAAAGGATGTACATTATGGGTAAAACAAAACTATTGGAACTTTCGTGAGTTTCTTTCTAACAGCAAGAACAATTGACTAGACTACACGGTCTTTACTTTTTTTTTTTTTTTTTTTTTTCAGATTTCTTGAGTCTGGATCTGATGTCATTACAACAGCTACATACCAGGCTAGTATTGAAGGATTTCTCAAGCATCTTGGCCTCAAACCTGAGGAGGCACAGCAGTTACTGATGTCAGGGGTCCGGTTAGCTAAAGAGACTGCAACAGACTTCATGTCTAACTGTGCAGTGGCAGGTGGGTGTCAGCATGAGAACAAAGACTGCTTCACATATACTCAGTGTAATAATTCAGAAGCAGATTATTTCTGCCAAGTCTATCAATATACAGGTGATACTCACTGATAACCCTTCAAAGTAATTAACCTTTTCAGACAGAAAGGTACCTTTGGTGGCAGGCTCTCTGGGTCCTTACGGGGCATTTCTGCATGACGGCTCGGAGTACACAGGAGCCTATGCAAACCAGCTGAGTGTGGAGGTGAGGCTGGACCAAGGGCCTTGCACAACATGGTGCTTCAGCAGCTATACATACACAGGCCATCTTCCCTTTACCCCAGGAGCTGAAAGACTGGCATCGTCCACAGCTCCACTGCTTAGTGGCTGCAGGAGCTGATCTCATTGCCATGGAGACCATACCGAGTCTTAAAGAGGCAGAGGCCTTGGTGGAGCTGCTGAGGGAATTTCCAGATACTAAAGCTTGGCTTGCCTTTTCCTGCAAGGTAAATAAAACTACCAAAATTGACCAGAGAACTGTCTTATTCTTTCTGTATAGTAGTGTATGGATGAAACTTTGCATTGTCACAGTATGTACAATCACTTTAATTAAAAACACAATTCAGGTGCATCTGCTAAACTGGTGTTTTTATAGGTGTACAATTGCAGACTATAGCCTATGCACAATTTGTCATCTACTTGAACCCCATTATACAACGGTAGTTCATGGAGGTGGGTGTTGTGCTGACATGAATACATAATGAAAAGTAGCATTGCTGGAGTTTTCAGGTGTCAGCCATAAAAAACAGCCAGTTATATAAAAGTTTATAAAGTGTGGGTGTGTATATCTCAGCAAAAGATTTTTATTTATTTATATATATATATATATATATACATACACACACACTTTATTTATTTATTTATTTTAATCTGATATGGCATATTATTTACAGGAGTTGTAAGGCTCCTTCTATGGTGACTACTGGGTACACAAATGACAAATATAGGTTGTCTGAATAAGATAGAAACTCTTTTGCAGGATGCACAGTGCATTTCAGATGGAAATAAATTCTCTGAGGCTGTTCAGGTGGCTGGTAAGTCAACACAGCTGGTTGCTGTTGGGGTGAACTGTTCTCCCCCTGCTCTGGTGAAACCTCTTCTAGAATCAGCCACGTCCCATAAGTCAGCCAACAGAAGCTGGGTGGTTTATCCAAACAGTGGTGAAGCCTGGGATCGTACTACAGGGTGAGCCATAAGTCATCATTGTTACAGGCAATACCATTTACATTTATGGCATTCAGCTGACGCGTTTATCTAAAGCGACTTACAATTATGACTGAGTACAGCTTGAGCAATTGAGGGTTAAGGGCCTTGCTCAGGAGCCCATGGCAACTTGGCAGTGGTTGGACTTACAAGTCAACTACCTTAACCATTGAGCTACCCCTGCCCTACATCAAGTGCCAAGCTTGACCAATTCAGTTGACACTCAACCTTATGCCTTCACTATTCTAGTATTACACTGATTCATGTATATGTATTTACAGTTGGAAAACGGTTACCAGGACATCATTTACAGAGCTAAGCATTGAGTGGAAAAAGCAAGGGGCTCTATGGATCGGTGAGTCAAACTCATTTTCAGAGATTATATTATAGGGGAAGTAAATATCTTTGACTCATCATCCCAGCTGCACTGGTTGTCAAAAATAAATTTTGCTGTCTCAACAGGAGGCTGCTGCCGGGTTGGTCCCAATGACATTGCAGATCTAAAACATCATTTAACATAGACGCAATGTCCAAAGTTAAGACTCGCGCACAACACTGAATGGTTAGTGCAAAAGAGCTCATAATTGCTATACAGAAAAAGAAGAAAATCATACAAATGTTTATTTATAAAGAAAACTATTACCAACCATTTTCAATTCATACTGTTTTCACATGTATATGGGATTTAAGATGCCACACACTTTTCATAATGCATGTTTTAGATGTGGTGGTGGATTTAAAATGGAGATAACTGTGCATATAACATGACAGCCGCCATGCTATCTTTTCACAAAGAACTTCACCATACACAACAAAATTAAGCCATCTGTTTTTCAGTTACCCAAATTTGCATCAGCTACCTTAAATAAAGAGTGACATTTCCTCTGCTTTCAGAATACAGTCCTTCCATTTGATTGTTTTCCATTCTGCTTCCAAATTTTCACTATTAAATATTAACGCGCTTTAAACATACACTATGCACTTAATGTAATTTACCTACTGTTAGTCCATTTTGTGCTCCAGATCTTCTTATGAACAAGTCCACATAGAAGCATATGGTTGTAAAGACAATAATTGAAATGTTTCACACAAATAAAGTTATCACCTTATGCTTTATAGATAACTGAACAACTGCTCTATCCATTTTTACCAGTCTGATTTCTGAAGATACTTCTGCATTTAAGAGTTCATACCCTTTTCCTGGACTGCAAACCAGCACTTCCATGCCAGCTCCACTTGAGTGTCCAGTAGAAGGACTGGGCTCTTCTATTTCAGTCAGTAATGTCCTCATCTAGGTCACTGTCAGGAGAGACTTTGTGTCGGTATTCCGCAGTATTGGAGAGACGTTTCCAGGCCTGCTCAGACTTCTGGTTTCCTGTGCTGTGGGACCGGCCTTGGCGTCCTAGGTGTTTGGATGCTCTGTCATCTAAACCTTCCCCTGATGAATCATGGCTTCTGTGCTCTGCCCCCTGCTGGTGCAGGTCATTCCTCAGATTCTCCAGGTTCAGTGCCCAGGGTCCTAGCTTCTGCCAGTTCACTCTTTGGAAGGCCATAAGACAATGTAGGTTGCCTCCCACCTGAAAGTAAGGAAAAATGAACACCTTAATTAAAATAAATAAATTAAAAGGCTATTGAAAAAGTGTTTAACAGCAAATGCTTCATTTTTCATAGTTTAAAATATATGGGGTTAAATACACAAGTCAGTAACCTTCTTAGTTTTCCGAAACTGAATGCCTCGTTCTGTATGGCGAATATCCAGGTATTCTGGGTTCTGTGTGTTCAGATCTGTTACAATGTCTGCCCACCTGTAAATATATTAAGCAAAAATCTCAAAGTTTACTAAGGTAGTTTTCAAAGGCTTAAGTCCAGTGCACCAATCTGAATTATCTAATCGCCACAAATAGTGAAAGAAAGAGAGTACGTTTACTTTTTACAGTGAATGGCTGGATGTTTCCTGCTTGGTTCCCCAATAAGAATCCAATGCTCCATTTCATTCAGAGGAAGAGGTGCCCTATGATTAAAAAAAAAAAAAAAAAAAATTAAAAAGCATAACATTTCCAAAAGCAGCAAGTAGAATACAATATCTTTGCAGTTGACGATTTGTACATAGTTTCATTGTTGTGATTAATTTATTTTACATAAAGTGGGACATTTTTAAAAATATTTTTTAACTTAAAGATTCGAACTATAGGTAGACATGACTGAGGAAAAGAAAAGTTAAGAGTAATCGCTATTGAGCTGTACCTGTAAGCTTTGGCTGCTTTTAATGGTGTTGCCTCAAAACCCACAGGACAGAAGTAATGGTTTTGACAGTGGTAAATATAGGCCATAGATTCATCTCTCAGTCCCTGGGTGAGCTTCAGCAAAGCTCCCTCAGCTGTAAAAGGGGAAGAGAACTGTCAGGGGACATTATTTGTGTGCCATGGATGGACACCTTTACTCTGATGCGTCACAATAACAGACTGACATGCCAATAATGACACATATCTTTTCACAAATACAGAACAGTTTGAAAAGAAAAACATGACTGATGATCCTGCTTTGTCCAGTGGAACTTGGGAGTCAAGCAATTATATTGAGAAGGTTATGGATTACAAAACTGTGACTGTTAATGTGCAAGAGTATGTTAAGTTCACATTCTCCAGATTTCAGAACTTGGCTAACCAGTGTGGAAATGCAGTTTGATTTATTGCAGTCTTGTCTTGTAAGGAAATATTTATCTTAGAATACTGTTTGAGTTTGTGATTAGTGATGAATATGTGGCTATATTAATATTAATTTCACCTGTCTCTCCTGCTGTCTTGTGCTTCCCATGTGGTTTATAGAGAATATAAGAGCACCCTCGAACACGAAAATGATCATTGATCTGTCTGAACCATCTGTACAAAAGCAAAGATAGAGTTGGTAAAAAAAAAAAAAATTATTATTCCATCTTACTTTGGAAATAATCCCAATTTCCTAAAATCTGCTAAGTGGCAGTGGAAATATTCACAAAATGTATAGTTTGATTCAATATCATTAAAATGTGCAAAAGTAATTCAGATTGGTTTTTTGTTAGCCAATTTAACATAAAAAAGCAGTGAATAACTAAAACCAAAGGAATTCTGATGTATTAGAGAGATATTAGATATAAGAGAGTGGTCCTCATTGTGGCATTGCTCATTTTTATTATTTTAACAAAACTCATTTAGTACAGCACAACCTTCACTATTCAGAAGACAGTATTGCTTGAGACTTTGGAGTGACACAAAAGGCTAAGAGGCTTGTGACCTCACACCAGGACCAACAAGATCACAGTCCTCCATGAACCACGCTGCTCCAAGCATGTTCTGCTGCGTCACTACACTGCACGATCTGGAGGCATGTGTCTTGGAGGAAGCATGTGCTCTCCAAGACTGGTGCCATAGCACACGGACAATTAAGTTTGGAATGTTCAGAGAAAGAAGTACCATTGAATTCTGCATCAAATTAAGTAATACAATATATTACATTATGACATCATCCCTACATTGGCAAGAGCAAGCAAAGCAATCATACCGCATCAGCGTGGCATTGCCAGTAAATGGTCCAAATTTTATATCTTCAAATGGGGGCTGGAAACCAAGAATATGCAGGGCCTCCTCCTGGGACATGGGTGGAAGGCTGAAAAGAAAAATAAGGCAGCAGGTGGGGGGTTACTATTTATTGTCTCTAAGATGATGAAACAAGGACTGCTGACACATCTGGGAGATCAAATAAACATACTGTGTATTGCTATTAAAATAACTCATTACATACTGCTATTAAGATAATGGGAACTTTGGGAAAGTTGCACTTAAAGTACAAAATGTAACCCGTACCCATATCAATATTTTATACAAACACACACCCCACCCGCCCCCGATTTGTTATTTATACCTTTATTCTGTAAATGCACTTGTAAATACTATTTATACAAACACATATGAATACTATGATACTAAAAGGTAATTTATGAACGGGACCACAGGAAAAGTCATTTTCTGCACAATTGTAACATCAATTATCTTCCGAGTATGCGAAACTGACTAAAAAGGATGGGCAGCCCACAGGTACAGATACAGTAGATGCACCTAATAAACTGGGTAAACAACAAATATAATAAGATCACAAACATGGTTGAGATCTTTGTAAATATGGAGCCACTGAACTAAATAACAATCCATAATAAATTAGAAAATTCTTGGATATTTTGGTGTTGACAGTTTTTTTCTTATTTTGACTCAGCACTCCACATATTTTAAATTAAACAGTGACTACAAAGATATTAAAGTGCAGAATGTCAGCTTTTATTATATGGTTTTTATATTTATGAGGGCAGTGGTAGCTCTGGTTAATGTAGTGGCCTAGTAATGAGGTTGCCAGTTCAAGCTCCACCACTGCCACATTGCTATTGTTTGGCCCCTGAGCAAGGCCCTTAACCCTCAATTGCTCAGGTTGTATTCAGTTGTAATTGTAAGTTACAATGGATTTTAAAAAAGGCAGCTAAATGCAGTAAATGTAAAAATATCTATATTGGGTTAATGATTTAAGAATCACAGACCTAATTTATACATAGTTCCTCCACTTCATACAGCCATAAATAATTACCACTGATAAGCCTCAAGAACAAAAAAGATACATACAAAAGAAGAGCAAGGTTATATCAACAGAGGACATAAAGATTAACTAGTACCAGAGTGATGGAATGAGGAAAGTGTGGACAAAACTGCTTAGGATCCAAATATTGTGGTGTTGGCATGCAAGACTGCCAGTGAACTAGCTCCTGTGTCTTTACTAAAGATGCGCCTGCCAGTGGCGATAGCAGAATGGAATCTGCTGAAATTTGAAGTGCATCCTAACTGCTCAAATGCCTCCAAACTCCACCTTGGAGTCTGGAGCAAAGCAAACAAGCTGGAGCTGAAAATAGCTGCATTACAAGCATGGTGGAGAAGCACTAGAAAAGACACCCAGTACCTATGGGTCTATGGGTCAGAGAGTTAAGATTTTTCCCAATTACTTATGGTCTACTGAAATAGAGTGGGTGCTTATTGTATAAAAAAGGACTGTGATTCCTGAGATTATACATTTTATCTTGATATCCAGTGTTTAACTTCACGTTCTGGACTATGATGTATAATCCCATCTGAAATTTAAGTTTAGTATTTGTTGTTTTGATTAGTGAACTGAGCAAACATGCACATAAATGTAGAGTGGTAGTTGATTCTAGTACCTTCCAGCTCCCAAGGTGCTATACAGAAAGTTCCAGCATGAGACAAGTGATGATATTCCACATGAAGTTTTATACTGAGGACGACTGATGCAGTACCTAAAGAGATTTTAAAAAATAAATAAACCAAACAAACAAAAAAAAAACCCCACCAGCAGCAAAAATACTTTTTCTGCTCTGTTATCATTTTCCCAGACTAAAGAGCATAACAGCAGGAGAGCATGAACTACATTCATACCATCGGCGTAGATCCAGCACTTTCCTCTGCTTGATCTCTTCCAGAGAAGCCTGTGGTGGAAGGTCTAGCACGTTTCTGCTTGGTCGCTCAGATGATTTAATTTTCTTTGAGGCAAATTTCTTTAGATTACCTGTAAAAATAAAAAAAAAAGTGAGAAAGAAAATGAATATGGCATTACAAACAACCGTATAAAGATTTAGAGCGGTGAATAGTTGTTTAGTGAGAACCCTGCAGCAAAATAGAGAGAAATATGCTTCAAGAGTGTTGCTTTCAAGAACATTTTCATTCACATCAATACTTTTACTAAACCGGATATATTCTCAACCAAAGTCATTTCAATTTCATAAAATAAAATGAGATGATAGTCAGACATTTTAATTAGGGCTCTAAAATACTTGAAAAAGGAACTAGTTCAATACTGCTGTAAAGACCAACCGGTTATTACCTCATTACTGCTGTAAGGTCTGACCAGCAAAACTGACCAGTAACCCCAACAATTCACTCTTTCTGTTTTGGAAATACATAGCATATTGCATTATGTTTCTCAAATAAGTGATTTAAAATAATACACAAATCAGACATGTTTGATAATGTAGAAAAAGGAGTAACTGAATGCCAACAAAAGGCCAAGGATGCAGCCATGGTTCTCTTCCACCTACACAGAGACTTTCACTAAAGTAAATGGGGCTTCATCATACAATGCTCTGTAAGCCCTTTATTTTCTGAGTTGTAATTAAAAAAATACACTAGTACTGCTTGTATATAAAATTACTTTTCACTGCTACTGACATTTGATGATTACATTGACTGAGAGGTGAACATTATGAACATCTCCCTCAGTAGCTGTGATAAAAATTCTGATGTTGCAGGATATTACTTACTACTGGATATTTCAATCATGAGTTCCTAAGAAAATGGTTTGTGTTTGAGAATGTTTAAGAAGTTACAGTGGCAAACATTAAATATAACTACCGCAAATGAACTTCAATGAATCTTCCGTATGATGGCTATCAAGGTAATCAAATCAAAGGCTGCTGCTGGTACTTTCACGCTGTGAGGGAGGCTGTCAGATATGCTGTCACCATGAGGTAAGGGCTTCAGGCCTTGCTGATGCTTGTCTCCTTTTAGTCACACTGGGAATCTGTGGTTACATGTGTTCTATTTCTGCAATCTTTCCTCCTCAGTACCACACAGGCAGTCTGATATCAAACAAAACCTTATAGTAAACTTAAAAGTCTTACTTTGAAGGATCAATTCCAAGAGACAATACACGATAAAACACCAGCAGTAAGCCTGTAGTTTCATACAGATATTTACAGCCATTCCACACCACAGAAGGTGGTCTAGCTAAGTCAGCACTCTTTTGTATCATTAGGAAATCACAAGTTTAGAAATGAATTATTTATAGAGCTTACTTGTCCTTGTTTTTCGGGTTAAAACTGCATCAAAGTCAGTGGTGTCGATCTCCCAGGCTAAAACAGGTTTGGTATTGGTAGACAGCACCTCTTCCATATCACAGTCTTCCCCTGACAGCGTATGGATTCTTCCAGGCTGACACCGGGATGTGGCGGGGCTGTCTGACTGAGTCAGCGATGCCCCATTATCGGAGCTGGTCTGGGCAGCATCCCTGGGGGCAGCAATGGGCCGAGCCTGGTTGAGCAGCGCATAGTCTGAACAAACGGTGTAAAATTTCTCCCGGGAGTGAGTGACCGGGCAGGTCCATGGTAGCTGCAGCTCTGCGCTGGAGGCCCGCCTGGCACGCAGAGCATTGCGGGTGAACGGGCTCAGGAGGCCTCGTTCATCGTCTCTGGCCGATGCCCGCAATGGGGCCACCGGATCGCTAGCACCGGATACGTTTCCGCCTTCACTTTCTGCAGTGTTAGGCATTGAGCACTTGGGTGGCAAGAAAATTACCTACCTATCACACTACAGTCAGTTGATTTGGGTGTGAGAAAAGACTCCTTGTCTCTGCACCAGAGAAGAGGAGGACATAAATAAGTTTGGTGAAATGGCCACTATGTAGAAACAACCCTGTCACATATAACATATCAGCATTAAAATACTGACATGAAAACTATCCTTCATTGTATCAAGAGGTGGTTTACAGCACTTGTACGTGCATTAAACCTTAATTAGAAATTGCATTTCTGATATTGTGCAGTAGGGAATGGGCACTAGGTATAGAAACACTAAGAACAAATCATTTTACGAGAACATTCACAACATGGAGACGTTATTCATCCACCCACCCATCTCTTATTTGTGTTTGTTGCCATTACATGTAATCTAAAAAATAATGTTTGTTTTATGGCATTTATAGTACAAAATCTCATTAATTAGTCATTAATTAATTTGACATAATCGACAGGGAAAGCCGTATCCAATAGCAGGTGAATTTCCACTTAAATTGTTACTGTATTGAAATGCTTAAGTGGTTATTCTAAGATGCACAAAACCAACATTTGGATTATATATAAGCATCGTGAAGTCCGACACCATCCCGTAAATCAAAAAATCTAAATGAATTAAACAATACGTCCCAGTAGCCTCTATGAAAGATTAAAAAAAAGGTTATTTGCTAAGTAACTTCTGTTTTATGTTATCCACATGTAAACTGTGTATTGTGTATATGAATCCATCTGAAGACGAGGACCGTGTGGCTGCCGCCCACATCGGCCGTCATTAACATTCGAACAAAAAATGTATTTATTTTCTGCGATGAAAATACAATTTCTCAGCTGGCGGACAGCTGTGCGCCTCCGTTTAGTGTTCATGGTTTCGGGGTTTGAAGGGAACGTTCACCTATTGTTTCTTCAATATGTTTGCAGGCCAGGGACGTCAGTGCAATGCTTTTGTATACTGGGTGTATTACTTTATAGCGGCACTAATAACAAGGCCACAGACTTCGACTGTAGTTACACGAACCAAGTAACGCATGTTCATTTGATTAAAAAAAACAGGACACAAGAAACACATATGTCAAATATTTACATGCATCAAAAATTGTTCTCACTGCGCCAGCAGCATCAATATCTACACAAATATAATTTAGGTTAAATCAGATCACTGTGAGTTTTCCCGTCATTTCAGACGATAATTGAGAAAAGCCTTTCAATTTACATGGTAAAATAAAGGCGGTATAAGACAGTATTTACATTTGGATATTAGCGAATGGATGTAGCCACAACGTAGCGGCGGTAGCAACATCCACACTAGCCGTCTACTTGATATTTGTTAGGCTACTGGCAAAATGTAACAAATGTGACGCACTTAAGCATTAAGAAAATGAAAATGGGATGTCGAAACATACCTTATAGCTGTCACTTTTATGAAGATAAGGTAAAAACATGAAAAATAGAAATATAGTTACCCGACTCCCCAACCCGCTTACCGTCTGTTACAGGGCTTCTGTGGTTTATACCAATAACAAAAATAGGGGTCATCAATTTTTTTTAAAGACACCTAAAACTCTTGATTATCTGGTCTAATAGTATATTTAAAGCCACTATGTACTGCAATAACAGGTCGATAAAATGACTCGGTATCATCAAAGATTAGTCTACAATAATGTTGAGAATGTAAAGTACGCGTGACTTGTTTTACCCACGATTTCTTTCACGGGGAAACTGTAGCGCGGTGGTGAGGTGCGTGTTGAGAAGGAAGGATGCGCTCTAGTAACGCATGCTCCACTACTCCACATGAAACGTGTGTGCAGATTCATCACAACCCCTAGACCGACGAGTCTACACCGTCCTGCGGATCTTCAACGCGACAAAATTACTACCTTCACCTGTTTATTTAAGTTTGTCCATTTCAAATCACAAAAAAAGAGTGCGTAAAAGCTTCAACGGGGGCAAGATACACTGGTGTTCACAATCATAACTGATTTCTGATTTTGTGCCTTTAATTCTGCTTATTTGAACTTGTCATATGGTATAATCTCCGTCACTACGAATGACTAAATTCTAGATTTATTCTTCCATATTTGCATCTACATAATCTCCTGTTCGAGATCACTGCGATCAACTGGTCCGCCACCTTTCTTGAGGAATGATTAAATGTGATTAAAAGTGAAACCAATCTGATCATGGGTCAAGGTCATATTGGGTGTAGGGCCTACTGCTCATGCACATAATTATTCTTCATGAGCTATTAGCAAATTTTTAATAGGGCGTGTTCTGCTCAGCTCTGCTCCCCCCTTAATGGTTTTCAGTTGTTCAATACCTATATCCCTCTTTGGAAGGGAGGTAGTGCCACTGTCTTCATCTTGAACCCCAGACTGTGCTTTGGCTAAATTCAGCAATGGACAGAGGGACATCTCTCACCCACCTGCTTCTTTCCACATTAAGATGATCATAACGTTTACACAACCGTGTGACTCTAATGGGCAGTTGAGATATGTCAACATGTTTATGGCGCACAGTTTTTCTAACATAGCAATGTTTGAAAGAGCAGGATGTAACAAATAAATGAACTATTAAATTATGTACAAGTGGTCTGATAGACAAACAAATCTTTAATTCACTGGCACAACTAAAGAGCAATTCCACAATCCTAAGCGTTCCCCGTTTCCCTAGCAACCGACTCACTTCCGTGTCTCTTCCCCCTTTGTGTCCTGCTGTTCGGAGTTTGTCCCTAATGGCATTCTTATGTAAATCCCGTTCCTGCGTCTCGCTTCGTTTTGGTAAGATCGCGTTTGTCCTAGCTCCTAGCTCATATGTGTTTAGTTAGACCTCGTTTGTCCTCGCTCTTGTGTATGTGGTTAGATATCGTTAGTCTTCGATCTTCGCTCGCACTTGTTTAGTGTTTTCCCGTTTGTTCTCACCCCTCGTTACTATGTACTTTCTTCCCGCGCTCCCTGTTTAGTTACCCTCGCTGTCTCTGTTGCTTTCCTGGTTTAGTTCTCGGCTGTAATACTTTGTTTACTTTAGTCTACGTTACTTTGTCTAACTTAGTCTCGCCCTCACCCTATTAGTCTGTTATTGTTCTGTTGGCCTGTTCCTCTTATGTTTGTCTATTTATTATTTGTTCTAGTCGATATTGTTAGTCTGTGTCTTAAACAGTTTATTCTATCCCACCCGTCCCTTGTTTTATGGCTTCCCTGGTTAGTTCATTTGCGCATAACATCCAACGCGCCGGCACTTCGCAAGTGTGTTCGCTCAACACCACATCTCCTACGTTACACTGTCACTGGTGAACCAAAATACAATGTCTCCAATGTCATTTTTAAAGCAAGTTTTAAGTGATGTAGCACTTTGAGTGAGTAAATTTAATGCCAACTTTAACATACCTGAGCCACATTATGGTTTCTTTGCTAGACTGGTAGTCTGTGATCATCAGTGAAGGTCATCATACTGATCTATTTTGTGGCCTCCAGGTAACCAGCATGACTCAAAAGATGATGATAATTGACACTGACTGTGGCATAGATGATGCCCAGGCTATAATGCTTGCTCTTGCTGCACCCAATGTGAAGATCTTGGGCATCACCTGCTGCTTTGGGAACACTGACGTGGATAATGTGTGTCAGAATGTGCTCCGTGTATTGTCTGTCTGTCAACGTACTGAGGTGGGTCCAGAGTGCACAGGCATAGAACTGCACTAATTTCAGACATCTGCCAAAATCCAAGAAACTGCTATTAGAAGTGTGTACATTTCTGCTGAACAATTAAGAACTTTGTTCACTGTATTAAATGTACTTGGCTAGAACTTGTGCCTGGTGCTGATGCTGACAGCAGATATGCCTACTGTGCACACAAACTCAAACCTGCCTGCGATCTGGATATGTATGCTCATGGAAATTCACCCCCACCCCCACCCTTTCAGGTCTCAGTCTTCCGAGGGGCTGCGACCTCTTTGGTCACAGCAATTAAACCATTTAAAGAGCATTTTGGCACAGATGGCTTGGGAGATGTGCTGGAGGACAGAAACTCAGAAACTTGGAAAAAGCAAATACAGGAAGAGCATGCAGTCAATGCTTTGATCAGGCTGGTCAATGAAAACCAGGGGCAGGTAAAAAAAAACCACACAAGTTATGCAATGTAAGGGATGGCTGAATTTCAGCCCATCTTGTCAGTGATTCTCTTGGTTTTAACATTTATCTTCCTGTTTTGTGACTGACAATATTTTACTTTTCATGAAAAAGGTCTCTCTTGTTACTCTGGGTCCACTTACTAATTTAGCACTGGCTGTTAGACTGGATCCTGGCCTGCCTCAGAAGCTCAAAGATTTGTACATCATGGGTGGCAATATGGAAGGTAGGAAAATAACAGCCCTATATCTGCTTGAATTAGCAGATCTCCCTCTAACCAGTATTTGTCTTTGTAGGCAAGGGAAATGTGATGCCATGTGCAGAGTTTAATTTCTTTATGGATCCTGAGTCTGCCTACATAGTCTTAGAAGAATACCTGTGTCCCACACACTTAGCAACCTGGGAGTTTACATGTAGACACAAGCTCTCTTGGGTAAGAATCAAATACCTTTGACCAGCACAAAGTTAATTATTTGCTGCAAGTTGTTTGAGTAGAATGCTAGCAATGTTACACACACTATTCCTTATCTTTATTTATAGTTTACCTACTTTGTATGGATATTTTAAAAATTGTGTTTTTAACATTTGTTTTATAACATGTTATTTACAAGGAGATTCACATGAATGACTTTCCCCTACTTAACTTGGTCAGGAATTTTTTGATGAGATGACCAACCAGGACACTGCAGTTTCCCAATTTATGAAGACAATCACCTCCAAGTGCTGGGCTTACTCCAGGGAGCCTGGACCTAACATAAAAGATGTGCTTTTTGGGCCAGGGTTCGTGTCCTATGATGCATATGCTGTAGCTGCATGCCTCGACAGCAGCATAATTACGGAGAGTGTTGTGTGCGCTGTCCGTGTGGAGACCCAGGGAGAGCTGGGACGGGGGCTGATGGCGATGGACCCTGTCTGCCGGCTGAATAAGAGCCACCGCGTGTTTGTGATGAAGACCTGTGACCTCAGCAAGTTCAGTGCCATGCTCATGGCTTCTTTACAGCAGCCCTGAAGTTCAGTCTGTGCTCTGTGGGAGCTGTGGCATACTGTGTTTCTCATGTACTGGTTGTTCTCAGTGACTGCTGTATGTTATAAGCATATTTGCTAAAATGTCACAGTATGGTATACTTTACATATCCACCCACGTTACTCCGGGTTGTGTACTAGTCCTATACTTTATTTTCCTTTTATACTGCACCATGGTCCTGGAGGGACATTTCATTTCACTATATACTTGTATATAGTGGGCATGTCAATATAAAGCCTTGTGACTTGTGCACGGGTAATCAACTTTACACTTTTTATTCTTTAAAATTCTAAGATCTCTTTGGTTACCATCTAGTGTGTCTACAGCTTTGATTCTCACAATTTTCATTTATAGGATTTACCTGTTTCTTTTTTCTAAAGTGACTTACAATTCTTACTGAGTACAGGTTGAGCAATTGAGGGTCAAGGGCCTGGCTCAGGGGCCTAACAGTGGCAATTGGCAGCAGTAGGACTGGAACCAGCAACCTTCTGATTACAAATCAAGTACTTTAACCACTATGCTACCAAAAAAAATTCTCCTATTGCTGTCTTTGAGGCTAAATGCTCAATGAGAAAATCTGATTATCCCAACAACACTCGTACTTAGCATCAATTGTCTGCAGCACACAGAGCACTTTACAGATTTCCCAACAAATCTATTTTAGAGCACAATCCTTTGCCTGCTTGACTAACTGAACCTAGTATTTCAATGCCAAAAACAGATCATTCTAACATTGGACGAGGTCACTTCTGATGTAACTTCAGCATGTGGCAGCCTACAGAGCAAAATCCCTGTTTGTGCTATAGGGAAGGCAGCACTTTCAAGTCAAACTGATTACCTGGCTCGACTATTACAGCCACATACTTTCTGTTTCAGTGTGCATTGAATATCCTGTAAAACAACCAGTAAACACACACAATTTTGATTCGAGGGCCTTCTTAAATTATTAATTTGTTCATCCATTTTAGAACAGGAATTGTCTTATCATGCTGGCCAGCAGGGTCCCAGGTGGGAAGAGCATCATGGTGTCATTCAGCAGGGCAGTGCCACCTGGGCCAGTAATGGCTGAGGATTAAGTGGGTGGGGCTAGGTACCTAGGAATTAAGCACTTTGGCCAAGGGTGCAATGGCAGACTTGTGAAATCCTTTGAATAAATGACAAGTGAAACTTTATTTACATATCTAGCGGTGTTTAGTATCAGGGTCTTTGTTAGACACCCTCTGTCTTACCACCATTCAGTGTAGCTTGCCTCTCCAACAATTAGGTGGTCTGGTGCATTTTTAAAGAATTGTGATTAGTAGTCATTTGAATATCAGTTTTCTAATTGTTTTAAATGTACATTTTCATGTACTTTTAAACAATGACTGATTATTGTGGAAGAATTCAAGGAAAAAAACCCAGTTGATATTGCTGCCTGATATGTTTTATTTGAACCAATGATGTCCCACTCAAGGTGACAAATGAACCATATACAGAATAAACTCCAAACCTTCATTTAATAAGGTTCATCTGTTAGACATTACATCAAAATCCAATTTAAACAAAGTTTTTACTTTAACCTGAACCCATTAAAAAAAAAATAAGTTAAACTTTGAATCCTGAATGCACTCTTGATTTGGCATTTAACTATAAAACAAATCGGGAAAAGAATTCTGCAATGCAGATAATGCTGTAATAACTGTCTTAATGAAACCTCTACGATCATACTCCAAGTCACTGGAAATCAACAGGTTTGGCCAAATATGTTCTAAAATGGAGGTAACTCTTAAACCAGGGCCCATTTCTTTTTAAGAATGGGATTTAACACAAAGTGCTTAATAAACAGTTGGGTAATACTGCACTTTAAACCATTCTGTAATACTGGGCCATATACTTCTGTTCCAAAAATGAACACAGTATTACTCAAAAAGGGTATTAAAATTAATAAAAAACAAAAAACAAAAAAAAACAAAAAACAAACACCCCTACAAGGGCAATACCATTCTTTTATATCAATATCTTAATTTGTTGTTGAGTTGCTTCAGTTAAAACTGCCTTAAGGTTTATGCATCACACCCCCAAAAAACAAATACAAATTTTGTTAGCTATGATCTAAATTTGGAGGTGGAAAGTGGAAATCTGTCCAAACCAATGCTTGGTTAAATCTCAATTTCTCCAAAAGGATTTTACAAGTAAAATTATATCTGCATATTTAGCAGTGTTTAACAAAGAAAACAAAGTTATTCTAAGAACAGAAACCATGAAATTTGTTGTTTTGTTGCTATGAGGGCCATTATTTTGGGACAGTGCATCTTCTTTAGTTACCATTGTTGTTGTCAGGGTTGTTGGGCCAGGGCTCGGAGTTCCAACGGTTCAGCGTGGGAGGCCACATGCTCCAGGGGTTGTAGGTGCGACCTAGGTCCGTGGGAGCCGGAGTGGGTGGAGCCGTGTGGCTGACTAGGTCAGATAGGTTGGTGGAGTGCAGGGTGGAGTCTCCTCCCGTAGACCAGATTGAACTGCTGAAGGGCAGGCTAGGGGACCAAGGGTTACGAGACTTCCCCAGGATGGACTGTGGAGACAAACACAGCTTAAAACCTGGTATGGATAAATCCCGTCTTGAGGACAGTTTCATTAACAACTGAGCAAATATAACAACTTCAAAATACAATACTCAAAAGCTTACATCAACAGGGTTTAGTATCTAGGTCAAGAAGGGTCTTACAGCTGTTGGAGTGGTTGGGGAACTGGTGCTGGTAGGCCAAGGGTTCGAACGTTCTGAGTCCCAGATGGACGAGGGCACTGAGGGGTATTCTGGCCAGCCCGACGGAGACTCTGAAATACCACTTTTGGGCACAGTCATGCCACTGAAAACTGAACAAAAAACACAAGCAAACAAGCAAAATCACTTAACTAGTTAGCATCAGCATTCTGATGCACACTAGCTGAGGAAGTGTACTAGCTGTGATTTATGTGGGTTTGTGTATATACCTCCAGATAAATTGAGTGGGTTGTTGAGTCCAAATGCAGAGAAAGAATTGAGGGAATTGTACCCAGGGCTGCTGATGCATTCAACAGGACTCCATAACCCAGAACTATTAAAAACATGTACATTTAATATACAGATAATTTAACTTTTTAGTTACATACATAAAAATCAGATTATAATGACTAACTTGCCTATCAGAGCTGTCACTCTCCACTGATGCCATGTGCGGTCCGGCCAACATCCCAAGACCTTCAGTCTTACCTGAGCCACTGCCACCTATGAAGGCCCACAAACACATTTCACACAGTTGGAAAACCTGCAGCAAACACACACACACACACACACACACAAACAGTTTAGCAGGTTTTACACACCAGGGCTTTTGTCATAGCCGGCAGCCACTGCTGCAAAAGTAGGATTTCCGTTTTTCCCAGGTAGAGATGTGGACTTGGGCAGTTTATTGCCTGGAGCCTTCTTTGGGTTTAACTCACTATTAAAAGAGGATAATAAAAGAAAAACACACACACACAAAAAAGCAAAGTCATCGATCTTTCAAGATTCATCAAAAAACAAAAACTAATATATATATATGATTGGGGGGGTGTGAGAGGTGTGTGTGTGTGGTGAGACCTGGGGTTGAGCACACTACTGTAGCTCCCGCGAAACAAGGTGGGGGAGGTAGGGGGAGAGGAGCAAGTTCTGGAAACAGCTGAGATTGGTCTCTTCAGAAATGGATCTGCATTCATGGTTTGTAAGGAGATCTGCTGCAAACTGTCTGCTTCTTTACAAGAGAGAAAAGAAAAACATACTTGGATACAAAACTATATATCTATATCTATATATCTATATGACAATATCTATCTATCTATCTATCTATCTATCTATCTATCTATCTATCTATCTATCTATCTATCTATCTATCTATCTATCTATCTATCTATCTATCTATCTATCTATCTATCTATCTATCTATCTATCTATCTATCTATCATAAGGTTATATACATGGTAAGAGTCTGAAAGAGAGTCCTTTAATATGTGTAAGGCAAGAGCTTTTTCTGACTTACGGATGCCTTCTTTTATTGGAATATCCCATTCCGGTGGAGGGGACTCCTTCTCTCCTTCTGAGCCACTGCTGAGGTCTTGCATGAAGCCGTTGTTAAGGAACTTCGCCAACGGAGATGGACGCCCATCCTCCGGCTTCCCACTTGGCACTGGGGGAGAGTGCTCGCAGATATAACCACAGAGATCCAACAGCAAACAAACTGGCAAACAACTAACGTTCACGTACATCTCTGTTTTGTGGGAGGTCTTGGTTTGGAAAGACTGGAGGGTCCTGTGTTGATCATGGTTTTGGGAAATGTTTTGCGCTGCTTATTTTCCAATGGGGTGACATAAGGGAGTTCCAGAGAACTAAAAGGAACATGGAAATGAGGGAACCATGAGAAACTAGTCAAATGCATCCTTCAGGCAGAGTTAGTATGCATCTTGACCACTGGCTACAAAAATAAAAGGTGGCAAACAGAATTGAAAGATACTGAGCTACAGAGAAAATTTCCTGTCAGATAATTTACTACAATTACAGATATACCGAAAATAAATACAAGATAGGGTGATATTTTGATATGCTTCAAAACCAAAAGAAAGATTTCAACCTGGTCTTCTCCACTTGATTCTCCTTCTTTGTGGCTGATTGTTTCTTGATTTTGGGTTTTGTAGGAGAGGGAGGGATTTCATCTCGTTCTTTTTCCACCATGACCGTCTTCACCTTTTTCTTCATTGGTTCCTGTAATTAAAACCAGGTCAAAATGTAAGATTTGGAAAAAAACAGTTTACCTGTACTTGTGTACAGTTCAGAGGCGATCGAGAGCACTTGTTTCCAATGCATTGCAAATAAAATAACTCAGAATACCTCTTTTATAATAGTCTCTGTGTCTGGGTTGGAGGTTTCAGTGGTAGTGGAGGAACTGTCGTCGTTGTCTGCAAGTGCCTCTTTTAATTCCTCTGCTTGGGGTTTTCCCTTTGCTTTCCTCTCTTTCTCCTCTTTCTTTTTCTGAGCCTTTGTTTTACTCTTCACTTTCCCTTTTGATTCCAGCACTGGACACATAAATAAATAAAAGTACTTCGGTCACAACCACTGGCCTCCCAAGTCATTTTCAGCAAACGACTGAAGTTTAATGTTTCTACAATTACATCAAGTTATTTTTTCTGTGCTTTTGTCGCAGTCCATATTACCTTTACTCTGTGAAGACTGCTGTATATTGGTTTCTGTGAATGTGCTGATGCCTGGGGACTCAGGCCGATCCAAGTCTTTGTCCATAGCTACCAGAAGTCTATTGTAGTCCTGATCTTCTGTACTGTGGACCTTTTGGGGCTGCAACAGCGGCTGAGTACCCAGGTTCTGGAGCTCTTCCAAGGGACTGGAGATCGGCTGCTGCTGCTGCTGCTGCTGTTTGGAGCTTCTTGCCCTGCGGTTGGTAAGCTGGGAGAGTCCTGGGCCATTATCTTTAATAAGATGTGAGGAAGAAGCTTGCATAGATATTTGGCGGCTTGAGCTGCCTCTGGACTTGCTGTCCCCCAGAATACTGCTGCTGTTGGAGTGCGGGCCACCTTGCCGACTGCCAGCCCGTCCAGCCCCACCTGAGCCATATATTCCTCTCGCCGAGTTCTGGTGCGAGTCAGCAAAATCGTTCAGGCTGCACAAATGTTTAAAAGGGTGGTTTGAATGGTTAAACAGTGGTCATGACGCATCAGAAAAAGTGCAACAAAACAGGAGGTGGTCGTAAACTTACTTTGCATCACTTTGAATTCTTACAATTTCCCTGAGATCAAATGGTTTTCCGGTCTCTATGGGAGAGTTGGACTCCACAGATAGGCGTCTCTTGAATGGCTCCCATATTCCCTGGGCTTCCAGGTAGGCAGTGGCAATAACCAGGAGAAACATAGAACTACACAAACACAAGAAGAGCAGTATGCTCAACCTGTTCTCCATTGGTATCAAATAGGCACATTTATCCCTCTATTCACTGACAGTGAGATTTGTAAGTGCAAAGTGAAAAAAAGAACACAGCGCTGACAAAGGCAGACCATTAAAAACACTTAAGGATGCCAAATTCAATGGAAACAGTCATGGTATATTGTTTTTTTGTTTGTTTTTTTTGCTTTACTGTGCAAGTTATTTTTCCAGTTGATTTTTCCTGAAACAAAACATCTGATATAGTAGCTAAACTTTTTGATATTTTAGAGTTTTGACCTGTCAGAGGGCCCTGGACTCTTCCTGATTTAGGGATGGGCACAATTATCATTTCAACAATCCAACATGAGAAGAACTCACGTTCTCATTTTAACAGAATTTGATAATTTTCATAGCAGAATTTGCCAATAATATCGATCAGCTATCAAAAACCAAATGTTAACCACTGTATTGTACATGATGCTGTATCTGTTTGACCACGTGACCAGTTCTGACCTCATAAACAGGGAGACGATGATGTACAGCTCCAGCTCCCAGTTGGGTGGGGGAATGCTTTCTGCACATGCTGGCAGCACGTGGTAGGGCAGGGAGGCATTCAGCACAAACACAAACTCTGAGCCACCAGCAGACACCAACTTCAGTTCCCGGATAACTCGTGAAGAAGTGAAATCTGGTGTAAACCTGCACCGAACCCAGACAGAAGAGTACAGCTTCTTTGAGACCTCTGGTTCTCTAAACATTCAAGGACCAAAGAATTTTGCTAAAAAACATCAACAGCAGCCACAGTAACTAAGTAAATCGATGCAGTAAGTAAGTAGCAGGCCCTTTGTATAAATAAATTATTTGCTATTAACCTAGCAGGGAGCCTGTGATTTCAAGTACCCTCTTGGGCTATCTCATAGAAGCCAGTTCAGCCTCAATGACACTGCCAAGAGAGGCAGTGAAAGGAATACAGAGGGGTAATTCACATCCCCATAGAAGTACAGGGGGAAGGCTCCACATATGCACCATCCACATGTATTAATAGAACCTTCAGGCATGGGAACACACTCACGTTTGACAGGTGATGTTTACCCACAGACTTGAGGTTGGCTACACCATTGACCTACTTTCTGCCAGCACTGCAGCTTCCAATCATGGGGGCAGGGCTTTCTCCACCACTTTGTGGAGCCACAGAGGAAGTTTTTTTTTAAGGAGCATTCAGGTCCCAATGCTCTTTTTTCTCAAAAATCAAACAAGTTTGCATATTGTGACTGAACTGAAGCAAAATTAAGCAGCCTAGTTCAGCCATCGTCTGTGTAACCTGTTTTTAGCAGCGGCGCAGCGCAAAATTCTTCAGTCCCATTGCAAGGTGCTGGGTGGAAGCCTTTTTCATTTTTATTATCATTTCTTATTTAATGATTCTTCTCCCCCCCCATGCCGTGTGCGCCAGTGGTTCCTATCTACACTAATAAACTGTTATAGTTCCAGCTAAAAATAACTGATCAGATAAAATTGCTAAAGTAATCTAATCAAGATCATTGGTTTAAACGTTATAATTCAATTAACCAGTTAGAAATCAACAATTGTCTTTTCTGTAAGAAATGGCTGTCTGACTCTTTCATGTTTCCTTCCTGTATGAAAAATGCACTTGTCAGTTTGCTGTCTAGCATTGCCCACAAAGCTTTGTTGGCTGACTTCACAGTTTAAACACTGGTTGCCTGGTAGCACTCTAAACTTCGGTAGGTTATGTAGTACCATGCCAAAGTGAACCATTTAAAGGTGCAATGAGATTAAAAGGGATTCTTCATGCTCAGTCTGTTCATTTGCAGCACTGCTGAATATTATTTACAGTGAAGTTTTAGAAGACCAGAAAAATGGAAATGAATGTGAAGACAGAACTGGGAGAAGCACGCTTCCTCTCTAAGCCAGGTGGGGGAGCTGTTGATTGGCCAAGCACCTTTGCTGTAGACATACTTCATATGAGATCTTTGCTGTTGACCTTTCTAGAAGATCTTTCTCAGCCTTTCCAATTAACTTGCTATAATAAACCATAAATAAAAATAAACCAATAAACCATAAATAAAAACCTTGCAATTCCATAATAAAAGGGGTAATGTAAATGCAACCAAGCAGAATATTACTTTCAGTTTCCAATCACAAATACCAGAGGCACTCACAGTATGACAAGGTCTTTTGAAGTGTTTGGTTTAAGTGCAAATTCTTGACAGTTGAGAACTTTGAATCCGTAGCCCTCACAGTAAGCGCCACTTATCTCCATGGATCGAACATGAATAGGGAGGAGCCCATTGTTCTCCAACCTAAATGTCCTTCGTAGAGTAAAATTGGGTTCCTTGGGTTTGTCTTTAAACAAAAGAAAAACAAAAAGGGGATAAATGGAAAACAGGTTTCAATAATCTTGAGTGAGTAAATATTACCACTCCAGCACTTCAGTGAAATATTCCTGACTTTTTTCCTTTTTATAGCAGTTGTACTTGCCTTGAAAAAGAAACTAGATATCCTGGAAAATCCATGTGCAAACAGAATCTGAGCAAAATCTCCCAGAGATGTGAAAAACTGGCATGCACTATATACTATACATATAACATATACTATAAAGAATTATGCAAATGTTATGTCTCAGTCACTGTGGTGAGGTATATAGCTATAAATGTGAGAGACATCTTGAAAGCAATTGGGTACAGACTATAGGGCTGGGATGCAATCAGCATTATTTCCGGTGAAATTCTTCCCAAATCCTTGTTAACAGGGAGCATGTGGACAAGTGGACACACTCACTTTCTGAACAGTCTTTAAGGAGGGCCTCAGTCATCTTAAACCTCAGGGAGCTGCTTGGTCCTGGGGTCTTCCCTGCAAGCTTCAGGCTTTCCCTGGTGCCCTGACCATGCACCATGATCAGTTCAACCACTGTGAGGTTGTTCCTATTAAAACACCAAAGCCACAGTCATAATAAAAAAAAAACCCCAAAAAACCCCCAAACAAACCAAAAAACAAACACAAAACCAAGCAATATTAAATATCAGCACAACACCTTCACTGATTTTCTAAATATCTTGCAGTTAGCTTATGACACTACAGGTTCATAAAACATGCAAGGCAATGCAGACTTGCTTCTTTGGCCCCCAAGATAATACACGCAGAAAATGTTTAAATAGGTCATCTTAATCTCAGGCTTGATTTCTCTCTGTTGTACAGTGAACTGGCAATCATTTTTGTTTTATCTCTTTCATGTCTATTGTATAATGGACTGCATAATTATTATTCTTTTTTTTTAAAAGAGTTTAATAAAAAAATAAACAAACCCCCACTCTAGTTTAGTTGTCAGTCTAGTTTTCTGGCTCAAGAGCTTTGCAGGTATTTCGTGTATGTCCACAGGTTGGGGGAGGGGATGAAGACAGACAGAAATGAGGAGGGACAAGGGATCTCACCTGACCACAAGCAGGGAGGAGACAGTATGATTGCTCATGGGTGTGAACCTTACACTGAAGGATTTCGCCTCACCGGGCATGAGCAGCATGTTGAGGACAAAGGGACGTGTTGTGCCCTCAACAAACCCTGTGGAGCTCATCACTGCGGACTGTGCCACAACATGCCAAGTGTTAGGTGCACACCCAACAGAAAATCTTAGCAGCTGAATTATGAGCATTAAATTCTTTATATAGTAGAAAGTTAGGGTAAGCAATTTAATAGGAGTCAATTAATCGACCATCAGTGTAGAGCCACTGTGAGATCTTCCGCAACACTCACTTGATTTGTTTGGACTTCAAATTCCAGTGTATTTATGTCCATGTTGGATAACTGTCTCCTTGGGAATCTAGGAAGAACAAGTGACAGACAGTTCAGACCTAAATACACAATTTGAAGAACTCTAACTGGGCTACAACAACTTTGGAGCTTGTGTGTGTAAAAAACAAAAAACATGCCAACGGCACACAGGTCTGGTCCAGCTCTTCACACTGCTCACCATCAGCAAGCCAGAGCCGGGCCCCACGATGGCTATCGTTATGACAATATGACATTTGTCTGTGTCATACATTTTTAAATAATGCAGCGTCATAATTTTACCTGCACATGGACTATACTTGGTCTGTGTTAAAATTCATCACAATAACATAAAACATAAGACATATAAGGCAATGTTCTTTTCATTCTCTAGGCAACTGACAACAGCAGGATCTGTTTTCACAAACATTTTCGTACTTTTTGCCCTCCAAAACCATCATGTATATGTGTCCATATTATACATGTTCTATAAGTCTCATGATATAAAATCTTTATTTGACTGAAAGCATACTGCAATATCATTTGACAATGTCAGCCAGCCCTCATCTCCATAACGCAGGATTTCCAATGCCATAACTCTAAGGAATCAGTGCACCATCTTATTCTTGACAGCTGTGCGTTATTAAAATATGACCACACTGGAGGTCTCCCCATTTATGTTTCGCTTACTCATGTAGAATAAGCTAAAAGGTGTCATCTGTCACGCCCTGGTTGAAGAATGCTGGTTGAAGACTTTTCACTGCCCTCCATGGCACTAAAGAACTTTTACACTTCCACAGCATCCTGAGAGGAAGATTACACCCTGGTTTGGCAACAGCACCAAGTAGGATAGACGGGCCCTCCATTCAGGCCCTCAACCAGGACGACAAAAAGGACCATTATACATACACACAAATATACCCCCACACACACTGCATTACTGCACAACACCCATACACACCACACAAAAAAAGTATGCAACCGTATTTATTAGTATTTCTAATGTTTAATTAACCCCCTTCCATCCATCTACCTCCTGTCCATTTGCACAATATTCGCACATCTGCACTTTACCCAACACTTCTATTTTTTTAATTAATTATTTTAACTTTATCCATTTATCCACCCAGCCATCTTTTCATACCCCCCCCTTATATTAATTTCTTTCTATTGTATATTTTTTTATATCCTGTTTTTACCTAGCAACAGACAGGCGTACAAGCAAATCACTACACACTGTACTGTGTATGACTGTGTGGCAAAACTTGATTTGTTATGCAAACCACATTCTTTTGCAATTGCTATTTTTAGCACCACTGTTGAGAGATCACCATCAGTCAAGAAGCACAGATTATTACGCCTCCTTCTTGAGTACAAGTAGGTTCTTGGCAGCTCCTCAGAAATGCACACTTGGCAAATGCACTCACGGACACATTTCGCAAGTGAACCTGGTGCATTACCTGTCTTCTACCATTCCTGTGAAGGCTGTGGGGACAGGGTACAAGGCGATAGGAAGAACCTGCACATAGACTGGAACATCAGCTGGGTTCTCTAGGATGACCTCCTCTTCCTTATATGGGCAGATGAGGGAGAAAAATAAACAAAAACACGCACGCACATTTTAGGTAAAATTGTTTGCATTAGTGCGTGCATTCGGACATATTCAAGCTCTGCATGTGGCACTGTGCTCACACTAGAACTAAATCAAACAGAATCGGCATGTTTGGTATTCTGTATTTTTCACAGTTTTCTTGAAGACTATGACTACAATACCAACAATACCAAGTTAAAGAAACCTGCATTTTTGCACCCCTCTCATTGGTTTGGTGTAAAAAAAAATAAAATAAATTGCCCTGACTTGTAAATACTACCTAAATGGAGGAAGAAAAAGTAATTCTAAAACTGTTGCTATTGCAGGAACCTAGTCTAACTTAATAACACAAAAGTCACATATACAATGGTGCTGGCACAGGTAACTGACAAAAGCCAGATAACGCCTGTTATGATGTTAATTTTCTGAGGATAAAAGCCATTTAAGTGAAGCACTAATAATGCAGCCACATTAAAAAGATACTATTCTTTGTACGTTAGTTTATCCAGTGCTGGACAGAGATGAATGAAAAACAATGTTTTGGGTGGCACAGGTCCAAATATGGCTGCATTTATAAGGCTGACATTTACAGCATTTGAAAGACTCTCTTATCCAGAGCGACTTACATATTTATCAGACATTTATCAGTAAGACAGTATGTGTCCTTCCTGGATGAGTATAGGGGATACTTGATGAGATGCTTTCACTGGAAAGACACTTTCAAGAATTTCTGTATAGAAGAAATGTAAGACTATTCATGAACTAAAGCTAGTGTTCTGTATTAACACAATCATCCAAAGAACGCAAGTAAGTACAGATCAGAAGAGTTCTAAAAGAAGGTATACAAGAAAGATCTGAAATCTCATTGTCCTGAGAGCTGCAAACCCCTGAAAAAAAAAATCAGGAGGAGTAGCCAAAAGGAGTCCACGCAACTGAGAGACTCACCGATAAGTCATGCATCTGTTTAACCAAACTACTGCAAGAGGGGGAAACTGATTCTTCACACCTGCACTAGCTCTTGCATAACCGCTTTTACATATATGAAATAAATACAGAAGTTGCATGTTTGCTCAGAGATATATTTTGGTTTGAGGTTTGCCAAAAAAAAAAAGACAAAAAAAGTGAAAATGCAAACGAGTGGGTGAGTACTCACTGAGGTGCTGTTGGTGTTGGTGAGAGGAAACAGGACCTGCGCTGAGGAGTTGACCAACGATGGCCATGCCAGCTGTGCTGAAATTTTGGCTTGCACCTTTTTCTGCAAGTCTGTGTTCACTTCAAATACAGCTGCAACCCTTTATCAAAACATGACAATCATTTCATTTTTCTGACTTTGCAGGAGTCATTGAAGAATGACTGGGAAAAAAAAATACAACAGTTCAAAGGAGATTTTTATTATTTATACAGTGCAAAAATGACTGTCGCTTTTACCCCCTTCCCTTTACCAGTACCTTACACCTACACAGCCACACACCCACACAGTCTCTCAGCTTACTCGAGGCCTGACTGTTCCTTTAGCTCTCTCCATCTTTTCAGAAGCTTCTGGTGTAAATCCACATCAGCATCCCAAATGTCCTCCTGCATGGCCAGACTCTGTGTCCTTGCCTCAGCTGTCAACACAACAAAATAGTTCAAGCATTTAACACTCACTTTCATCATAAAAGGCCTTCTCAGCATGAAAAAGGGTGGGGAAAAACACACACACACACACACACACACACACACTCACACTCACACTCACACTCACACAGAGAGAGAGAGGGAGGAAGGTGAACTTACATTTCAGCACAAATGGTAATCCTACATAACAGTGATCACCACACTGTAAACTTGCATCAAAATAAATATTTGCTATCTGTAAAAGAGAAACAAAGAAAAGAGAAGGTAGAAAAATGAAACATGCGGGCGCCTTTTTGGTGAGGTGCTGAAAATGTGGAGGCCTTGCCGATGGGGCGGGTGAAGCCTGAGAGTGGCTGAATGGAGTCCGGCACCTTGGACTTGCGCCTGGGCTCCAGGTCCACTTTGTTACTGCGCAAGCGTTTGTAATAGAAGCGCAGATCCTCCGTGAGCGAGAGGATCTGCTGTAGCCGCACCCTCTGTGTGAACGAGCTCTGGATGCTGAGAGGCTGGTGGACCACTTTGCCCTAGAAGAACACTTACATGTCATCGGCATCAACGTGAGACGAACGGACGACGTCTGGTGTCTGTAACCGGATGTCGTTCGGAATGACGGTTTATAGCAAGCGTAAAAAGTGAACTGAGAGTGTGCAGCTGAGTGGTGACTGCAGAGAGCTATAGCATCCTTGCTGTACACAGCTCACATCAAGTACACAAACTACCTGTTGAGCTCTTCAGCCCCTGACAAAAAGCATCATATGGAAATACGAAATAATAGCAAAAAAAAAAGTGCTTCAAGTACAATCAAAATGACAACATTTCAACTATATTGCACTGGTCACACTGCAGCAGCAAAAGACAAGGCTATACCAAAAACACCAAGCAGTCCTTGGACTTCTCCAGAATATTACAAAGTTAGAGTTAAAGTTATTTGCTGTCAGCTCTTTCTCCATTTATTTTGTCTTTTTTCACTCCTCACAGATAACTTGGATCATTATGTATCTATGAATGAAGCTTACACTATGAAATGTTACTTCTTACAGCAGAGAACTTACCGGAAAGGAAGGAGCCATGACAAGGTGTTTAGGTGAACAACTTAATGTTCCCACAGCTATGAGGGCTTTTACTGGGATGGTTAATATCTATGAGACAAGAGAACAGGAGTAAAGTCTCAACAGCAGACATGAGCATGCATGGTCATGCCTGTGGTGGGTGAGAGAGCACACACGGATCACATACCTCATAGTCTGTGGTAATGTGCACAGCTCCATCATACGTGCCCTCCAGGGATTTAGCCATCAGAGTGACTTTAAATGTTGCATAATAGCCGGAGGCTAAAATGACCTGTAGACAGACGTACACGCGCACACACAAAGACAAACAAACAATGCATAACACATGACATGGTTTCCATATGCTTTTACTACATAAACTCACATGAATGGTGAAGTAAATTTTATTTTTAATATATGAAAAACATAATCCAGAATATGCAGACTGTATTCATTTCAATGGTGTCAGCTAAATGATATCTCTGAGCATGAAAAGTGCAAACAGATCACGTCAGTGCAGAAACATTCAGCCTTGTTAATAAAGTTGGCACAGCATGCAAACCACAGATAGGACTAAATTGTGATTACTTGGGCCTCACTCAAAATAGACAACCAAACACACTAGAGTAATCACTAAAGCAAAGAAAAAGCTTATTTTAAAATGAACCAGTTTTGAATCTCATCAGCTGCCTAAGCATGGTGCTCAAGGCTCACATTGGAAGGTGTTTACATTTACTTTTCATTGCTACTGCTTTCATCTTATTCTCTTTAACGGTCACGAGATCTGGACTTACAGTTTTATGATTGGCTGCCGAGATGTTCTGGAGCTCTCGAATGTGACTCAGCGCTACACTCCTATTCCCTTTCTCTGTGCTCAGTAGCTCCATGGACAGACTGTCCCCCGTCACAAGCCATGACTTTATTTCCAGCTGCAGAGACAGTGTTGGGCAATTTAGACATCAGCTACATGGGAATAAAACAGCGCACATACTTTCAAGGCAAAGCAATAAAAGAGCACCACAAAAATCAGCACACTGGTATCTCATCAATGTCACTGCCTACCAGGGTATTTCATAACATTGCCATGTTATAATTTTGATATTTGCCTATTTAAGACATACACCCTATTTAACTCTATAACAATTAACAAAACATGGGTCTCTGGCTCCTCAGGAATGAGTATACAGCTCATCTGAAGTCAGACCAGCAGTCACACTTCCCAGTCAGCAAATCCAAGTGGACATACACAGTATCCAGTTCCTGTGTTAGTAAAATTGGTCCTCGAGTGCATGTGATACCGTTTCAGTGTTTGTTAACCTGGGAAATTAGCCCCCAAGCCCAACGGACCAGTCGTTACCTGACCCTTACCTCTATGGGGTTGCTATTGACAACCACAAACACCAAAGTGCTGGTGTCCGTGGCACTCAGGACCCCATAGTCCAAGATGTGCTCCTTAGGACTGGGGGGCAGGACTACAGGCTGTTGAAAGAACACATCATTCAAAAAGAGATTTTCTTCCTTTGCTAGCTAAGGAATGTTTCTGATTTATAATAATTTCAGATTTAATTTTATACTGCAAATTCCACCCCCAAAAAACCCAACATTTTCGCACCTCCATATTAATAACACAAGTCAACCATTTAAGAATGATGAAATGCAGTAGTTTCAAATGTCGGCAGCAGATACTCTAAGATCAGAGCCTTTTAATCCTTATTTTCCAACAATGTCTTGGCATTTTGTAAAGATTCCACATTAATAGTTAACCCACAAAGTGCTGGCAGCCTCTGCTAATTTACCTCCAGAAAGCCAGTGTACGCCCTGACAGGCAGGTGAAACTTGGACGCGTTGGTAACGAGAAGGATGTTGCTGTCGATGTGGATAGAAGGACGCACCGGACGGAAAAGGAGGGAAAAGATGTAGCGTGACTCATGAGGTGGGATCAGCACTGGTGTGCTGAAATTCTGCACCTGAACAAACAAGCAAATCAAAACATGAAGTCGAATATACGCATAAACCAATAATACACAAGGGAACCATGACTACGCATGGCTTGTTTAGAAGTAGTAGTCCACCTTTGATGTTCCCCAAAACAACCACCTACAGGGCAATGAACCCCAAAGTCAGCAGCTTTAGTGAAGTGCCTGTCAAGATGACACAAATATTCAATCTTTCTGGGCTTCTGGAGTTGCAGAGGGCATGATAATCTCATTTCTTAAATTTATCTTGTTTGGTCTTTCTAAATATATTCCTGCAGCGTAATTAGTTATCCAGACGTTACTGTCTAGACCTGATATCAATATATATATAGAGCAAGATGAGACAAAGTTTACATACAATTTCAGTTAAGATGCAAATTAGGGCCTTAGCCTAGCTCTGGGGTGAATACACATCTGCTTGACTATTTTACAGGTGAGCATAGTGGATGAGTATACTGGATCGTGAACATGAGCAGGCTCCACTCACGTTAAACATAGTCTTGGCATCTTCAGGAAGAGACACGTTGTGGATGCTTATGGCGAAGCTGAAAGTATTACTGAGGTAGATGGGCCTGTCCACTGGATCTACAGGGCTGTCTCTGATGTGGAACAGTGTAGCTGAGTGGTCAAAGCCCAGGTACCTGAGAGACACCAATGAAAAAGTGAGGCCTTTTCCGACTAGCAGAAGAAAAAAAAATGCTCCTTGTTTGATTATTCTAACAAGCGAGCAAACCAAAAAAGAAGAAAGAAAAAAAAAAGGATCTGACCCCTCTAACACTTCTGCTTGGTAAGGGATTTCAAGTTTTGAGTAGCTTTTCTCTTTTGCCTTTACTGTTATTTTACCAGAAAACTGGTCTGGTCTTCTTGCCTTTGAAGCTGAAATGACAAGATAAAAATTAATGAATGAATGAATGAATGAATTTAGATTGGTGTGAAAGACCAGGACATAAAAAACCTATTTGTGTAATACAATATGGACAGTGAATGATTATATCATAAAGAATCTATGGGTAATACAAACAGCTTTGCTCCTTCTGTAAATAAAGCCTAGTGTCTCTGTAAATGAAGTCAAGTTGAGTATTGCTCAAGATGTTATGATTTGCTTGTCAGGCTCTTATTGGCTGACACAGTAACAGGAAGTAACCAGTTGTACTGATTCAATGTCACGTCTCCTACCACTTCACTTTACCAACACACTTGGCACTTATTCTGCTTAATATTTCGCTTTAAAAGGACATCCTGTTACATTTAAATTTAAAGAGAAAACCTTTGTGTGTCACTTATGTTTGATTAGGACATTGCTGGGCAAGAATTAGCAGGAAATAAACATTAGCAGGAAATAAACATTATTAAACAATTACTAGCAAATGTGTATAAAAAAATTATGCTCTCAATTATCTTTAGTAATACAATTAAATACTTTGCTCACCATCAAAATGAATACTTGCAACTTTGGTATATCGAGACTCTCCTGCTTTTAGTGTTATCTGCTTGAACTCGACTGTAATGGCTTCGTTTGATGGTGTTGGCCGAACACTCTGAGAAGTGCGAACATTGTTTAGTGTAGATGGACATCAATATAATATTTAAAATGTGTGCTGTGCAGAGGACGGAGGAACAGAAGAAACAACCTTACCATAATTGATACATCTTTTGCCCCAGAATTTAAGAGATGCAAATTTAACTGTTTTGGTCGATCTGCAAAAGCACGAAAAAGTAATGAAAAGGCAGGTGTTCAATATAGAAGTCTTATCCATAAATTGCAATCCTCTATTGTATCATTTCAACCAACCAATGTTACACACACAGACACCCCCTCCCAAAAAATAGCTAAAATACACATCACCTACACGACACAAAACAAACAAACAAAAAACACACATCACCCCCACCCTGCATGACATGGCTCTGGTTTTCACATGCTTTTCCATATACAGGTAAATCAAAGAGCCCCACCTTGTGACCTAAGTGTACCAAAGTCCAACATCTCCGTTGAGGAGTATATACCAGGGGCTGGGAAAAGAAGCAAATTATTCTTAGCCTGAGTTTCATATTAGTGCCAAAAAAATGTCAGGCCAGCTGTTTGAGAGCTGAAAGAGCATAGGATTTTATCCTGACCAGTGGTGACCTCCACTTCCACAGGGAGGATGATGAACTCATCCTCATTCGAGGCATTGGTTTTGATCCTTATGAAAGCTGTGTGGTTGTCAGCATCCCGTGAGGAGAAGCTGGCCCTCATCACACCCTTTGTCTCAAAGGGGGCAATCTCCTGCAAAAAATAAGCTTTAACCAACAGAGACAACACACTTGGACTAAACACATGCTATAATTTCTCCAGCACTTGAGGCTACTGGACTGTCATTGAGAATTTCGACTTTGTGCTCACCCATAATTTTTTAGTGCCACCTTGCTGGCCGGTGGGCAGCTCCAAGTGCAGGTCACCCCCACTTGAGTACATCTCCACAACCTAGAAGGGAGTGGCAGAGAAGCTCAAAAGAAACAACCCAGCAGCTTGAGTTCAGAGCAGAAAAGCATTATATTTACAAAACACATCCGTCATAATGTGGCACAAACTATCATCAAGGCAAAATCAAGTTAGAGATTACCTGGAGTGGTTCGCTGTGTGGGTTAAAGATGTTTATGAGTGGAGAGAAGCTGCTATTTACTGGAACTCTGGCCCCCACAAAGGGTCTGAGTCTGTAAGGGTTAGGGATGCCCACACCAAACACCTATATCCCCATGGAGAAAAAAAAAAAAGAGAGGAAAAACAAACAAACAAATAAAGCAAAACAAACAAACAAAAACCCCACACAACTCAGCACAATTTGGTAATTTATAACAGCTTCAAATACTCCACACCATTAGTCAATATGCATTCCTTTAATGAGAGGAATATTTGATATGATTTGACCAAAAGGTGTCAAATATGAAGTATACCTGGTATGTGAACACTCCATGGTGAGATGTGTTAATAAATAATGTATTTTCTACATTCCCTACTACTCGAGCTAGAAATACCACATCAAACGAGGTATTCCCTCCTGGTGGAATTATCTGCCAAAAACAAGAGTAAGAGAGAATCACATCCTGAGTTATGGGCTAGAAGCTTGAAATTAATACACAAAAAGAAATCTCCGGTGATGAAAAATGATGAGACAGTTGTTTCAGACTTAATTAAACTGCATTTATTTAGTAATAAGAAGGTTTTAATTTGTGCATTTTTACTACCTACACAAAACATTTTTATACTAAAGGGACATTTCTCCAAAACACCTATTTATATATTCTTGGCACATGATGTGTTTCATAAGTAGCCCTACCATATCAGAGCTATTTTGGGCTGGCCATCAACAACCTGGCACTTGGAAATGGTTAGGTTAACCTCTTCAGTCAAGATTTGCTGCACTTGATTAGCTGTGTGAATTTTAGAGTTTGACTTTTAAATACACAAAAACTGGAATTCATATGCAGATGGTTGGGCTCATTTCAAGCCACTGGATGTTTCTGGGGAGTGTCTTTATGGGCATATTAAAAATCAGAGCCAGATATGTTTCATTAGGGCTGGAACTTAGCTTTGTGGGCCAGAAGATATCAAAGAGCAGGGCTGACTTGCTTTGACTATGGTACAGGTAAAGCATACCCTTTTCTGAAACCAGTTAAGTAGGTTTTCTTAAAATGGACAAATGTGGACTAAGTAGAGCTCTAATTGAATCAATGAAGATTTTACTTAAATCAAGAATGCCAGCTAAGTGAGAAGCAAATTTTAATTTCAGAAAACAAAATGTGTGCAAAACTTAAAAGACTGCTGCCCTTTATGGAATATATTTGGCCGGTCTACTTGAAAAATCATGGTTGCTTAAATAACTTAATACATTTCTCTAAAATAAACTCTTGCTGCTTGATTATGGGGAAATAATTCACACAAACACTTCTGTATCCATTACACCTCTATTACAAAATATCCTTGGTTTAATAGAGTTTTCAGATTTTTATTCGTGATCGCTATACATTTTTGCTTTAATAGTAAGAGAGAGCCTCATTCAAAGCTGGGATTCCATTTAATAATATTATTTTAAGTCAAATTAAGTCACACTAAACATACTAATCACTAACCACCATCAATCAGGATCATAATATAACTTGAAGTCATCATTTGTCATCATTATATCACATCATCATCATCATCATCATCAGGAGACAGTCTTACAAAATCCATCATATCTTTGGATGATTGTGGTAAACATTTCTGGACTAGAAGTGGATTTATGGTGGATGACCTCTGGCCATGTTGAACGAAAGCTATAAAGGGCAGAAGGTCAGCATGACGCCTTAATTTATGTATGTGTCAAGAACAGGTGGGACTTGCTTTATTTATTGCCATCTTAAATGTGAGAGCACACTCCCTACACACATGACCACACACAGAAAACACCTTAATAACTTTTATGCCCTCTGGTTATGCTCTGGTATTAGGCATTAGGTAGATTTGTATCAAGATGGCACCATTAATATATTAATTGTCAAAGGATTCGAGAATTAGAGAGCTATAAGGTGTGGTGCTCCCCAATTTGAGCACACAACAAGAACACAACAGGATGATTCTCCACAGACATGCAGTCACTTTTGGGTGCGAAGAGGAAGTACAGAATGTCTTTGTTCTTTTTTTTTTTTCTTCTTAAAATTAAATGTTGACAGGAAGTCAACATTAACCCAACACTGAAAAAAACCCAACTTCGCCATTCCATGAATGACACTGTTGGCACTTTTGAGAGAAAGGGTCCAGCGAGCATTATATACTTACCCTACTCTGAAAAAATGATGCATGAAAATGTGCCGTTGTTGCTGATATTGATATTAAACTAATTTCTTCTGAACTTGGATTGTGTAAGTAAACTTTTTCCATTTTTGGCATTCCAACAGGCCTAAGACAGAAAAAAAATGTTTTTTTAAAAAAATGAATAAACCAGACTGCATCTTTCCAAGAAACATGTGGAATCTCCAAGTGTCTCTTTTTTTTGGTCAATATACACCCAATACACAAACATATTCAGTGTGATGGAGACTTGGCTATAAAGCACCTAATTTGTACTTACAAATCAGGGCACATTGGCTAGGCTTTTTTATGAATCCCACACTTCATAAATCAAAAACAGCACACAACAGCAACAGAGCTGCCACCAAAGTATGGCAACAATAGCAGGCAGTGCATGCAATCAGTGGCAGATTATGGTCCAAGATTTATGGTGGGCCTGGGCAATTTACACAAATCTTTATTGCTTGCCTCTGAAAACAGGCAGGATTGCTTCTTACAACCAAAGTCAGCTGATAAGGTGCTACTTATTATGGGCAGGAGAGAGACAGGCACATGTGCCCTTGCTAACTGATACATAAGTCTTGGTCATGTCAGACACTCAGCACTGGTTCATGTGGCTGCTGAGCAAATGAGTTAATGCATGTGCCATTAAATGAGTGTTATCACGGAAAGCAACAGTTAAGATACATAAAACTAATGAATTTCTACGTGTTAAAAAACTTATTCCGATATTACCTGAATGCTTTGCTTTTGAGATGCATGTTTCCATAGGAGCCAACGCTGCTAAATTACTGCTTATTTGGTTATCGAAGATCAATAAGGCATAACTTTGTGTGTATAATGCTTAATATTTCAATAATTAGTGTTTTTGAACAATCTTTAATCAACTGTTAACAGCTGGTAAGAAGGAATTAGACCAAAGGCAATTAGACCAAAAGCTGAAAGCCTGTAGTCTACAAGTTAAAAATATGGAAGTGGCCACTGGTAGAACTCGAAAAACCACTTTGATCAACAAGGCTAGCAGGAAAAATTGCCAGAACAGATAACTTGATATTTGGCAAGAGACAGAAGACATGGAGCAGGGTGGGGGGGGGGGGGGGGGAAAGCCCCCTTGGAGTTACTGATTTGTGCAAATGCTACTCACTGTTCGTGGAAGTCCAGCATTGGCGGCTCAAACCGTATAGGTCTGCTATTACCCCTCTGTGAGGAGGCACTGCAGAAGGGTGAAATATGTAAGAAAAATAGTAAAAAAAACAAAAACAAAAAAAACAAACAAACAAAACCAAAACAGGGGCCACACACCACAGGTTCAGGAATATTTAGATAGCAAAAAACCTGAACAAGCTGTGTATAATAAAGAAAAACCAACAGGTTGCCAATAAGAAAAATCTCTATTGAAGCAAAACATGCTCTCTCAACCATTTTTAAAAAACTGGAAGTAAAAATCTATAGATCAAATTTCAACAACCACCAAGTATCTTTAGAGAGAACGTATCACATATAGAAGATTGTACACTATTCTTTGCAGTTTTTTGTACGACACCCCTCCCACCACATTATGAAATGCTCTGATCAAACATCAGATCTGTGTGAATGGTCATCATGCATCTGTACCTTATATTCTCCAGGTCACTATATTCAATAGGAATATCAAAAGGAAGCTATCTGTGCCATTTCTTACAAATAGACTCTAGAGCCAAGTAAAGACAGCAGTTTCATCTTATGAATGCTACACAATGGCTCATTGTTACTAAAGCTCCTATTAGAAACAAAAGACTAAATGCTATATAATTGCTAATAAAAGAGAAAAGGGCTTTACTAAAGCTTTAGTTATTATTTAGCTAAACTGTATCTACAAAAAATGATTCCTCCTGCCTTATCACAATGCAGTATCATTTAGCACAGATGCATTTCATCAGCTCAAATTGCCACAAAGCCACGCTACTTTGGGAGAAGACTACAATAGTCTACCAAAGGAATGCTTTCCCAAAGGGCACAATACAGGAGTCATGGACACCACGTTAGTGGACATAGACTCAGGAAACTGAGATCCACACCTGTGTCATTTAGCACAATAGACAACCATGTGGGGTGAAGTCTCTCAGCCTGAACAAAAATGGATTCATTCACCAACTTTCACAAAGGCTCCCAAAATTCCTGAAGGAACTGAATAACTACCCATACTGTACCATACCTTACATTTTACAGCATTTAGCTGACAGTCATAATTGTAAGTCGCTTTAGATAAAACTAAGTACAATTGACGGTTTAGGGCCTTGCTCTGGGGCCAGAACCACATGACCAAGAAAACCGCTATGCTGTACTGCGGGTTAAAGCCCGGACCTAACTCCATACTAGTAAGCAAGATCAGTTTCACACATACTTACTCACACACACTTATACACACACATCATTTCATGCTTTTCTAGGTAATATTTCCATATGACAAATTTCAGAGGCTCTCTGAGTATTAAAGGCACTCTATTCTCTGGTTTTATTTCACATTCTTGATATATTGCTATTGACCATAAATGATAAGCTACACACACCTCAATTATTTTATTATTTAAATATGTTTGTGATAAAATCACAAACATATTGGAAACCCCAGTTATACTGTGGACTGGATTTGTCATCTCATGCCTACATACTTGCAACATTTACAAAGCTGTGAACAATGAATTAAAGACAACTACTGGTTACCACCACATCTGTGATTTAGAATTTGCATAGACCATAAATAAAAATCTCTTCCATGAAGTGTAAATATTTTCTCTCCAAATATTCACCCAATTCACAAAATGTTTAAACAAAAGAGAGGGGCGGATACATGTGTGGCATTTTTTGATTGAGTCGGCAGTTAGCGAGATATCTACGATAAGAGACATGATGTGCTGCAGGATGAAGTCTAGCTGGAGAAGTGACTGCTAATCCAAACTAAAGAGGAAGAGAGCTAAAATAACATCAGCCACTGTAAACTGCCATAAGCACGTGCCTTAACACCTGCATGTGTGGCCCCAGGGCACAAAAGACACAAGGATTATCCAGTGCAATAAAAGTCCCATTATCAGCAGACACAAAGTCCAGTGTAGGCTGAGAATGTTCTGACAGTCAGTGCACAGCCACAAAAATAATCCCAATCTAATATTCTGAAATCTTATAAATGACTGTTTTTGTAAGTGCAATATCTTACATTATATGTAAATAATACATCAAATAGTGCTACATGTTCCAGATTGATCAGATTATTAAAAGGACTGAATTCAGATGTGTAATCAAGTGTGTCATCAAGTGTGTTGATTTACCAAGAACTATGTAATGCCAGGTCTTTTAAATGCTAGGCGTATTGTTATGGGCATTCCTCAATGCATTTCTATGCATGAGTATTAGGTTGCTTGAGGCTGGCCTCTCTGAGGGTGTCTCCCACTCCACCAAAAGCAAAAACACAAGACTATTATTTAACAACAAAGTGTTATTAAATAGTAGTCTTAAATAAATAAAACACAAATCTTACCTTTTTTGATGATATGAACTAAGGTCAATGTCAGACTCTGTCTGTAAGGAAAAATACTGAAGAATTAGTCTTCCTAAACTATATGTGTATTAAAATACACATTTATCTGAACTATAACTGACAAGTTACACTGGATTAGATAAATGAGAATGAATTATATTGAACTTTGAAACTTTTAAGGTCCTGTCATATAGAAACCTGTAGCATCAAGACAGCTGAAACAAAGGGATCATAAAAGAAGGACAAAAAGCTATAACGATAGACCCTTAGGATCCTTTAAGGGTCAAAAACATGCACTCTGTCTGTATAAACAATTTCTGAAGTGCAAGACGATCCATTGATGAACAGAGTCAAATGTGTGTGGAAGATAGAACAACTGATCATGCTTGCCACCTAAGTTCAGCCTGATGGGGATATCAAATCCTAGGTGTGGTAAGGTTTTATATGCATTGTCAGACATATTTCTTCAAAACACCCCAAAAACAAGGAAACAAGATATAGCTCAGCTCAGTAAGCATAAGGCTTCACACAAGCGGTAAAAAGGTATGCCATCCACAAAAATGCACCATAAAAAGTTTCCTTGGTTACTCAGCCTCATTGTTAAAAGTTTAATACTTTTGTTTAGTCAGAGAGAAGAAACAAGGACAGTTTCTTCACACTGCCTAATATTTTAGGATTCTTAAAACTTTTCCATGTCTGTCTCAAATAACATAAAATATGAACTGCTGGGCAGTGTCCCTGAAAATATCTTCATCAAATGTAAATATGTGCTAACCCTCGAGGTTTACCTGCAAGAGACCCCCATCTCCGAAATGTAGTACCTCCAGGATTTTGTTTGACTGGATGAAAGCTGTGGACAAAAACAGAGCAAATTCTCATGAGGTTTAGGTATCAGCAAACAATGCCATGTACACTCATAAGAGTGTAAAGTGGCTGGGACAGCATCAAATTCAGACTCTATTAACCAGCGGGCAAAACAAGGAAAAGGGGTCCATTACAGCCATTTTTGCATCCTTCACCACCAGAGTGTACACTGAAATAACTCATCATTGAAGTCATATGAATTGTAAAGATCAGGGTTATGTCATTGTTGCCAGGTACTGAGCTTATACAAATTCATCAAACAGCTCCATATTGACAAACAATAATGTATACATAGACATACACCACTACAAAGCAAAGGAGAGCGAGTGACAAAACTGTCAGCAATTAGCAAGCCCATCTCTGCTCTTCTTCTACTTTACTTTACTTTACTTTAAATTTGCATTTAGTTTTTGACAATTTAGTGGTAGTATGCTAATTAATTTAGAAGGTGTGTCCACCATTGCTTATTGCATCACCTGATGGAAATAAACTCTCCAAGGATTTTTTTTTTTTAGCCTTAGAATTATAATGGTCAAGTCTGGGAGACTATTGAGGAAAACTGGAAATGTTGTCCATCTAAATAATGTTTTACATCCTTTCCTGAAGCAGCAAAGCTTTGGTCCAATGACTTAAAAGCTATTGGCATTTAATCACTGCTATTAATTTAGCCATTGAAAAAAACAGCACATTGCTGAGGGCAAATACGCAGCAAGTACCTGGACACCATTCCCTGACCAATAGCAAAACTATTAATTTAAGCATATAATTTATTAATTATTCAGATGCCATTGTTAAAAAAAAGAAAAAAGAAAAAAAAGAATTAAGGCACAAGAATATAAACAATCTGTAGACTGTGGGAAGCAGCAGTGTCTCAACAGCTGGGTGTAATGAAGGTGAAAATACTGCAGGAAGAAAACCATCACCGCATGCTTGTTATGAGCCTTTAAGGGAAGAAAAAATTGCATAGATGTCTACATTTTATGACCCAACAAATGGAAAAGCTAATATGGTGTAATCACTCATATTTTAATCAGGACAAAAATGACTGACATCTACAAAATCCGTAAATAAAAAGAAAAGATATTCAATCTAAAATTACCATTACAACAGCAGAAATCAGAAGCCTAGCCCTAGCAACATCTGACTAGTTAAAGACACATTCATTACACAATAAACCAAAAGAAAATTACAAATCTATATACATTGTTTAGCACCATCCCCAAATCCCAAATTACTGGGTTAAAACTGCAAGAGCCAGCTATAATCTTAACAAATTTCAGTAAGGATGTAATTTATTTTGGTGATTATTATTATTTTTTTTACATTGAATCTCCCAACCAAATATACTGCCTTGGATGGGAGAGAGATATGTGACAACTTACTGCTTCTTACCAGAAGTTGCACTTTGAAGAAACTTCCAAGAGATGAATCCTCCAACAAAATGGTACAGGGAAATATTCAGAGGTCAGCAGTTACAGAAAATAACAGAAGTATCAAAAGAAAATGATGCTCTTTTTGGAAAATGATGCTCATTTGTCTGAAAGAATGTGGGATCGTGGGAGATGATTTCAGAGGGTGACATGTCTGATTGGTGATATCTTTCAGCATGGCAATAAATCCAAATCAGTCACCCCGTTTTTGTTCCCTCATTTGGCATCACTCCATCATCATTCGTCTTTTGGTGACAGTGTAGTTTTTTTTCCCCAGTTACAGACCTCCTCAGGTGACAGATTAGTAGCCGCCAAACGTAAATTATCACGTTACCCTTACTTGTCAAACTGCCCAGTGTGTCAACGTCGTTTGTGCTCAATGTTCATTGTATTTGCTGAAGTGCATTCATTGATTTCCCCCATTTATGTCCATGTTTTGGACTGTTGTGCTGTACATTCATTGCAGTCCTGTGTACTACTGCTGTGTAGAACAATGGATCAGAAGAAATGGCATCTCATTCCAGTGTATATTAAGTATATGGAGGAATTACATTAAACCTTGCCCTACCTTTCCATTTGACCATCATGTAAAAGCCATGGGGAGTGCTTACAGCTTACATAGCTGTTAATTCAAAATATTATTTGTAGACCTACACAAGGCAGATATCAGACATCAGACAAGGATGCACAGGGTCACAGGTGCAATGTCTTACATAACACCTCTGGAACTCTGTGTTCATCTCCACAACCTACATCACATGATCTAGATCTGAGCTGAACAAGAGGTCCAAGCCGAATAGTTCTTGTTGACGGACAAGAAAGTGAATAGCAAAACAATTGGTTGGCTGAGTTAGTCACGCTATTACACACATTTCTAATTAAACTGCATAGCTAATAGTCTGTATGACATCAGAAAGTATTCAAACATATCAAAAGATATTTGACTAAGTACAATAAAAGGAATGTACCTTAATTTCTTACAGTGCTAGTTGGCTAGCTACCTTTATATCCCCACTAAACTAGACAGGCATGGGGGGGGATAACAATTAGATTTGGCCAATTTGCTCATCAATGAGTATTACAAGAAAAGTTGTAAATAAATAGATAAATACAACATTTCAACAGCATGCAGTTTTCAGCTAACAACAGTTCTAGTGTGGGGATACATTAGCTGTATCAGAGAGAAGCTACTAGCATGGGAAATATATTAACTGTTTCAGAGCAGTTACTAGCATGGGGGGCACATTAGTTGCATCAGGGAGAACTTACTAGCGTGGGGGATACGTTAGCTGTATCAGGGAGCAGTTACTAGAGTGGGGGAAACATTAGCTGTATCAGAGAGCAGTTACTAGTGTGGGGGACACAGTAGCTGTATCAGACCAGTGTATGTGAGTACAGCGTGGGTGTTGAGCAGGGAGCAAAGGATTTTGCTTTTGCAAATTAAGAAGTACCTCTTTATTTATGTATTATTAATTAGTTTATTATTAGCCTGGTACAGTATCCCTTGGCTACCTGACCTACTAACAACCCCCTCCCCTCTAACACAACATGTAATCAAAATCTGAGTTCTTTCCTTCCAGGTTCTTTGTGGCAAAGGTGAAAGATATTATTATAAAAGAGTTTAAAGAGTTTAAGGTGGCTGGGGCCTAGTAAAGAGGATATATCATTAAGAAAGATTAGTATGGGACAGAAGTGTATGCTGAAGCCCCCTGACATCTTGGCCATGACCTCTGACCTGAAACGATGGATATGAGGACAAAGTCAGAAAGCATGATAGCAATTGTCTGTTAAGGCTGGGCAATGGTGCAATTTAGAGTTACTAACATGGGTTCCACGAATGGTTTAATATTGTATTAACTGAAGCGTTGAACTGCTGGACAGTAGCAGCTGATAAGGAACTATTGCATACATTTTGCCAGTTAAGGTCACTTGGATTTTTTATAATCAGCAGTCCATTTACAACATTCTGAGAAGAAACTCAGGATGTCAGTGTTTTTCTCTCAGCCCTGGACAGCTCAAGGACCTTTCCAACCCACAGGCGTATCACATGAGAATGTCTTGGTAGCATTCTCTAAACACTGGATAAGTGTTGTTTTTTGACATGGTGGCAGCTGGTAAATGCTATTAGAGTGCAGTCTGTGAAAACTTAACTTGTAATTCACTGAACATTTTCGTTAAGACAGTATTGCTATGGTGCGAACAAAGTTAGGCAAGCTTCTTGATAATGTTAGTTAGCTACCCAAAGTCCTTCACAGAAATACAGCCTGTGTTACTTAACTCCTACACACTACAGGGTAATACATCTTAACCACAATGAATTTATAGCCATGGCTAATGAAACCTTTTCTACCAATTAGCAATTATATCAAATGCAGCTTACCAATGAGCAGTTTATTCTTGTAAACAGCTGACCTTGTTAGCAAGAGTTTGGTCTCATTAGCAGTGTGAGGGATTTTTTAAAAATTCACTATACTTGATAAAATTCCAAGCTATTCCAAGCTTGTTAACAACATTTTCAAAACGGACACAGAGCCGTTTACTCTACTGAGAGGGGTCGCAAGCATGGTGGGCAAAGTGGACCACCTGGATCATGGGGGGGGCGGTGGCGATTACATCACACTCTGGGTAATGGGACTGCCACTCCATTTCACTCTCATGCTCTGTTAGAGTAAGCACAAGTAAGCGAATGAGCTAGGTTCATAAAAAGTGCATCTAAAATGCTAACCATGCCACTAACCACTGCTGGGACTTTTAATACTTAGCTAACAAGAGACTGAACCAGGAATCAACCATATAATTTCAGAGGCAAACTGGCAATTTATCACATTTTTCATCATAACATAAAAAGGTCCAATTTATTGGACACTGTTTCCAAATGTCTCGTCTCTCCTCCCCCCCACCCGCCATGATCCTGGCCCTACAAAATTAAATTCTAGACAGTGTGCAGTCAGAATGTCTCATGCTATGTAGCACAACCTCATCTACATGACCATACTCACAGTACCAACTTTCATCAATGGCACCCAGTGAGTAAGTTTTCTTTAATTACAGATTATTTAATTACCATAAGAATGGCCTCTCTATAAAACTTAATTGTCATGTTCACTTTTATAAACACTGCACTTCTAATGCAAGTATTAGCCAGATAGCTGGTACAATTAAAGTAAACTTTGTAGTGGGACAGACAACTCATGTTGATCTCTACACACATATAGCTAGAGCAATAAATAAGACTAAATTTAAACACAGCATATAAAAGTATGGACTTCAGTTGTAAATAGTTGAAATTGCCTGAAGCAGTTTAGATGATTAAATTATTGTTTGGCCTACATTTGCAAATAATTAACTAATTGGTTGTTAATGGTTAACTATGGTTAACTCTGCTTTAGACCGGAATCTTTGTATAGCTATACACAGCATGTATTGTAGGCAAGCAATTAAGTTAACTAGTCTTTTCACTTAAGTTTACATAGCCCATAAAACACACCAAACAGCCTTTTCTCGTTTGGACTCAGACAATACTGCCAGAGGTTTATCTACATCAAGAAGAATAAATAAAGCAGAAATCTAACAATGACCCAATCCTTCTGCCTGCTTATAACACTAAGCAACAACTCCTCCCTGGCTCACTGAAAAGACAGGAGAGGGTAAACGTCTAGCTGATAACTGATTATGAGGGTTTTAGGCTCATGAATCACGACTATATTCAGCATGGGCTTTTCTAGTCAGCTCTTACCTGACATTTTTAATTCACAGCATCTTGCCCATTTCAGGCCTTTTAACTGACCCCCAAAAAGCACATTCAAATGCCTAGTTACACACATTTTCTAAAACATGACCTCCCAATGCTTTCTTTTATCTTAAGAAATTCTCTGCTGTTTATATTTTTGATTCCAAATGTAGACAGACAATCTCAAAGGATGTTAATTTATCCAGTAAATAAAATTTCACTTGATTACCTTGTCCAAAACGTGGGGAAATATATATCTTAATGCGTAATAATTGACAAACATTTTCACTTCTAATTTAAGCATGTTTTTAAAAACTCATTTAAAACTGAACAGATCTCACATCAGACACAATGAATGGTTAAAAAGAACCCATTCAAAAACCGAAAGAATTGTGAATTCTAAAGAAACTTTTACATTTTTAGAAGATCCAGACTTGGATACATAGCTCATCAAAAAAACTCTACATGGTGAAAAAAATGGAATGACACAACAAAACAAACAAACAAACAAACCACAGGTGCACAAACGCACACAGCCAAACAGACCATAAAAGCTATATCTAAAATATTGTTTATTCAGGAAATATCATGCTTGTGTGCAGAGTGCAAATGCTGTGGTAAATATGGCAAATGTTTCAGACACCAGACTCTCATCAGTGAAAGTCTGATAAAAAGGTTTCAGTCACCTGACTTTTAATTTCCAATACGTGCACTGTGCTCTTGAGCACCATGTTTGGTCAATAAACAATTTTTAATAGCTCATTTAAAAAAAATATTTGGAGTATGAGTAATTCTATTGTTTTCCCCATGTTAAGAACCCATGCCATGCCTGTTCCTGTATGGCCCCTGCTGTTGTGTTAATGCATGAGTGAGAGAGAGCCAAGTACTGCCAAGTTTGCAAAAACTACAAAGGAAAAACACTACACAAACAAAAAAAGAGATATGCTAGCTGTTCCATCAGTAATCCAAGCCCACTGTCCAGATCTGGAGTTTAAGTATGACCAGGTCCAGTTCTGAGGTATATATATGCACAAAACAAGGGCATTTACAGTCCAAGGGCATTTACAGACCAAAGGTGTAATTCACTGAACTGAGTGAGAATATTATACAAAATGTAAGATCACAGATTTAAGAAACAAAATAATTTAACATGCATTTTTTTCCTTTTTTGTGTGTGCTGGACCATCTCTATCGCACATAATTTGACTGTAAATTGGCCTATCAAATCATCACCTTTCTTATCAACATGGAAGTGTATAGCCTAGTTGTAAAGCTTAGTCCCCCCCCCACCACATACTCTGCTGCACAGACACAAATTATGCAAACCAAATGAATCACTCAACCACCAGTTCCTTTGTGAGTGGAGAGTCTTCTTGACATCTATCTGCTTGAGAGAAGCACTACGTGAGCTGTGCTTTGTTTCAGTTGCACTTCAGGTCAGCAGTACATCCTCAGCCCCACTTTCCCCTTTACACGCTTTAAGTCAGTCTGATGCTCTTGAAATATTGCTCTTTGTGCTCAGGTTTTTTTCTTGTGCAAGGCTAACTGTAAAAGGTTCTGTAAAATATATGGGAGAAAATGCAACCAGAATTGGACAAAAAAAAGAATCATTAATAACAATTAAATTTCAAATGCTAACAAAGCTAATGATTAAATATCAAATGAATTATTCAAGAGCTGTGCATGAGAAGGACATCCACAGAAGGTTAAGGCTCCATGTTTTTCCCCCTCTATTTTCCCGTCAAATTATAAAATTCTGCTTTTCAAATAGCAGCAGCAACCCCTAAATTTAGTCACACCATCACCTGCTCACAAACGTGCATCATATACTCAAGATTCATTCAGCATTACATGAAGGTCCTTCACTATCTATAGTTCATGTGGTATACCTACACAATGGTGCCTCATCATAATTCTTGACTACTATTATCGAGCTATGGACAGCTATAGGCTGCCTGAGCACAGACAGAACCTTTGAAGGATCAGAGAGGAAATAGAGAGAAGAAGGGGGTGTGAAGGACAACTTTCCATGTTGTGACAAAACGGCGTTGCTTTGCAAGTGCCTTATAATCTTGCGTAATTTTTTGGTTCTTGAATTGAGGATCACCATTCCATAAATGAAAAGTCTCACCATTAATAATAAAATGCATAGCTTTGGGATCCAGCAGCACTGCACTCAAAGAGCAAAAAATAATTAATTTAAAAAATCTCTCTGATGGGCTAATTAAGACCAATTCTCAAACCTTGTTCTTCATATAGGCAACTACACAAAATTTAAAATTATATTAGAACTATACAGCTTTACACCGACTCTCAAACTTTCATATTAAACAGTATGACCATTTATGTAACATTCAAGACTAGCCTTTATTTTTGACCAAAATAATTTACCTTGTCATATCATGTGAATACCTGGATTAACCAACATAGTAAAAGAAAACACAACAGGAACAGCTGATATTGATCAGGAAGCTCAATGTTTATGATTGTGTGTGTTGCAATGTCCTATGGTATCAAAACTGATAAGATTACTATTGTGATTAATAAATAATACAGCCGTAAACATCTACTACAGACTACATCAAACTATACTTTGGAAAACGTATCCTACAGTCCAGATCAAATGCAAAATAAGACCTAAAGTAATAATATTCCAACACTATACTCATCAAGCAAATAGGCACAGCATGATGAATCATGATTCATGAAACAGCTATAGGGGAAAAAATTAACATTATTTACAGAAGAACAAAAACACATTTTTTTATTTGTTCTTCTCGTGCTTGTAGAGAGACTACATTTACACTAAGATGACATTCAAACACAATGCAACTGTACGTGATTACAGGTCCATTGCAAACATTTGTTTAAACAAATAGGAAAGCAGCCTATATGCAATCAGAAAGACTAGGGTGCAGAGAGTTTGTACAACTCAGCTACTCCAGAAGCAGCAGTGTAATAGCTGTGGATTCTGAACCAGTGTAGCACAAGGAAGATGCCCCAGTTCCACGCACCCAAGTAGTCTCGGGATGCAGACTTCTGATAATCTCATACAATTTGCAAACAGCTACTGTTGCTGCAGGGAACTCCGCCTCTCCAGCCCCTCTGAAGTGTTTCTTTTTCCGTGGAATATGAACACTTCCAGCTGTAAACAACTGACCTGCTTCTCTGAATGTAGTTTGCCACCCCCTCCCCTTGAACATGCACAGCATTTGCAAACTCTAGGAAAGATGGAGGCTATGCCCCATTATAATGTACATATTTTTTCATGCTTGTTCATCATTACTTGAATCATACTTTAGAAACACTAGTGCTTTAGAAGCTGTATACAAGCAGGAGAAATTAAACAAATTACTACTTAGCACATCATAGGTGGAAGCAGGACTTGTATAATCTGTCTTTAATCCTTCCCCATTTCATTCTGAAGCAATTTAAATGGTAAACCAACTCTCCTTCCCTACTAAAACAAAATGTTGAACACACACTCTGTGCGCTAAGCATGGAGAATATGAAATCAGTCATGTTTTCCCCCCTTCCTTTTGTCCTGTGTGTCAATGGAACAAAAGGGCAATATACAAAAACTTCAATTGCCAACATTATCTTGGCAATGGAACAAATATGTTACATGCACAAAATCGAAGACTGTAGCCGTTACCACCAAGATAATGGATGTTACATATCATCCAACTTAATAGATTATACCGTGGAGTGAGTAAAACACATTTGTTGCTGCAGTTTCCTTAATGCAAGCTTCAGTCGAACCTCAAAAATAATCCAGTGAGTAACAGTGAGTGCATTCATCTTATTCAGTGCTCAGCTTGTGAAACTTTCACAAAGTTCTGCTGCTCCATTATTATGGCTGCAATATCTAATCCATCATGGTAAGTACTTGCAAGTACCCATCTGCAAAAGTTGTGAGCACATTTGGGTTGCTCTACACCTGACCTAGTAAAAGAGCCAGAGTACAAAGTATGGTAACTAACAGGGTGAGCATCCTGCAGGTTAAGATCACATGTGCTTGCTGATTTGCAGAATACTTATTTTCAGTGTCACATAGTCTAAGAGAACTGCCAGTTTGCTGTATATAATCCATCTGCTTTTAATTTCTGCAGACACCTGAATCCACAGTGGAATGGGCCAGAACTCATTTTTTCGTGCCAGTTAACAAGAAATAGCATTTGAAAACATTTGCCCAAGTGTTTGTTTGAGAAGTGTACTAACATGAGTAGGTTAACATCACCAAGGGATATCTGTCCCTTAAACACTCCTCTACAACTGCTTACCAAAAAATGTTTGCAGCCCTGAGGAAAACAGGCATAAGCTGTCCATGGTATTTGAATGCAGGCATTTCACCAACTGCACCACAGAGTTAAAGATATTCTACGCTGAGATTCCCAGCTTCACAAAACCTGCACAAATTCTGTAAGCACTCCTGTAGCTAACCCAATACATTAGTTAGAGCAAGGTGCTAACTACACCAAAGCCTTGGGTTTGATTCCCAGGGAGTACACCTAGTGTCTACTGATAAGCGTATGCAAGTCACTATGGGCGCAAAACATCTGCCAAATGCTGAAAATGCAATGTAAAGGTAAGCACCTATACCCCATCATAAGGGCATCCAACTAATAACTGATTTGCTTTGTAGCTCCAAATGCAACTTTGTCAAATAATGCAGTAACCTATGTAGTTTCCCTGCTAACAGGGGTTGACAGCGTATGGTCCTATAATGTAGTTGACCTCAGGTAAGCAGGAAAATAGCTCTGGTTTTACATTTCACCTGAGTAACATCGACATGTACTAGCTTGCAGGCAATGTTACTTTGTTGGCGTGATGATGCTTTTTCAGGAAGAAGCTTGCAAAGAATACGTTTATTTCATCAAGTTCTGATATGCAGCTAACAATGCGCTAAAACGTAATAGCACTTAGGAAATATAAACCAGCTAAGATAACTCAGTAAAAAACATAAGTCGTAGGTATATAATAAGAATAAGAAGAATTCTTATAAGAGTACACATCACGCCAGTTTATCAATTCACGAAACAATCCAAGTCTAAGATTAAATTAAAATAACGTTTTAATTTCAGAAAATCTTAAGATTTTAGCCAAGGAAACAGACCGGTCACGAGGAAATATTAATGTCTGAAGGCAAATAAAACCTCTATCATGAATATCAGTAACCTCCGCCTCATCTCCCAGATGGGTTGACATGACATGTCATTACTGACAACACAGGCCTAAACTATGCCTCAGTCTAACTCTGGTGCTTAGCTAAACCAGCTAAACTAGCTGACAGTACGAAGACTGTCGAGGTGTCAAACTGCAGCAAAACCACCCCAACACTGAAATCGGACTGGCGTGTTTAAAAGACCCAGGTTTTATAAGACAGCTTTCTCATATTGCTGCTTGTCTCCTACCGCTATCGTTAGCAAAGGAGCTGTCGACCTAAAACCTAAACTGGCAAATTAGCCTCAGCCGATGTATTAAGCAAAACGCCATTTAAATATATTCCGAAAAAAACCTTATTCAAACAATGTGCGTCAAAAAAGCGTAAACGCCTCTTAAATTGATATAACTATGCTCTCAACAAACAAGTTAATCGATTTTATGGACAAATACTAGCTAGCCAACTAGCCTAGCTTTAACTAACATGACCAAACGTATGAGTTGGCACCCATTAACTCAGCTAACGAGGTTAGCTAGCTACCCTCCAAATTATTAAGTTTTTATCATGGACACTAACCCTATTGCTTTTTCGACTTTGTAAGGAAATATTTTCAACGATTTGCTCACTAAAATACATAAAAGACGTAAAAAACATAAAAAGTTAGCGCTCCTCTAACCTAATACAGCATTCTACCTAGCTAGCTAGCTAGCTAACTTGATAGCCTGCAGTGAAGTAGCATCTAGATACATGATATATAACCCCCGAAATATCAACCCTCAAGATGCCCCCTCAACGTATAAGTAAGCCTTATAAAACTCACCTTGCTTGTTCGCCTGCGCCACGTGAATTATTGCAATAAATAAAACTCTCAAAATTCCAATACATGATAATGATAATAATGATTTTGTTCTTGGTGCCTGTGAGAAAGTCTGTACTCTATCCCTACTCGCCATGCTGCTGTTTCGGTATCACTGTATGTTAAACTAGGCGTCTGTTTGCATGCTGATATAAACAGCGCCCATCGCCGCCCAAGGGGGACACTCGGCGGACATAAGTGGTACTGGCTCCAAAGTTGATGCTGTAGTCAAATGATATGCACAATGCATGCAAGAGGAAGCATCGTACACTCCATCCGTTGGATAAGAAATAACAATTTTGCATCTACTCAGATTACCTGTTACCATGCAGCCATTCATCTGTTCTATTCATTGTCTAGAAATAATTTTGATTGTGGACCACTTTTAACACATTGGCACTGACATGACGTTACTGGTGTTGAGTGTACCAGACAGAGATGTTGCTGGTGTTTTTACTTGTGTCAGTGTAACCTCTGGGGGACCCAATAAATTTTTGATAGAGATTTTATTCCTACAATAGGACGAACTTTACCGTGGCTCTACTAGGCATAAATCTACAGAAATAGCCTAATCAATGCAGGCTTCACACATGTGGGCGTGTGTTCGAGGTAACGTTATAAGAAGGCGTATGGAAATCCTGCTTAAAGAATGCACGGACGCATTTTTGATTTCATAAGTGGACATAAGAGTGATTTTTAGCGTGTTTTTACTCTATATACAGACAGTTATGGTTAGGTTAGGATTAGAAGTAGTCCATATTTAGAATCAAAGACACACCCATCCCATCTGTAGTCTACAGACAATATTAAAGTAGCTTTATTAGTATGAATGTTAAGAGAACAATATTGCCAGACAAGCAAGAAAAATTAACAACAAAAATGACAAAAGGCAAGAATAATTACAGAATAGGCGCCAAGAATAGTGAATAAAAATAAAATAAAATAAAATAAGAGTTAGGAGCTAGCTCTCAGTTAGGAAGTAGCTTTCTTTCCAAACCAGATGGTGGCGATGATGAGGTTTTCCAGTGCGAGCCAACGTTATTGTACCACAGAAGAAGACGACTGAGCGTTTCCTTTGTTGTGATGAGTCCTCTACGTTAAAAGAGGAAAACGAAGCTACAAAGCGTGGGGCCTTGTAATAGAGTTTTTGTACAATTAACCATATTTACTAATAATTATATATATATATACACACATACAGTTGTCATCGGTTATAATGAGTGGCGGAGTGTATGGAGGGGGTAAGTTTGAAGATCGGAAATCAAATGAATGAGTGCGCCGCGTTAGGCTAGCTAGGTTGCTTGCTATCTGGAGATTTAGCTTGACTAGCTAAACTAACGAGGTTGTTTTATTTCTTTATGCGTCTGCTCAACCTTCTTCCTATTTTTCTAAAAATATAGCCGTCTATCAAATATTTTGACTGAGCTCTGCGTAGTAGATGCATTGGGCAGCTTGATCGGCTATTAGCTAGCTAGCTAGCAACCTAAAGGCGTGTGGACCGACAGTAGACCTAATGCACTACACTTGCGTTATTTAAACATACCTAACGCGGTTGTAGTGTTAGCATGGTTAGTAAATTAATTTGTCTTAACACTCAGCTGTAACGCCCCCCCTCTTTTTTTCTCTCTAAAAGATGAAGTAGGAGCCCTCGTGTTTGACATTGGATCCTACTCTGTCAGAGCCGGCTATGCAGGAGAGGATTGCCCCAAGGTATGTGTGCGCATTTTCTGCACAGAGGACAGTCTCTTGGTCCACGCATAGCTGGAATGAACTGCATAATAAATGCCTGATGTTTGTCTCATTGGAAAATGTTTGTTTGGAGGCTGATTTCCCTACTGTGATTGGAGTGACGTTGGACAGAGACGATGGTACTACTCCAATGGAAACAGATGGGGAGAAGGGCAAACAAAGTGGCACAACGTACTACATCGACACCAATCAGCTGAGGGTGCCCCGGGAAAACATGGAGGTCATGTCACCTTTAAAAAACGGCATGAGTGAGTTTTTGTTTGTTTTCTTTCTTAATTTTCTTTAATTCTTTTAGAATGTTTTTGAAAAACAACGTTTATAATTCATAAAGAAAATACTTCTTTGATTGTGAGAAACAATACACTCTTAATTTCCTGGTCATTAGTATACAAAAAAAATAAACCTTTCGATTATGCATACATTTCATCATCAGTGACTTCCTTATCTCTTTCTTCCTCCCTTGGTCTCACTCACTCACTCACTCAAGTTGAGGACTGGGACAGCTTTCAAGCCATTTTGGATCACACCTACAAAATGCACTTCAAATCTGAGCCAAGCTTGCATCCTGTACTAATGTCGGAAGCCTCGGTCTGTCCCTTGCATTGTCATGTTCCTCAACTAATTTGTTTCTGAAATCATCAATACACATGCTGCCCAATGATATGTATGAGTCATCTCTTGGTCCTTTGCTTGCAGTGGAACACACGAGCCAAGAGGGAGAAGCTGACGGAGCTCATGTTTGAGCATTATAACATTCCTGCTTTCTTCTTATGTAAAACAGCAGTCTTATCTGCGTATCCTTTATGATAAATTGCTTCGCTGGAGTATTATTTGTGTATTATTTTATATAGAGTTATTTATTAAAATGAACTGCTTTTCCCTTCAGGCCATAGTCCATCCACATGCTAAAAGTAACTGATGCGTAATAAAATATTATTAGTATGACCAAATTTGGTAGATGTGGTAGCACTCTTTAACTTGCATGATTTCAGATTTGCCAATGGGCGATCCACGGGTTTAGTGTTGGATAGTGGTGCAACACACACAACTGCTATTCCAGTGCATGATGGTTATGTCCTACAGCAAGGTAAATTGCCTTTTTGTCTCATTGTTTTAGGTTTTGACAAGTTATTAAAAATGCTTAATTTTTGGGGACTCTTGTCAAAGGTCTTTCTCACAAATGGCATATGAGAGATAAGAGCATATTTCTCATACTGATTCTAGTGCTAAGTGAATAGTATGCACCATTCCACATAAGTCTTTGCTTGATAGAATATTTGCATACTACTGCAAATATTTTAATATCTTTTACACATGGACTGATTTTATATGAAATTTTGATAGTAATTTTTGCATTTGTTTATGTATATAGTATTTTTCATACATGTTTGAAGAGATAAAGTAAATTGAAATTAGTCCATTGAAAAGAAACTGAAATGCTGACCGGCAAGTCTCAAGTTAGAAAAAAATACAATAAAAATGGGTAGGCAAAACATTATGAGAAAATAAAAATTAAAAACCAAAGAATTCAAATAAAATGGCATAAAACATGAAAATAAACAAGGACAGATCTGACAGTCGCATATTACAAATGTTTTGGCTCGCCAATGGTCTGAGTAAAAAGCACAAATGGGGTAGATCATCAGGCTGTGCCTTTCATAAGCAGCACCAAAACACTTTTGCTTGTTTTTAATTCAGTTGCCCTGTCTGCATCATGTGGTTCAAGTAACTTTTATCTTTCAGCAAATAATGTTAAATAAAAACCTTTTGTTCTTGAGTCTCCATTTATTTTCTGTACATTGTAAGACTGTTGCTGGGTTCTTGCAGAGGAAGACACCAAAAATGAGTGATAGGAGCTGAGCAGATGATCTAATAACCTCACCATACACTGGTGATTAATTCCACCTGCTTTAGACATTGCAGTGGAGATAAGGATTTAGTTATGTTGACAATGATCCCTTTATGTTTTGTGCTTTTACAGGGATTGTGAAGTCTCCACTTGCAGGTGACTTTATGAGTATGCAGTGTAGAGAACTGTTTCAAGAATTAAATGTTGAAATAATTCCTCCATACATGATTGCATCAAAGGTAAGCCATTTAAGTCAGTCTGTTTTATCATTCTGTGTCTTTTCATAGCTGAAAGGTACACTCCACAGTGTGGAAGTGGAGTGTGAGTAAAGTGGTTTGTTTGTTTGTTTATCTCATTGTCTAATCTTGCCATAACTCCTCTCCCATGTGCTTATATGGCGAGATCGGTTTGTCACCTTCATCTTATGCTGAGAGAATAGATCAGACGATTAAACCCTGAACTGTATCTTTTCACTGGTTAAACCAGTTTTGCCAAGATTATTTAACTTTAGCTTTTTATATTCATTGTTCACAACAGATCTCATATTTGTGTTGCATCTGTCAATATGGTATTATAATTTAAGGACTCAGTACGTGAAGGTGCACCAGCCAGCTGGAAGAAAAAGGAAAAACTACCTCAAGTTACACGTTCATGGCATAACTACATGTGTAATGTAAGCGTCTGGGATTATGGTTCAAGTAAACATTCATGGAGAAAATTACAGCTGCTTAACTTTGGCAATATTATAACACAAGCTCTAACAAATGCACGTGCTTTGTTGATTCTTGCAGACAGTTATTCAAGATTTTCAGGCATCTGTCTTGCAAGTTTCAGATTCACCTTATGATGAACAGTATGTCCAGTTTATCTTCTCATGCAACCATAGCAGACTGCACAAATTTCTTATTAACCTGTCTCCACTTACTTAAAAAACATGTTCATGCATTTTGAAAAGACAATAAAACCTTTGTTCACAGAGGTATAGTAGTATATCTCTAATGGTGCTTTGCAGGGTGGCTGCTCAGATGCCCACTGTTCATTATGAACTTCCTAACGGATACAACTGCGACTTTGGAGCTGAAAGACTGAAGATTCCAGAGGGGCTTTTTGACCCATCCAATGCAAAGGTGAGTACTGCTCATCAAATTCCTCTAGTATTTTTATTTCTTTTTCCATTTGGGGTTATAGTCTTACAAGTCGCCTGTCTCCACATTTCACAGGGCCTATCAGGGAACACCATGCTGGGAGTAGGCCACGTTGTGACTACAAGTGTCGGCATGTGTGATATTGACATCCGACCAGTAAGCTTTACTTATTTCAATTATACAAGGAATCCTGAATAGCTCATAAAAGGATTTTATAACTTCATAATTTACTTTTGTTGTATATTAGTTTTAAATGTATAAAGTACAGAATGCTTATGTTTGGACCATGTGGCATCAGTATAAATGCAATTGAACTGATACTGACGGCAGTGCTTTTTTTCAGGGTCTGTACGGCAGTGTAATAGTTACTGGAGGAAACACCCTCATCCAAGGATTTACAGACAGACTAAACAGAGAACTCTCTCAGAAGACTCCACCGGTTAGTGCTATTGCCTACTTTAGGAGACCATGCTTAATTGGAGATTTTAACAGAACCTTAAATAAAATGCTCCACATTATTATTAGTTTAGTTGCAGGTACTATGTAATGATTGACTGTCTGTGACCCTCAGATAACATCACCCATCAAACTCTTCTGCCAGCTACATTTAGACTCCTTTTTGTTTTAGAATCTTCTGGGGGATTTCCGTTAAAATGCATGTTCATGGATGTCTAGATCGGGCACCTTAACCAGTCAAGAATGTTGCTTTTTTTGATTTATGACAACAGATAAATGTCATCTAGAATTAACTCCAGAGCTCATTTTAGCTCACAAACCACTATGTAGATAGAGAGAAAAAATATAAAACTATTTTTTTTTTAGTGATTTCTTGTTTACTGTATGTGCCAAAACTGTAATGAATTCTTAATTAATTCTGTATACTTTACAGAGCATGCGCTTAAAGTTAATAGCCAACAATACAACTGTGGAGCGTAGGTTCAGTGCCTGGATTGGAGGTTCCATTCTGGCTTCCCTGGTGGGTACTAAGCACATTGTGTCTTAACATCATGTAGTGTACTGCAGTGTTTCCACTGATGACAGCGACAACCAGTGTGTGCTGTCTAGCAAACGCTTGATGTAATATTTTTGTCTTCTTTAGGGTACATTTCAACAAATGTGGATTTCAAAGCAGGAGTATGAGGAAGGGGGTAAACAGTGTGTTGACAGGAAATGCCCTTGACCAACCCCTCCTGTGACTGCTTGTCCTTCAATCTTCTAGAGAAGAGAGCACCACCACCTCTGGTAGTAAAAGCCTTCTTAGTGGACTCAGGAACTTAAAGGACACTTGTATTATTCCAATACAAAAAAAAAAAAAGAGTCCCGCTTTCTTATACTTGGTTTCTTGTTTTATAACTCTCTAATTGCCATGGTCTCCTGCTTTTCTACACTCAGTATTTTTATATTACATTTGGCACTTCAGCGTTTCTAACCATCTGTATTTTAGATAATTCCAAGTCTTTTGGTACATATGCAGTTGTAATCCAATTTCAAATCAGTTGCAGGACAATTACAGGAGTAAACAATACACACTGTTAGGACTGAGTTCCATGGCAAATTATCATTTAAGTTTTTAATTATTGATTGGCCGTTTTGAAAAATAAAGATTTTTGTTACAATTTTGTATGTTTTGTTCACACTTGGTTGTGAAAATGGTTGTTTATCAGCTTTGGGCATTTTAAATTTTGAAATTTAAGTTTCACACTTTTATATCAGTATGTAGTTATTGCCTTGTAAACTGAGGTGTGCAGTGTGGTCATCACTCCTAAAAATCAACTTTTAAATACAACAAACAATAACCTTTAAAAGCTTTATGAAATACATGCACAATGCTAAAACTGGCTTTTTACTGAGTTTCATTCTCAATTTTATAATAGTATAAACACAGTTATACAATTGATATTTAATATTTTATTCAGTTAAGCCCTTATCTACAATGTTTAGTCACATCTGCTTTACATGGTAAATTCACTAACAGACAACAGATCCATCCCAGCACAAAGAGCTGGTTAGAACATATGGACTATTAGCTGAACAGCAAAAGATGGTGATATTTGGCTGTAGTCATTCATATCTGTGCAGTCTTTTTAGAAAACATCGCAGACAGCTTCTTTTGATTTTGTTTCTCTTTCCTTTCTCTCCTCATTTTACTCCGCAGGTGTTTCTCAAGACTTATCCTGGAAATAGGAAGTAAGATGGAATATCTGGTGTTATACTAGACAGTGCAATTTCAGTGTTCATATACAGTGCAAGTGTTGCATTTTTTTTTACTTTACCTTGTGTAAGGGGCAACAAATAATGGTGTGTAGAAACGTTTCCTTTTGTATATCTTGTTCATGTACCAAGGAACAGGATGTTCCCTAAAACGGTACCTGAAAAAGAGAGTATAAAAGACCACAAAACTTTGCAACTGCTCTGTTCTGATCACAGAAAATTAGATCTAGGCCAGGACCAAATATAATTCTACTTACCAGAACATTTTGCCAAAAACATTTCTCCTCCATTCTCCTGGCCTCCCTTTTTCTTGCCCTGTCTGTAGTAAACGAAGAGCATCTTCTCTCTCCTTCACAACACCGTCAAGCCTCTGCATAGACCTGTTAACCTATTAAATGCATGCTATAGGTCAGATGTGAAGCAATATAAATGTGTGTAGAATTCCAGCTTGAGTAGGTTCTGGAATCATGAAATCTGAGGATATTTAACAGTTCAACTATTTAACAGCTTTTTAAAAGGGTCCGTCTGAGCTTTAAGGCATACATTTACCTTCTTGATGCGTTCTGGACTGGGCATTTGAACACACTGCCGTTTTGATTCTTGTTGAATTGTTAGTAACATGTTCTTTTCCTTTAGAAGAACATACCTGGAAAATAAAATCACCCAATCCTGACAGTGTTACATGTAAAATAAACTACCTATCTATTTAAAAGGAAAAAAAAAAAAGGAGTGTTGTGTCTGAAAAGGCCCTTCACAACAATGCACTAGTCTGACAGTTGTAGCTGTGGTTCTTAACTCTCTGGAAACATGCAACTGCACTACACAGCATCAAAAATGATTGGTCTAATAATAATAAAAAAAAGACATATACATATTTGAGCATGATAAAGAATTGTGCAGAAATCTCAAATATACTTTAGCTATGTAAACTTCAAATTAGAATGTCAACATACCTTTCTATTGCTAAATTTTATAAGTAACAAGGGGACACAAACAATGAACTACCAAACTCGTATGCAAACTTGCCACCTATTCAGCAAACCATCATTAGGCACCAATTACTTGATGACATGCCAAAAGACAACTGCATTTTAAAGGATATATAACTGTTTAGTATTCCAATGTTATAAGGACTTGTTTACTATGATAGTACACTCTTTTGGAACTCCACTATGAACATCACATCTCAGTGTTGTTTCCTGTGACAAAGACACGACTCGTTAAAGAGTCTTATATCAGAAGAAACCTGTATGTAAATAAGACAAATATTACCACAGCTTGTGCAAGTCTTCGTTGCTTTTCGACCTAAGATGTTTGGAAGTCCATGGAGCACCTATGAATGCCGCAGAAAAGAAAAGCTATTAATTTTTGTTAATATGAGCACGTCACATCGCTTATTCCACACTATTAGGCCTTTATAGTTGTCACACAACTCAATTAAGCCAACCTGATTTAACTGTTGCTTCGCCCCAATTTTCGGGCAAGTCAAAGAACTCTTCAAGGCCCCATCTGCTCGAGGACGTATGGAGAAATCGGTACTGCACAGGGCGGCTGAAACGAAAAAGATAATCATTTCGTTCAGTAATTTGGATAAAACAGTTTATTAAGTGCACAATACAGACACTTAATGACGCTAGATGCTTTCATTCATTACATTCATTGCGTTCTTAGTTTCCTGGCTTGCTAACCTTGCTAACAATAATTTGGTTAAACTGGCAATGACTGGCTTGCAGTTAAGATGGTAGTATTACCTCTGCGCACAGTAATGATAGTTTCCCAATGCCGGTGATGAATACTGAGCTTTTGTCGGCAAGGGTATTTTAACAACGCGTTGAAATTGTCTGCAAACAGCAGCAAGACGGCATGCAGTGGCTGTCGCCATCTTGAATAGCAATGTCAACGTTAACCGGGGTTGCCAGATGTATCAAACCTAAGGATCAGGCGTTCTTGTGTTGACATGGCCGTAAAGCAGATATCATCCCCTAATTACAACAGGACGTAAGTTTGAATTTACTCAGACTTTCTTGAACAAAACTGCGTTTACAAAGGTGACTGGAATTAGCCAAAAAAACCCAAACAAGTTTATTTCTTGTGCGTTAAACCTTAGCGACAAACCAGGGTTGCCAGACATATCAAACTTCAAGCTCAAGCGTTCTCAGGTTGGCCTGGCTATAATACCTACCCAAGGGTTATAACACGAAGTAAATCTTAACTCACCTAGGCTTTGTTGAACAAAACATGATTCATAAACGTGATTTAAGTTAGCCAAGTAAACTCAAGTTTATTTCTTGTGCGTTTAACCTTAGTGACAAATGACATAAATGTATTTTCTGCAGTCTTCAGCGTTTTATCAATAAAGTATATAGCCTATGTATGGCATTATATGCACTGTAGATTCCACAAATTCACTCTGGGTCCAAAACCTTGGAGTTATTTTTTGTGGCAAAGGTTTTCTTGATATTTCTGGAACCCAAACAAATTTCAATGGTTACTCGGAAGAACATATATATTTCTAAGTGTTCTTTCTTTTTCTTAACAACTAGAAAGTAACTTTATACTCAAACATCGTTTGCATGTCTTCTCATACCAGCATTTACGCATAATTTCTGACTCTTTGTGACTGCATACATATGTGAGATTTATATATTGCAATATATTAAAATCTGCCAACTTCCAAAGGAATACTGCAGTTTATGGCGGCGAGCATGTAATACTATGCCCCAAACATCAATGACTAATTTGGCTTCATGTGCTGGGTGAGGCCCCAGCTCTTGGTAATGCATTACCCAAACAGACATGGTGGCCATGAGTGTGTTACGGACGGCGGTGGCCGTCGCAGCTAGATTAAACCCTTTGAAACGGGCAAATCACTCGTTGGGTCTACTTTCCAGGGCAGTGGTTTGCTCTGAACAAGGTAAATACACTTTGTTTATTTCTGGGATATCGTCACGTACAGCTGCAAACGTTTCATTATTAGCAGTGACCTTGTCCTTGCAATATTCGAGCTAAGCTATCTTAGCTAACCTAGCGCCAGATAGTTGCCGATTGCTGAAGCTTTCTTCTCTTTCCACCCAGGATAGGATGTGGAAAACTAGTTATTGCTGCTTGGATAAATGTAATCTTACTTTAAAGCTAAAGATATCAGACTAGCTATACAAAACATGTCAGTTAGCTTTGCTAGCTAGCGTTAGACCTTCCCTAGCGTTCTGTCACTGTAACAAACAAACAAACAGCTCCAGATCGGTTTCCTCACAGATGATGGCTAGTGATTCCTTGTGTCCATCCCTTTACTTTCTGAAGGCTTTTGTTGTTTTTTGTATTTGTGAACATTTGTGCCTCTGTTTTAATTACCCATTTTGTCGTCTTCTGTGACATTTTTGAAAGATTTCCTCTCACCTGTGCAGAAAACATGACATTGTAATTTCACTTGCACATGCTCCATTAACAGTTGCTGTGCGTTATGGAAGTCACGGGAAGAGGATGTTTGTCATCAAACCTACCAAGTTCTATGACAAAAGATTTTTACATTTACTGGTAAGGAAAAGATGACAATTATTTGACTTATTGTGCATCTATGTTCATTTCAGCCTAAAGAGCTGCTTGTAAATTGTTTCACTGTAAAGATGAGAATCAAAAGACAGTGTAATATTAGACTTAAAAAAAACCCTCCAATTTCTACACAATTCAAAAGTTTCTTACTTGTTTGTTTTTCTGTTGTACCAGAAATTTTACATACTACTTACTGGGATCCCCACTGCAGCATTTGTCACCTTTGTGAATGTTTTCATTGGTGAGTCTCCCTGTCTCTCTAACTCTGTCAATTGCACATGTTCTGTCTTCTAGATATCTTTTGTTGAAGCTTTTGTGTAGTTATAACATGGAGGTGCATTGGATACTCCGATGAGTTTTGGCCTTACATTTTCAATACTTCTTTGATCTGGTGTTTAAGGACATGACTTCAATAAATTGAACATTTGGTCATTGTCTAATAGGGGAAGCTGAGTTGGCTGAAATTCCTGAGGGCTATGAACCAGAGTACTGGGAGTACTACAAGGTATAATATTTCATGTGCTACTTTGTTCTATTATTTCAGTGTACAAAAACAAAGGTGGTCAGTTTATGTAAAAGTCAGAAATAAAAGTATCTGTCTAATAGACTCTTTCTGTCTGTTCAGACAGAAAAAAATAAGATCTTAAAATTGTATGTGCTTTGTGTTAACAGTTTTCTTAATTTGTTTTATCCAAGCATCCCATTACTAGATGGATTTCCCGAAATATCTATGACAACCCAGTGAAAGACTATGAGAAGGTGATGGCACTTATTCACATTGAGGCTGAGAAGGCTGAAATGAGGTGAGCCATTAATGGTTATAGGTTCCAATATATGTCGTATTTTATCAGAAAAGTTTTCTGCAGTTGGATGAAGAACTAGTTGTATTATGTTCATGATAGTTTCATACATTTCATATTATCACATTTGTAGGGTATAGAACTAGCTTCAGATTTATGTCCTTTTAAATTGTATTATGGTGTGTGACTGTCCACTACCCTGTGGCTTCAGCATGAAAGTAGAAGAGTGTAATACTGGCTTGAATCTATATTCAAGATGCCAACTCATAATGATCCTAATTTAATTCTGTTGGTTGAATAGATTATATCTATATATCCAAACACTTGCATTTTTTTCACACGGGTATAGACCAGAACCATCAAAGCTAACCAAACATGAATGTTAATTTTCAGTTTGATTAGCCACCTATTTTAATTTTATTTGAAGATGTGTTTAGAGTATGTAGCAAATCCATGTAAGGATACCATATGTAGACACTGGATCATTGCTTGTTGAACTTAATTTTTATTTTATACAGCCTAATACATGATTTCCTTGCTCACAGACTAAGAGAACTGGAGGTTAGGAGACAAATGAGAAGCAAAGGAGATGGCCCATGGTTCATTGTTGAGACGCTTGACAAGAATTTGATTGACCAGTCCCATAAATCAACACCTGATGATTAACTGTGGTTGATCACCTGGTACCCATCTCATGGAAGCAGTCAGAATTATACAATGTATAATTTATGTTGATATTTGTGCAGATATATTTGTGTTCTTTTTGACTTTGACACCAATAAAGTGTAATAGCCCTAAACTGGTTGTTTTATTGAAACAGATATAGATTATTGTCTTAATCATGATGAGATTTACCATTGGGGCTGCAAATTCATCCAAGCCTTAATCTATTTATAGAAAACCAAATCCAAAAGATGCAGAGCCTGACAATCCTTGATTTGGAGCATTTGCCCTTCTTTTGTTATGACAGTAGCATATGTTTTATCAATTACAGTATAGGTTGCAACTGTACAAAGGTCAGTGCAATTATGCATTACTGTATACTCATAACCTTTAAGCAGCAATTACCAATAATACAAGCCAAAACAGAGAGTCTTTGTCATTGCATTTGAGAGAAAATAAACACAGCTAGAACAAGGAGAGGTGGCCTGGATAAAATGTTTTTATCATAGTCATTGCTTTGCTTGGTTGTCCCTATAGTAGACTCAAGTTGGTATGCAAGTACATTTGATTTGGCCTGCAAGAAACTAGGGGTTTTGCTAAAACTTATGTGTCCACTGTCAGTCATCATACAGAATACAAAATTTAATGTTTTGCAAAAAATCATTCTAAAAAATAATATTCTGCTACAGACCTATGATTCATTATAGAAAGAATAAGAACACAAAGGATGCACTTGTTACTTGATTTGTAGGTGGTATATCTTGTTTATTTGTGTACAGTTTTATCTTTTTGTCATGGAAAACTAACCCGAGAAGTTAAGTAGATGTCAGTGACAATTACACCACGCCAGTATGATGCAAGATGCAGAATGTGTTTAGTAAATGCGATATGAATATCATCCGAGATTTAACAACAAATCATCTTCACAACAAATCAAACAAATAAATAGCAACGTATATTTAAATACATACTCGAACATTAGCATTACATAATAAGTCGTATATACTCATACGCTTAAAGCGCTCATACGCTTGGTACAGTAACCAATAGAAAAGCCCACAGGCCTAAATGTATTTTCAGAAACGCGAATTTCCACCAATAGGTGTTTAAGGGAATAGTGACATAAATATTGGCTCCTTTCTCAAACAAACCCGTCGTCGTCGTCCCTCACCCCGCCCCTCTGTGTTTTCGTCGTCATAACCCAGTGATCCCAGGGTCTGGATGATTTAAAAATACTATCCTCTCTTCTTCTCATTGACAGTCTGCTCCTGTGACACTCGCAGTATAGTGGTGCGGGCAGCAGGAATGCAAAGATGGCTACAGATCTGGGAGAGCTCTTGGTCCCGTACATGCCAACCATAAGAGTTCCGAGATCCGGAGACAGGGTTTACAAGAGTGAATGCGCGTTTTCCTACGATTCTCCAGTGAGTAATATGTCAAATATTTCGATGCATGGATGTTCAGACGCTTTGGCATAGCGTAGCTTTCCTTGACACGTGAGAGGCTGCGTGGTTTTATGGTCGGATCTAGGGACTCCAAGACCACCATACGCCTGAACTTGTGCGACAGCTTACGGAAATAATTAAATAAAAATACTGATGTTTACATCCTAGGAACGCTGTCCTTTGTTCAAGGCGATGAGGTTGACCATAAATCAGACGGCGACACACACACATAAAAAAACCAGCCCGGAAAGCTGCCCAGTTTGAGTTGCAATCTGCCTTACCACTAATTCCGCTAGCGACAGGGATATTTAATTCCTAATGTAACAACTTGGCTCAGTCTCTCACCAAATCTCAGTGCGCCTAACTGAGAGCATGTTCGTGCTGGAAGATGACAAAGTTATCAAAAACAGACTGCTAATATGACAATATTGCCTGTGACCTAACTATAAAAAGATTTCAGGTAATCGAGGCTTGTCGGTCAGCCACAGTGATGTGATCCTAGCCACAGTGATGTGTTATCGTCAGCTGGAAAACTAAGTAAAATGCAGTTTCTTTACAACTTTTGGAATATGTTGATTTAATGCTATAGGTCTACCCCTTAGCAATTTTAAAGGTGACTCAGCTGTTTGGAGTTCGTCATGGCAGACTATTTTTAACCCCCTCGCTGTTAAAGCTCGTGTGTCACCACGATCTATTGAGAGGTTTTTCCGAGAGTATGGACCCTCCTATTCGCGAACTGGCATTCCTACACTGATTGCATATTTTGTCTTGTTTTGAAAAACTAGTCTATACCCAAGGTGTATGTCTGTGAGTGAACAATATGTGAGCAATAGCTAAATACATCTATTTTTTTAAGTTATAAAACAATCAACAATCTACATGTGTGTTCTTATGACAAAGGCACATGGATATTAAAAGAAGTTGCAGCCACACAGTTAGTAAATAGTTTATGTGTACTCGGGGTTATTTACATTTTTATTTATTTTAAATGTTCTTCAGTTTTGTTGCTTTTTATCTTTAAGGGCACACAGATGGATCATGAACTGACTGCAGTAATTTCACATTGTAGCCCAAAAGCAGCCTACAAAATGAAATGATTGCAGTGTAGAAGATTGATATATAAAAATCTGTAGATAAGTGTAGTTTAGACGTGTGTAAATTTTACATTTCCTTATTAGCGTTTTGTTTCTCTCTTATTTGAAACTTTAATGTTATAATGTTAATTATTGATTCATAGGGAGATGACTAATGTGTTTGTTCCAAGCTTTCAAATATGATTGTTATGGTATTTATCTTGCTTCTCTGTACAATAATGCAGATAATATATGATTACCGTTGTCTTGCAGTCATGTATGTGTTTGTGTCTTTTTCACCCATGAGGAATCTGAAGGTGGGATGTATGTGTGTATGAACACATTCCTGGGCTTTGGAAGAGAGCATGTGGAGAGACATTACCGTAAAACTGGACAGAGTGTATACATGCACTTAAAACGTCACGTGAAAGAGGTAAGGAGATGTGAAATAATTAACTGCTTTTGGCATTTCAAACATTTTTAAACACCTATACATGAATTTTTAAGAAAGAGATCAGAACAAATGGCACTATGTTGACAGTGTCCAGCTGAAAAAAAACACATCTTCCTGATCACACCATCCCTGTGACTAACTGATCAAATAAGGAAAAGGACAAAACATGGTGGCTGACACACAAAAAACAAACAAACAAAAATAGAAATGATTTTAGCATGTCAGTAGTCATTCTTACTATATTTGTTAACAACTTTTAGTTGTTAGTTCCAGTTAAAATCAGTACAGTGATGTACTTAATGTGTTTGGGCTTATACACAATAACAAGATGACGGACTATTATTTAAGGGCATGAGCCCTGTGAGCCATGAGCCTCTGCCCATCACTTTGTAAGTTATCAATAGAGATTTCAAATTCAGCTAAAGTTACTGGTGTCTAATAAAAATAATTACTGTCAACAGGAACATGGGGTTTTCAGGTTAATGACATGTTCATGGAGGCGATGTGGTGTGCTTTTTATGTAGTGTATGAGTTTGTGTCAACAGACATACAATCAGTGGAAGGCAGCATGATGCTTTGGCACAAGTACCTGTTGGCAATAATTGCCTTATAAAGTGTAAAGTGTAAAACCCAACAGAGTTATATTAAATTTTATTTCACAAATTGCCTCCACCAAGTTCCTAGATATCCTGCTGTTGATTACTACAGGGCATTATTAACCAGTGATACTGTCAGAGACGAAGTCAGTCCATATGAGAGAGTAAGCGCCTGCATTTTTAAGTGCTATGCATAATTAGGTGGTAAATAAAAGGATGTGGCTTGATTGCACACATTGTCTGTCAGAAAATTGATCCATCCAACAACTATTGAGATGTATGCTAGATACTGCTAAACCATATCATAACCTATGGTACAATACAGTGCTAAAGAAAAGATGCTAAGATTCTGCTGTGTGTCATTATCTTATTGTGGTAGCAATGATTTGAAAGTCTTTAAGGTGGCCCAAATTGATTAGTGCTATTGTTATCTAATTATTCTTACAATTTACAATGGAAAATTTCAACGAAAATGTAAAAAAAAAAATCAAAGACAAAAAAAAAAGGTTTTGGCAAGTAGCAATAAATGTCAGCTAAATGCCGTGAACGAATGTGAATGAATAAATGTAAATGGTTTTCATTTACATTTATTGCCACTTCCAAAACCCCCCCTTTTTTTTTCTTTGCACTGCTTGACCACATGGGGGCAGAGAAGGTGCTGGTCAGTGGCATTATATCCATGATCTATTCAGAAACTGCTAGCTGTATTCCTGTATTTCCTGTGTCTGCTCGATCGGCAAGTGTGTCAGCGTTTTGCCTGCATTTTAATGGGAACATTTAATAACTAATATACCTCGATCAACCTTCACCTTTGCTTACATTTCTCCTCCTGCATTCCAAACAGCAAGCTTTGCATTCATGAAATTATTAGTACCATGATGGATTTGCTAACATTTTGCATAGTTTTTGCTCTTATGTTTCTGCGGTTGACAGACATCTAGGAGAGCAGTTCTTCGATAACTGCGTGTGCTGTGTGGTTTTCATAAATAATGTTGCTGTTTGCCACAGAAAGCCACAGGTGCTGCAGGAGGTGCCATGCCAAGGAGACGGAACGGAAAAGTATTTTTAGGTAAGACTACTGAAGAAGAGAGTCATAGTTCATAGCTAAATTATGGGGACAAACCCACCATTTTGTGTTTCTCGATATGTAAACCCCCCCCCCCCCCCCCGCCCCCCGTGCTGAATTACTTCAGTCCTTCCTGGTTTGGACTAAATTTAGTTCATTTATTTGTATATGCAGTTAGTAACTGTTCTAAATCTAAAGTGCCACATGTGCCCTCTGGCCTGATCCACCAGTGAGGAGGGTTGGTTTACACTGGGCCCTTGGCCATGTCACTTCCCTCCCATCAGCTGCTATGCCCTATCAACCCTTATGGCTGATGCACTTCTGCCATTGGAGGGCTGACGTAGGCTGTGGGGATAAGGTGGGCTTTATTGTAATGGTGGTTTAAGTGATAAACAAGGGCAGACCTCACACAGCTTGGGTACATTTTGACTGCATTGATTTTTCTTTCTTTTAAAAAAAATAAAAATAAAATAAAATTGTTTCTTTCGCATACAGTGCTCTGTGACCTGTTTCAGTTGTATAACCCTACATATTCATGGGAATATAACAGCATACAACATCTTTACTGTCCCCTGCCATGTCTCTGTGGGCATGGGCTGCAGGAAGTGGTTTGTTGGTGGGGCATCTTTAAACCAGCATGGTGACCTAATCACCTAATCCTCTTGTAGCTCAGAGAGAGACCCGCAAACTAAACTCAATCTAAACAGGGCAGACTTTGTCTCAATTTAGTCATAGCCAAGTCCCAGTTCAGTGCTGGCATGCGTCATCAGCAGTCTGGGAAGGTGAGCAGTGAAGGACGTCACCGCCGCTTTCGAGCTCATGATGATCAGGGATAGCTGAGCAACTTGACATGCTTTTTATGCTTTTACTGTTAAGTGTAGCATGTGTAAGTTTTGACATGGAGGTCAGAATTATGTGGTCTGCTTTTCAGATCTAAATCTAAAGCTTTAAAATACATTGGGTTTGGTATTAAGGTGAATTCACCAAATCTTTTAAAAGTCATTCTTTCTAATTCTGTGTGTAATTTTGATATTGATATTCCTAGTTGGAGCTTTTTACAAAGTCCCGTACAAGACTATGGATATGCCCCAAGGCAATTACACTGTCATATATCTGTCTGATCATCTCTCATATTTTCCTTTTAAGATTTAGAACTTAACCGTGATTTTAACGGCGATGATTATGAGTATGAAGATGAAGCCAAGCTTGTCATATTCCCAGACCACTATGAGATCCCTTTACCAAATATTGAGGAGTTGCCTGCACTGGTTAGTGAGAGTGTGTGCGCATGCTCCATGTATGCCCTGCATGCCAAAGGCCTGATGTGAGATTATAAACACTGACCTCCACTCCAGCCCAAAGCTCTCTAGTATCAGCGTCTTGACTGAAGTTGGGGAGATTTTTCAGGCAATTTTCCATTGCTGTTTTGTCATTCATACTTAGCTTCTTTAATCTGGATCAGGTGACAACCACATGTAGGAATAAAGAGATAATTGTTCTCAGAAAGGGCTGACGGTTTACCACTGGCCTTCAGACATTTGATAATCAGTCTGAAATTTCATCATGACTGCTGGATTAAAAGAACATCGTATGGTAGCAAGAGAAAATCTTTTCACTTCAGTTAAGGTAAAGTGACTTTAGAGCTTTGGGTCAAAACAGGTTACACAACCACTCAGTCACACCGGTTACCTTGCAGTCATTTTTGTAGATATTTTTGACAGTTTTGGAGGTATAAGGAAGCATAAGGCCAGGATATGGGAACTCAAGCTTAGTAGAGTTTCATCATAAACTTTAGACATTTATTATATATAATTCGACTGCCCTCTGGTTTCTTTCCTCCTTTCTGTGTGACTGTGGGTTTGGTGCTGGGACATATTAGGACACACTGATGTTATTGTGTGTACACTGTACATAGACTAAATAAACGTCTCCACACACAAAGTGTAAGCCAGGTGTTTGTGAGGAAGGCTGTTTCAGTGCTGACGTTTTAGCAGTTCATTTTCTGATTTTGTATGAAGTAATATGTCTGAGCAGTGAACATAAGCAATGTTTCAGTGTAAAGAAGCAAAACTGGATAAATTTGTTGTTGCTGCTAAAGATTTTGAATGCTAGAATGAGTGTTCAGTTGATTTATATGGTTTGGAAGCTGTGAATATAAGAGTTATTGTCTCTAGAGGTTGACACCTATGCAGGCACAAGTATCAGATTTTTTGCATTATCTTTTCTCTATTTTTGGTTGTTGTTGAGTTTATTTATAAATGGTAGATGGTAATTATAGAGATGGTCTTTCTAAATCCCTTTAAATAGAAGTGACATGTTCAGTAACCTTTGGCGCATGGCAACATTTGGGATAAGTAGTTTGAAAGACGGGAATGAAAACGAGAATTCTTTGTACATGCGACATTCTGGTGACCAATAGAATGTTTGCAGCTGCACCTGTAGATTCAAAACGCTTGCCGCTGATGAGCTTTCATTGTTCCCTCACATTATGCAGACAGGCCTACTTTAGTTATTTTCAAGTATGCATTACTTATCTTCAGTTCTTGAGCTGTGGTCACTGATCACATTTCCCACTGGATGCACTAATGCTGGGCAGATTGTGTTTTTCACCTCAATCAGAAGGCTATATGCACATACTGTTTGCATGTTGATATGAGGTGTGAAGAGGTTCTATGACTATGTGCATGAAACAGAATAGTACTTCATAGACTGGGTTGTTCATTAACAGCATGGTGTGCTTACTTTTGTAGTTTAACTTGGCTGTTAAGAATTCAGGCATGGCTTCATTGCTTGATAGATGACTATGTCTGTACATCACTGGCAGACTTATAAGCTCCTGTGTGGTGTTGGTAATATTTACAAGTGGGTTTCTGTCCTATTCAGGTTACAAGTGGGTTTCTGTCCTATTCAGGTGACTATTGCTTGCGATGCTGTACTTAACGCTGGATCTGCATACAAAAAGCAAGAGGCGGATTCCTGGGAGGAGGAGCTTCAGGTGTCCAAACATGCTAGAAGTCTCAGACAACATGACAGTGGGGTTCGAATTCCCCCCAGGTTAGTCACATGGGGGTCCAGTATCAGATGAACTTTAGCTGGCACTCCGATGTTTGCAGTTGGCTAGGTTCAGAAACCCCCCGTTAAGCTGATACGCTAGCTTGCTGTCGGCATAGCTAATGTTCAGTGCTTAAGTATCGGGAAATCCCCCAATCCAAAAAGATCCATATCTGGGATAGATTTTGCCCATTGTTAGGATTTTTGGACAGGACCTGAGGCAAAATAACATCCTATACAGAGAGAAGCCAATCCTTTCCTGAGATATGAGACTTCTCCCATTTATAAATGTCTTCATTGCGTTTGCCCTGTGCATGTAGTGGCTGGAAGTGTGCCAAGTGTGAAATGAGAGAGAACCTATGGCTGAACCTGATGGATGGCACTGTCCTCTGTGGGAAATGGTTCTTTGATGGAAGTGGAGGGAACGGACATGCCCTTGAACACTACAGAGAAACCAACTTCCCTCTGGCTGTCAAACTGGACACCATCACCCCAGATGGAGCAGGTCAGTGCCTCAGACCAAATGTTAGGTGCAAGGTGTAAAATGAGTTATTATTATTCAGAATTGTAGTTCACATTCTTGTAAAGGTGAGTGAAAGCTGCAAAAGTAATTATATTATATAAGTAATTCATATGAGATCTAGCAGTGGATTTGGCTTGTTGGGGGCTTACATTGTCAATAATAGGGACATTTAAAGCTTCTTTGCTTTTAAACATCTTTTACAGATGTTTATTCCTTTGATGAAGAAGAGGCAGTACTTGACCCCTACATAGCAGAACACTTGTCACACTTTGGAATAGACATGCTGAAGATGCACAGGGTGCGTTGATTCTTAGTTTGGCCTTTCGTTTCAGTCAAGTGCCCACTCCTGTGTGATGTGCGCTACTTTTCCATATCGAATCGAAGTGACCGAATGGCCATGTCCCGCAGACCGAGAACGGCAACCACACGGACAACCATGTGCAGACCCGAGCCAGTGAGTGGGAGGTCATCCAGGAGTCAGGTCTAAAGCTGAAGGCAGTCTATGGATCAGGGTTTACAGGCATCAGAAACCTGGGAAACAGCTGCTACCTCAGCACCACTATGCAAGTCGTCTTCAGCATTGCAGAATTCCAGAGAGCGTAAGTGCTCAGAATCTTACACTGCTCCTCTTCTGTCTGTCTCTGTGTGAACTCATCCTGTCTGATTCTGCTTGTGTACTTAAGCATTAGGAACAAGTACAATATATGTTTGATATTTAGTGTTTTTCATAATGTTAATTAAGAGGCAGTGTTAAATGTCTTTGGCTAATGTATAATACTTTTTCTTTAGGAATGTAGAATAGTCTCATACTTTAACAGTGATTGCTGAGAGATATTTTTTAAAATTTTTTTCTAGGTATGTGGGGAATCTACAGAGAATATTTGACTATTCACCGCTTGATCCTACCCAAGACTTCAGTACACAGATGTAAGCAAAAACGTTACAGCATTTATAGTTCTGGCCTGTGGATAAATGACTGTTGCTCTTCTGTACAGAACAGCTAATTGACATGGTATGTTGAGTGCTTTGTTTGTGTCTATATCCACTAGGGCAAAACTGGGTCATGGACTTCTTTCAGGCCTGTATTCCAAACCTCCAATCAAATCAGAACTCATTGAACAGGTGATGAAAGAAGAATACAAGGTATTTGACTTGGTCTGTCTTGCTTAATATTTGGCTTACACATAGGGCATCAGATAGAATGTAGCTGAAAACTTAATGAGACCTACCTAGAGGTGAAGGCTACAGTGTGATTCTGTAGCTTTACCCCAATTAACCTAACATACACTAACATGCACTGCCTGGCCAAAAAAAACCTCACCACCTGGATTTAACTAAGCAAATAGGTAACAGCCTCCCATTTGATAATTACTGCATGGATGATTATGTTTCAGCTGGCCACAAGTTATTAACCCTAACTGATGCAGTGAGTGGCTTCTTAGTTGTTAAACAACCATGTCGAAAGACACATCCTGTGGTCGTCGAAAAGATGTTAATTTGTTTCAGAAGGGTCAAATTATTGGCATGTGTCACGCAGAGAAAACATCTAAGGAGATTGCTGAATCTACTAAAACTGAACTGTCTAACGCATTTATTAAAAAGTGGAAGGACAGTGGAGAAACGTCATCTTCGAGGAAGGAATGTGGTGGGAAAAATTTTTGAATGGTCACGATCGGCGATCACTTAAACGTGTGGTAAAATCAAATCGTAGAAAAACCAAAGTAGAATTCAGGGATATGTTTAATAGTGAACGTAAGAGCATTTCCACATGCACAATACAAAGGGATCTCAAGGGACTGGGACTAAACAGCTGTGTAGTCTTAAGAAAACCACTTGTCAGTAAGGCTAACCGTCAAAAACGGCTTCAGTTTGCTAGGGAGCATAAAGATTGGACTCTGGAGCAATGGAAGAAGGCCATGTGGTCTGATGAGTCTAGATTTACCATGTTCCAGAGTGATGGGCACATCAGGGTAAGAAGAGAGTGATGCACCCATCATACTTCTTGCCTACTGTACAAGCTTGTGGGGGCAGTGATATGATCAGTTAGTCAGGTCTAGGTTCAGCAACGTTATGTGTCCAAAGAATGGGGTCAGCTGACTATCTGAATATACTGAACGACCAGGTTATTTCATCAATGGATTTTTCTTCCCTGATGGCAGGGGCATATTCCAAGATGACAATGCCAGGATTAATTGGGCTCAAATTGTGAAAGAGTAGTTCAGGGAGCATGAGACATCATTTTCACACATGAATTGGCCACCACAGAGTCCAGACCTAAACCCCATTGAGAATCTTTGGGCAGCGCTGGAGAAGATTTTGCACAGTCATCCAAATCTCATCATCAATACAAGATCTTGGGGGGAAAAATTAATGCAACTCTGGACAGAAATAAATGTTGTGACATTGCGGAAGCTTGTGGAAATGATGCCACAGCGAATGCGTGCCATAATCAAAGCTAAAGGCGATCCAACAAAATATTAGTGTGTGACCTTTTTTTGGCCAGGCAGAGTATAACATACATATAATATATATTATAACATACATATAATACAATTATCCCAAGTACTATGCATTCACAGGACATGTAAGATCACACTCCCGTGTCAGATTAACAATAAACACAATGCTTATGAAGTTTACTGATGCTGTAAATGGAATAGTCATGATAAATGAACAAGCTTTATGGCATCTTGAGTCTTTTATAACATCTGAAATGTTCAAGATGTTAAATCACAAATGACTAATCATACCAGTGTACAGATTGCAATGTTATATTTGTTGTGTTGGTGTTAAATTGGTTCCACATGTTTCTCTGTGTATTTTTTAGACTTAACATCCATTGTTCATCACATTTTTTAACAGTGTAGAAAAGTCTATTAAGTACGTACAGTTCTGTGGAATATATATATATATATATATATATATATATATATATATATATATATATATATATATATATATATATATATATATATATATATAACAGATTGATTAAAAAATTCTGGGGAAAAAAATTCTATTATTATTATTAACAGCTGTTCTGTAGCTAACAGCTGTTCTGTAGCTAACTCCTAATGGCTAACCACCTGTTTCTTTTGTAGCAGCAGCACAAAGCAATTTCTCCGAGGATGTTCAAGGCTCTGGTCAGCAAAGGCCACCCAGAATTCTCCTCCAACAGACAGCAGGACGTCCAAGAATTTTTCCTGCATTTTATCAACATGGTAGAGGTATCTTCTTTCCCTATTGTGTTTCCTTTTAATTAAAGCTAAAATGTAAAATGTTACTGTTATTACAGTTTTTGTAAGCTGAAACACTGGAGTTGTAGTTTCCAAGGTTCATCTAAACCTTCTTCTGTCACATGAAAACTCTTGGACTTCTGTCACTTGGCTATGGTTTCAGAAGGCACTTCCATATCCCAGTGCTGCCAGACGTGCACTTGTGCCCAGAAGCGACTTTCTCAACCAAGTTAAAATTAGAACCCCCTATCAGTTAACACAAGTCACACAGAGCTTCCTATTTACCTTCCCTAAATGACCTATGCTCAGAATGATTGTCTCTAAAACTTTTCCAAGAAACATCAACAAATATTTGTTGTAAATATTCTTACAGCAATACACGTTTTATATTTAACTCAGTACAATATATTTTAATTAAAGAGCAGTTCATGTCTGCATAGTGTGTTTGGCTGCATTTGCTCTTTGGGGAAAAAAAATTCCTGACAAGGTCAAGACAGAGCCGAGTTTTCAGAGAAGGTTCAGCGCTGAGCAGAGTGGCCTGGTTTATTTGTGGAATCGTGGACAGTACGTTGTCCTTACACTGCTCAGCTCCCTGCTATGGCCAACTAGCTGTGCTGTTGCAGTTCTGTTGGGGCCAAAATATAAGTGGTATATTTCTGTAAAGCCTTAGAATAGAGACTGCTGCAACTTGTCTCCTTTCAAGATGTCCTTGGTGAACTTTTGATCTGGATATATTCATTGGCTATATAGATATTTAAAATCATAGTAAAGTACACAAAGTTTCCAGAGAAACAACATTTCAGGCAGAGGTCCTTCATCAGCTGTGCAAGCAAAGTGTTTTTATATATATATATATATATATATATATATATATATATATATATATATATATATATATATATATATATATATATATATATATATATATATATATATATATATATATATATATATATAGCATTTATTTATATATATATATAAATATATATATATATATATATAGCATTTATTTATATATATATATAAATATAAATGCTATATATATATATATATATATATATATATATATATATATATATATATATATATAGCATTTATATATATGCAGATTTTGCAAATTCAACAAGTTTTGTAAATAATTTAGAGTAGCATTTATTAATATTAATTAATTAATTAATATTAATAGATGCCTAAATATTACAAACAAAAATATTGCTCAATTAAATTATAATATATTTTAAACATAAAAATTAGGGTCAATTATTATTCAACCCCTAGGTTTAATATTTTGTGGAATAACCCTTGTTTGCAATTAGAGCTATTATTCATTTTTTATAAGACCTGATCAGGCCGGCACAGGCCTCTGGACTAATCTTGGCCCACTCCTCCTTGCAGATCTTCTCCAAGTTGTTTAGTTTCTTTGGGCATCTCTTGTGCACTTTGATCTTGAGCTCCTTCCACAAGTTTTCAATTGGGTTAAGGTCAGGAGACTGACTAGGCCACTGCAACATCTTGATCTTTTCCCTCTTAAACCAGGCCTTGGTTTTTTTGGCTGTGTGCTTGGGGTCGTTGTCCTGTTGGAAGATGAAATGATGACCCATCTTAAGATCCATGATGGAGGAGTGGAGGTTTTTGGCCAAAATCTCCCGGTAGGCTGTGCTATCCATCTTCCTATGGATGCGGACCAGATGGCCGGGGCCCTTGGCTGAGAAGCAGGCCCACAGCATGATGTTGCCACCACCATGCTTGACTGTAGGGATGGTATTCTTGGGATCGTATGCAATGCCATCCTCTCGCGAAACGCCCTGGTTGGGGTCGGCACCAAAGACCTTGATCTTGGTCTCATCAGACCAGAGAACCTTGAACCAGTCTGACTCAGAGTCCTCCAAGTGATCATGAGCAAACTTTAGATGGGCCTTGACATGATGCTTTGAAAGTAAAGGTACCTTATGGGCTCACCTGGAATGGAGACCATTGCGTTGGAGTATATTACTTATGGTATTTATTGAGACCAATGTCCCCACCGCCATGAGATCTTCCCGGAGCTCCCTCCTTGTTGTCCTTGGGTCAGCCTTGACCGTTCGGACAAGCCTGCCCTCAGCACGAGAGGAAACTTTTTTAAAGGCTGTCCAGGCTGTGGAAGGTTAACAGTAGTTCCATAAGCCTTCCACTTCTGGATGATGCTCCCAACGGTGGAGACAGGTAGGCCCAACTCCTTGGAAAGGGTTTTGTACCCCTTGCCAGCCTTGTGACCCTCCACAATTTTGTCTCTGATGGCCTTGGAATGTTCCTTAGTCTTTCCCATGTTGACCATGTATGAGTGCTGTTCACTTGTTTGGGGAGGGGCTTTTATAGTCAGAAAAGGTGGGAAAAAACAGATAATTAATCCAAGCATGTGAAGCTCATTGTTCTTAATACCTCAATTACTTCTTAATACTTGAGGGAACCAAACAGAATTTTGGTGGTTAGAGGGTCAATGATTATTGAACCCCTCAGGTAAACTTTGCAAAATTAAAAAATAAATAAATAAACAGAGAAATAAAATTCTTTTCTTGCTGCAGTACATTTCACATGTCCAGGCCCATCTACAGTCCAAATTTCACAATGCTAAGTTAAGGTAGGCTGTAAACAATGAACGATGCTCAGTTGGTATTAATGGACCCAAAGTCTGCCAAGAAAATATCCCCCACACCATTGCATGACTACCACCAGACTGAATTATACTTTTATGTTGTTTACGCCAAAATCTGACCCTACCATCCAATGTAGCAGCAGAGATTGAGACTCATCAGACCGGGCAACATTTTTCCAATCTTCTAATGTCCATTTTTGGTGAGCATGTGCAAATTGTAGTCTCAGTTGCCTGTCCTTAGCTGAGAGGTATAGACCACCTGGTGTGGTCTGCTGCTGCTGTAGGCCATCTGCTTCAACAGGTGCATTCAGAGAAGCGGTTGCAACAAATGGTTATTTGAGTTACTACTGACTTTATATCAGCTCGAAACAGCCTGGCCATTCTCCTCTGACCTCACTGGATATTTTCTTTTTGACAAAACACTAGAGATGTCTGTGCATGAAAATCCAGGTAAATCAGCAGTTTTCAAAATACTTAGATTAGCCCAAATAGCACCAACAACCACATCATGTTCAAAGTCACTTAAATGGCTTTCTTTTCCATTCTGATGCTCAGTTTGAACTTCAGCAGGTTGTCTTGACCTGGTTTACATGCCTAAATGCATTGAATTGCTGCCATGTCATTAGCTGATAAGATATTTGCATTAACAAGCAGTTAAACAGGTGTACATAATTGTGTGGGTGGGTGCGTATACAAAATAAATGATTAGTAGATTAGTAGTAGGAATTTTCACTAGAGCTCATCTGTACTATAAATTAACTTGCATAACTTTCTCCAGAGGAACAGTACTGGATCAGAGAACCCCAGCGATGTGTTTCGTTTCATCATAGAGGAGCGTATCCAGTGTTGTCAATCACAGAAGGTGCGCTACTCTCAGAGAGTGGACTACCTCATGCAGCTTCCTGTACCTGTGGAGGCTGCCACCAACAGAGGTACTGCATTCCATGTCACTTCTTTTCATTGTGGAGAATAGCATGTGTGCGAAATTGATACAAACGATGCATCTTCTATCTTATCCCTCCAACCTTGTGGCGCACAGATTTTTGTGTGGTACCTTTCTGAAAGTGTCGGTGCTTACTCTGATCTTGAGTCAAATGCTGTCTGCTGTGTGAGGTGGCTGTTAGGGCCTTAGTCATATTTATGGTTATTGCAGAGGAGATGATTGCATACGAGATTAAGAGGAAGGATGCAGAGGAGAACATGCGAGCTCCCCCAGAGCCAGTGAGGGCCCATGTCCCCTTCACTGCTTGTCTGCAGGCGTTCGCAGAACCAGAGAATGTTCCGGAGTTCTGGAGCCCCGCACTGCAGGCCAAATCGGCTGGAGTGAAGTAAGCAAGGTTCTGGTATAAAGCTCTTCCAGTCTAGAAGACTGAGCTCAGAGGACAGTGCTCTGATAATGCTCAGTCTTTTTAAGGATTAGTACATGTAACGGATCACCTTCATTTTAGTTAAATGCCATACATGTTAGTGTAAAATTAGCTTTGTTAAACAAGTCTGCAGAATGTTAAAATCTGAACATTACTCCATCCTTGTGAAAAAAGTTGTTAAGTGAATGTTGATCTGGAAAAAGCTGCTAACACTGATGGCTACTCAGAGTGAAGTGACTTCATCCCTTTGTTTTTGAATTTAAAGATGTTAATGCAAGCATCAGTTCAGTTTTCCAATATATAAAACTTGAGTTGAGTTGTAGCAAGTTGGGGAATCTTTTTTATAATTTATCAGACATTTTCCAACTTAATGCCTTAATTGGGGTTAATGATATTTAAGCCTATTGCCTTATCTAACTATTTTATTACTTTTTTGTTTGTTTGTTTTTAGGACTTCACGATTTGCATCCTTCCCTGACTATATGGTCCTGCAGCTCAAAAAATTCACATTTGGACTGGACTGGGTTCCAAAGAAGTTAGGTGTGTAAAACCATTTGTTTTTTATGCTTGTAAAAGTTCATAAGGATACAGTATTTGGTTTAATTCTGCCAGGGTCTTTATTTTCTGCAAAAATTATTTTTATTTTGTTTTATTATTTTTACCTATAGTTATATTTTTGTGTCCTAAGCCATCTGACTTAAGCGGAGTAGTGTTTTTATTGCCTCATGTTTTGTTGCATAATGGTTGGCATCTGTGTCTGCCCATCGCATATTCTCTTGTGCAGTTCAGACCAATCACATGTAGCTAAGCTACTTGAGCAATACAACCTGCTTAAAAGACTATCAGTTTGCAAAACTTAATCGCTTAGCCTATGCTTTGTAGCGGCAATTACACTTCTGTCCTGCAGAGGGCACTGTGGCTCTATAGCTTACTTTGCTCGCTTGTGCACATTAGCATGTTAAATTCTGTACAAAGTAGTTTACGTCATATTTGTTCTGGTATATTGTCTGCACAGATGTTTCTGTAGATGTGCCTGATTTTTTGGACTTGAATCGGTTCCGATCCATTGGGCTACAAGCAGGAGAAGAAGAACTGCCTGACCTCATGCCTCCTATTGTCATTCCTGAGGACACAAGAGGTAACATTTAAGCATATTTTATGCAACTTGTAGACTATATTTCATACTGAAAGGTTATTTCAAAGTGCTTTACATAAAGAATATTAAAACACACACACACACACACACACACACACACACACACAATGAGTGAATATATAAAATCCTACAAACAAAACAGTAGCTAAAATTATACTTAAGCACTTCAGAATCCTCCAGGACGATGCAGAAACCACTTCCCTTTTTAAGGACCCTCCACTAATCTACAGACGAGACAAAAGCATCAAAGACATGCTCGTCAAGAGTGAGAGAAATGATCACTCAAATAATGGCTGTGGTACTGTAGCCTGCAACCGCTCTAGATGTGGTACATCTAAAATTATTAACACAGCCACTGAAGGAACTAGCACATAAGGATCAATTGTCATCCCCCATTCCTCCTCAAGCATCACGGCGGGAGTTGTCTACTGTGTTACTTGTAAGAGATGTAATCAGCTTTAAATCGAAGAAACCAACAGAAGGCTTGCTGATCTGTTTGTTGAACACTTTTGGACCATCAGAATTAAGGATTTGTCTTTTCCAGTTGCAAGGTATTAATACTAGTGGCATGGTATTAATACTAATAGGCACTGCATTAATGACACATCTGTTTGTGTTGCCAGTTGTTGCTATGACAGCAATGAAATTAGGAAACTCAAAGAAAAAGAACTCAGCTACACTCTTTGAACTTTAGAACCCCATGGAATGAATGTTATGATTGAAACATCTACTTTTTCATAAATAAACTGGCTCCTCCTGCTAGTAATTCAGAAGCACTGTGCTTGCTCAGCTGATGTATTCAAAATTGTGTGTGTTTGTATATATGTGGGTGTGTTTAAAAAAAACAAAAACCGCGCACACATTTATATTTATATTTATATATATATATGTGTGTGTGTGTGTGTGTGTGTGTGTGTGTGTGTGTGTGTGTGTGTGTGTGTGTGTGTGTACATGATTGAAATAGACCTATACTGGACTGCACCAAATTCAAAGGCCTCTTGCGAGGCCTATATGCAGTGCTGTGTTTCTGACTGTGCTCTTTTTAGTGCATTTAGATCATTTCAGTTCAATGTTTTATCACTGGATGAATGTATGGTGTTTCATAAAGGATCTCTCCTTTATTTCCAGACAGCTCGATGAATAATTCTTTGGAATGTAAGTGTCTATTTAAAAAAAAAAAAAAAAAAAAAAAAAGTTTATTTATTTTTTGCGAACTCACACATTCCACTACTCAAGAAATAGATACATGTTTTTATTTATTTATCTTCCAGAAATGTTGAATGCTTACGTTACTTGAAATAGTTGTGTGTTGTTAGTTTGCATGCCCAGATGCACTACTTAAGAAATAAATCTTCCATGAGTAGTACTTTACCTTTAATGAGGCCCAAAGAGAGAATAAACATGGCTGCTTCCATGTAGGCTGTAAGGCAATCTTTCTTTTGTTTCTCAGCTCCAGAAATAGACGAATCCTCCGTGATGCAGTTGGCGGAGATGGGCTTTCCCCTGGAGGCGTGCCGAAAGGCAGTGTACTACACCGGGAACATGGGAGCTGAAATGGCCTTTAATTGGATCATCGCTCACATGGAGGAGCCAGGTAGTACTTCTGCGTGCTGTTCGACAGCTCCCCTCTTACAGATGTCTCTCATGTGTGCCGTATATATAATGTGCCAGAGTTATTAGTAAGGAAAGACATAAACAAGCCTAATTAATTTGCAAGGTGATTGGCTGGTTTTGCCTCTATAGAAAACCAGTGGACTTCCAATTTGTGTTTTGCTTTATATGCCCTAGATTACTTAGGATGCCTGAATTACAAAACCATCTCAAAGGTGCTGTTTCAGAAGTGGTTGAGTTGCATTCTGTTGCAGGGACCTGTGCAATTGATACGGCTGTCTTTGGGTTGGGAGGGCAGAAGTGTTATTGTGAGCATGTTCGTTTCTAGAACCACATAAAGTGTCACTTGGGGCTGGGTTGTAATTGGTAGGCAGTGTAATACAGTGTTTACCACATGTTAATTGTGAGAGTGTTAATAAAGTCAATAAAAAGGCAGTCCCAAGTGACACCTTGTGGGGGCTTTGTGGCAAATTTTGCTAGAGTAATGTTTAAATATAATCAAGGAAGAGAGGAGCTCTTCACCTTGCATACTCCTGATCAATTCAATTCAATTTATATAACAACCACTGGCACACAGCAACTTTACTAGGGCTTAAATGAAAAGGAATTATAGTTTGTTTACTTAAGCATCACTATTTAAAAAAAAGTACTTTTTATTAGACAAAACCTATTTAAAATATTCTTCTTGCATGTTACTGACAACGTAAATTTTGTGCGAGTGCATTCACTTTCTGTGTACGTTCTGAGCTTGGCCCCAGAGGAAGCGGGCATCTGTTTTTTATCACCACTCCCAGCCCTGTCAGCGAGAGCCCTGTGTGTGGTGTAATCCTCACACTTCCATGTCACCTGTGTGCTGAGCCATGTCCACCCGCGGCTCACGTTTTCCCGCCCCAGATAAGCAACCTTCCGAGATCCAGACAAGGCCAGAACAAGCATGAGAGCAGAGTCTGCGGAAAATATGACCCCGTTAGACCCCACCCCACCCCACCCCCACCCGTCTGGCTCACATCTGCCTCACTCTGACAGCTGGGCCTCTAAGTCTGGAGCTCTCAGCTTCTGTCACATATTTATCTCAGGTTGTAGAGCTCTTTCTATGTGTGACTCATCTGGTGTCAGTTTAACACAGGGGTATAATACTGCCAGTCCCCTTGTAATGAATCTAATGCTCCAAGGTTGTAGTCAGATCATGCAGTGTGTGTTAATTGTGTATACCCATCGGTTTGTTTACAGTTGTACAGTTCCCCAGGACGTCTTGATCCCCCACTCCTTGTTTATATAAACGTGTATGATACATGAGGAGCATATTGCCTGAGGTTCCAGACTACAGCCTGCACTACACAGCAGCATAGTCCAGAGTTTCTATATGCAACAGCAATCTTCACTGTACACAGATGGACTGTGCCTGTTGACAGATGGCTTTTGCTTAACCGGTTGCGTTTTCTGCAGACTTCGCTGAACCTCTTGCAATTCCGGCATACATGGAGCCCGATCTGCCCAGTTCCAGCCTGGCCACTGCCAGTCCTCTGGACAATCAGCCCCCAGAGGAGAGCGTCGCCATCCTCACCTCCATGGGCTTCCCCAGACACCACAGCATCCGTGCCCTGAAAGCCATGGTGAGTGCACTGCCTGCTGGCCAGCCTCCCTCCTGTATTCTATACAGGGGACTGTGTTGGGCTGAAAAATATTTTCTGAAGAATTTTGATGAGTTAGGACATTTGTGATTTAGTCTTTATAATTTTGATTGAGGGTTATATACATTTATGGCATTTAGCTGACATGTTTATCCAAAGCGACTTACAATTATGAGTACAACTTGAGCAATCGAGGGTTAAGAGCCTTGCTCAGGGGCCCAACAGTGGCAACTTGGCAGTGTTCCCTTTACAAGTCAAGTACCTTAACCACTGAGCTACCACTGGCCTATATAATGCCTCTCTTTTAAATTAATATAAACTATTACATAGATAAAACTAAATTGTTGTATTCTTCATCTAAGGGCATATATATTATGCCTAAATGCGTAAGGTCATTTTGATTCTGGCACCAGTGAAGTTTCTTTAAATAGTCTTAAATTAGGCCCTCGTGTTCTCATATTACACAGACCATAACACGTCCAGACAAGTCATTAGTGCTGCTGGTAGATACACACTGGGCAAGTATTAGGCATTCCTGTTTTTAAACTACTTGACTCAACCTCTTGTACTGTTGATGCACTGCATATTTTTTTGTTATTTTGTAGTTCACGATTCCTACTTTACAACTGCGTTGTATTTATTTAGCTTCTTCGTATTATTTGAATATGCTATTCACCCCTTGGATCAGTGTAAGCTTATTATACTAGAAAATATCATATTAGAAATTACATTTTGTTTCTTACTTTTGCTCTGAATTGATGATATGGAATTAATGAAAAACATCACATGTACAATAATAGATAAAGTTGGTGTTGGGCATCTATTAGACCTTGCTAAATTCCAAACAATATTTTAAATTACAGCCTGTTCACTTGAAACTATGCACTTATTGTGATGCAGATGTTGATATAAATGAAAAGGTGCATTGTGCATTTTTCTAAATAGCATACAAGTAAGAATATTGGAATGAATTTCATGATGCCATTTGTAATCTTCTTTTAAGAGCACTTTATTTATGTGCAAAGTGACCTGCGAGTTTGTGTGTTCCACCTCTCACTTCAGAAACAAAAGCATTCTGGTATTGGCTTTTGTCTTGAAACTACATGATCTGGTTTGATCTTGTTTTTGTTTCCTTTAACAAGGTGAGCCATGGTGGGGTGGGGACAGAGTGGGGTGTGTGCCATAGCAGGGCCTCCACAGGGCAGGTCAATAAACACCTAGGAGGAGGTGTGACCTAGACAGCCCATGTTGGGCCAGAAAATGAGAAGACGCCAGGAAACAGTCGCATCTGCTGTGAATCATGAGCCTTTCTCACACTAAGGCCCATGTCTGAACAAGGCTTTTCGGAGGACTCCAAATGAATGTAGTTGTGGCCTGTTCAGGGTTGTTGCCAGAGGATATTTATGGCTTGTACTGTTGAGAGACAAAGGATTTTTGACTGATTTGTTGTCTTGCCCATGCTAAGAAAGGATATTAGAATTTAAATGCTTAGAATATATTAGAACATTGTAAAGAGTGACTTTTATGTGTAATTCAAAAATTGGAACACCTGGCCATCTTTTTTTTCTGATTATAGAATAATAACTTGGAACGGGCACTGGACTGGATCTTCACTCACCCAGAGAGTGAGGAGGAGAGTGCGGGCATATCTGACATGATTGACAGTGAGCCCAAAGACACTAGTTTCTCCAACACCAATACACACAGTGACTCCATGCTGTCCCCAGACCAGGGCCTGTCCAGCCCCCGTGTCCGAGATGGCCCTGGACGTGAGTCCCCGCCCTAGCGCGCACACACACACACACACACACACACACACACACACAGAGCGAGACAGACAGACAGACAAGGCCTTCACATCAACCCTGCTGCATACACAGAGCAACACTAGGAGCAGAAATCCTCTCTGCATGGAAAAGGGCATTGTGATGTCTGCATGTGCTGCTGAGTGCACCTGCTTCTCTAGAGGCCATGCTTTTTAACCCCATTTTTTTTAACTGTAGGATATGAACTATTTGCCTTCATAAGCCACATGGGAACATCTACAATGTCTGGTCATTATGTATGTCATATCAAAAAAGAAGGAAGGTAAGTTTGTTTGTTTGTTTTTTTCTCTTTTACAGTTTGTTACATATGATTTATGTTTGAATTCAAATGATTAGAAGCTTAGTTAGAAACTGAATGTTGTTGCTCTCAGACGATGTGTGCAAAATCAACTGGTCCAACCATCTTGTATGTTCTCTGCCTCTGCCATAGATGGGTGATTTACAACGATCATAAAGTATGTTTGTCAGAAAGACCCCCAAAAGACTTGGGCTACATGTATTTTTATCGACGCCTGTCCAGCTGTTAGAGCTGGACATTCCAACTTTACAGCAGCACAGCCTATCAGACTTGGAGGAGGAAGACACAGCTGGCTGCTAGAGTGCTGAGGCAGGAGAGAGACCCTCTCAACCCCCAGCTCAAAGGCTCACCCACTACCGGCATGGTCGAAAAGGGCAGTGAAATGTGTTTGTTCGGCCTGCGTGCTTGTTTATCTGTTTACTGTTGATTTGTTAAAAGTAATGTATGTTCTGTAACAAAGGTACAGAGAGATGTGTGCAATTTTGTAGTATGCATATTATTGTCCTAATAATATATATATTCACAAATTTTTTTTTTCTCTTGTAATGCATTGAGTTACTGTGCCAGTATTTTTCAAGAGGTACATTTTAAAATTTATTTTGAAAATGCAAATATGTGCCTGGAAATGGAAGTATTGCTACTGCCAAACCAGAAAACTGCTGTAAATGCAGTTCATTCTATATCCTTTAATTTTTGGGATGAGCACTGGAACACCTTACTATGTACTTTTAAGGTATGCACAAAGAAACAAAACCAGTCAAGGTACTGAGGTTCCTACGAACTTGGGGGAACTTCATGGAAAAAAGGAGTGTAATGATGGTACCCAAATCACAAATGACTAATATGATAGTCATAGAAGAAATGTCAAATATGGAAACGTCTACTTTGTTTCATTGTAGGGTTGAAATAATGAGCTGGAACAGTCCTGACATATTCTTGATATTTTGAATAATTGAGACAGATTTATATTTTATCTTGAAAAGCATTAGCACAAAGGTAATTGAGTCATGTAGAGTTTAATCTTGGTCAGCGTTATTCGATAGGTAAACATGCCAACGATTTTGTTGAGCAATAGTAAAGTGCTATACTCTCATGACCTCTTCAAGTTTGTCTGACTGGACAGTCACTATAGCTTTTCCCCTATCTCATTTGACCCTTTCTTATTACAAAGGCATTACCAAACTGTTTTGTAACCAGTAACTAAGCAATATGTAGTGGTAAGTGGATCTGTATTTCTGTCATCATATGCAGGTGTCTTCTACAAAACTCACATGTCAGTCTACAGGTACTACAGGGCTGTGCACATTGAATGTACTGTTTATGGTGCTCAGTAATACCAAATCTCTCATCAATTTGCTGTTTTGTGCCACTTTTTCTGGTCACTTCCCCATGTTTTTTATTAAAGCATAGAATAAGATACAGACTCCAGTTAATCAACTACAATACTGGCTTTAAATACTTTAGTAATGAAGGATTTGTACTATTAATATGTAAAGACTTTAGCACATAATTTAAACTAAACAACATTAAAAAAAAATTTTTAAAAATAAAAAAATCTTTTCTTTCTTTCTCTTCCTCTCTGTCAAAGATGGCTTGAGAGCTGAAGGATGTGGCGTCACAAGCTCGTCAGCTCTGTGTTTCCCCCTCGTCTGTCCATTTCCCTTTGTGAAGGGTGATGCACCTACCGCCTTCTATAACATGCCTTGACGTTCTCTGCACTAAAACTCAGAAACTAGTCATTTTGTGTTTTTAAATGTATAGTTGATCTTTCATGATTTATCCATTTTGTCATGTTTTTCTAGGTACTGAATGTCAAATGATGCAAGATTTTTATTTGTTCCTTTTGCAAAAAAGTGTGCCGACTCATACAGACATTATAATGATTTACACAGCTTGTCTAAATTTTTTAATGGCTCTTCCTATCCAAATAATACTTCGGACAAACCATTATTAAGGTAAATGTGGGTGTGTTCACAGTCAAGGACTGTCCAGTCGTACACCTGATTCATGTTTGAATTATTCAATAAACCACATAATTGTTCATTTCTGTCATTTTTTCATATTTTGTAATTACTTTCACGTGCAGTACACAAAGAAGCTACATTTATTATTTGTGGAATCTTGTGTCTTGTTGACAGAATGCCTCTGAAGGGGTTAGAAGTTATTGCATTGAGAGGAACAAAATCTAACTTACATTGAGCTATAAAACAATGTAAAACTAGTGGAATGATTAAAAACCATAAGCACACAAAATTACAAGGGTTTTTTACATTTTATTTGAAAAGAAAACTTTCATATATGTTTACTGGATATTATATTTTGCTATGTTTAAATATACTGCACCAAAGTTACCGAAGCCCGTGTATTAGCATGTACTGTGTATTTCCAGTAGCATGAGAGTAAAGATTGATTCAGGACGAACTATTGATTGTGCACTTGGTCTGCTGGAATTTAAGTTTTGTGTGCACTACAGGCTTCAGTAAATCTGGTCTTTGGTGAGTTTAGTATCAATAAGTATACAATAAAGAATATTCTCTCTAGATTAATTGTTGCATTGCAAAACTAATTGCTATATATTAATTTAGTTTAGATAAGTGCAATTACATAAAGATCAATATGCTCTGAAATGCAAAATTGTTACGATTATATGTATATCGTAGAAATGAAGGTTAGAGTAAAAGAGGCATGACAATTTCATGCATATAAATAAAGCTACTGCATTCAAAAATAAGTGCATTCAGCATGCGGTCCTCTTAAATCAGGTGGTGTTCTAGAGTAAAGGTCATCTATATCAGCTCACCTGAGAATGTACAAAGTTCTAAAAAGGGGAGGCTCTCCTCAGGCTCTACCAATACAGCCATAATATAATTTACAGTAGTAAGCAGTCAGCTAGAAAGCACAGGCTTGTCCTGAGAGCATTTTACAGTGCTCTCAGAGAACCTTACATAACTAAGACACACAGAGCTGAATGGAAAAATAATAATATAAAAAGAACCCAACAGAGATTTTGTCACTCACTGACATTTGCCTCAGGCATGCAACGTACAACTATTTTAGGGCCATATTAAGTAAAACTACAGAGTCATAAATATTAAATATTAAACCAATAAATATTGGTTTCTGGAGCAATCGCATGAGCATTAGAACACAGTAATGGAACAGTGCAACATTTTTTGTAAGTAAAAAACCACAGCAAAGTTGTGGTACATGTTAATGCAGGTTTATAACTTTGTGGCATGTGGAACTGTGGAGGAGGACAGTTGCCTGCATCTTTTATGCACCTTAAAAAATTACTATGGCATTCAGTAAAGGTGTCCAGAGAACCTTGATATTGGTTTGAGGATTACAGGATGACAATAAACGAGCTATTTCAAGAGGCAAGATAATAAGAGGTAATGGCTTCCATCTGTCATCTTTCTCATAAAGTCTGAACTAACTAAATGTTTAACATGCATTTTAATGGCTTTATAGTCTGGCCTGCAGGTTACAGCAAAGAGCAGGAAAGTTTTCGTTTTGTTTAACTAGCAATGCAGCCATGAAGAAGACAGCCTCTATGGGTTTCTGGATATAAATATAGTGCATTGAGTGTTCAGTGAAAATATCCCCAATGAATTATAACCAATGGATTACAGATAATTATTTAGTCTGTTGTAATTTAAAAGCTGTTACTGTTGGATAAAAATGAGATTTGAGAGTTGAAGTTTCAGTTATTTCTTAAGCAAATTCAAACTATTGCTTTGATCTGTCTTACAATACAAATGTCTACCAACTGTTTTACCTTATGTGAGACTCAAGACTGCAACCCCTTTGAATTTCGTTACACCACATTCACCATTATTTCAATACATGTTCTCACGCCACTGGATTGGCGATCCCTATTTCTTTTCTCTAAGGCATACTTTTACAATCTTTGCCAGGCATTGTGCTCTTCAGAAATCTTAGGCTGCAGTGCAAATCTGTCTAAAGTAGTCTCTCACCAAGTGCTCACAGTTCTCAGGAATGTAAAGGTGCTCTGCGAAAAGAAAAAGACTTGTAAAACGGGTTACGGGTCACTCCCTTTGAAGGACTTTGGGTTCTTGGCTTGTATGCAGTCTAAAGGGTTTCCTATAGTTCACATGTCCAGATTGAAGGCTCTCATGAGTAAATCCAGGTCCCCTATGTTAGCAGCCTGGAAGAGTTCTGGCTGGTCCATGTTGGAGAGGGCTATCCTCAGGGCTGCCCAGATGTTGCCAGACATGACCTGGTGTGAGAGCTGTCGACTACTGCTCTTCCTTTGCAGACCCAGTGCTGTCAGGAAGTTGCTGGCAGCTTCCCTGCAAGAACAGGTAGCAAACGCCATACTGTCTGATATGAATGAACTCACAAATTCAGGCTGTGCAGTTTATGTTTTTGCAGTTACTCTTTTTCAATAGAACTCAAGCAACCAATGAAACAGGTGAGTAATATGCATTTGCTGGCACCTGTTTTCCGAGCTCACCCACCTGTGTGCCCCCAGGTTGATGCAGCTGATACCCAGGTTGTAGCGGGAGCGTATGAAGCCTGGCTGGAGCTCCAGGGCCCTGGTGTAGGCCTCAACGGCCTCCTCACTGCGGTCCCCGTTAGCCAGGGTTGCCCCAAGACGATTCCACAACAAGTAGTCCTATTGGCAGAAAAGAATGACACACATGTTTTATATATTACTTAACTGTCTGTATGTGCATTCAGCAGTTATGCTTTTACAATATCAATTGTCTTTATTCTATTCTTAAATAGCATGCATTTCCTCTAATTTGTGCAGTCACATTCCAAATCGTTGAGGAATTTTCTTTTTATGAACCCAGTTATATGTTAAATTTAAGGAATCTTGTTTACAGAATCTTTTAGTGGAGCGAGAATAAACTGTAGCGTCCCATCAGGGGGGACTTGGAAGCTGTGCTTTGCTGAAATATATTGAAAAAAATAGTGAAAGAAAAGCACTTTTCTCGCACCACTGATGAAAGACCTCTGTCTGAAATGTTTCTCTTGACACCTTGTGCACACTGCAATTTAATATATATCAACATCTTACTCTACAGTACACTGCAGTTACTCACTTAAAAAAAAAAAAAGTTGTGTAACTCCAATAAGCAAATTTACTTTGTGGATTATTTTTGAATTTTTATATACAGATTGAAAAAATTAAATTTCAATCATTTTACACTTTTATGTGAAGAGAGAATTTGAATTTTGTCTTTTCCTGTGTTCTCCAGTAATCTTATGCATAAGGACATGTAACCACCTTATTTAAGGTTAATTACTATAAGATCCCAATCTGTGGTTCATTTAAACACACTTAACACACATCATCAGTATGCTTTAAAAGTCATCTTTATCAATAATATATGCATCTTTTATCAGAAAAAAAAATCAACATAAAATCCCAAACTCTGTTTAATATTTAAAACCTTGTTCAATATATTTTTGCTGTTCTCTTTCCCAATATATAGTTAGGAAGGTAGATATGTTTATTCAGTTCAAGGTGATTGGAGCTTGTGCCTGACCTGTCAGGGAGGCCTGGTTTTAGCTTGGGAACTGCAGATCAAACATTAACTTTCATTGTATTCAAGATCTGAGCAACCCAGCAGGCGAGCACACATTACCAAGTCAAACAGACTGGGAGGATTTTCGATTGTGTGTAAATGTGACCTACACATGGGGAACAAACAGAGCTTAGCAAGCATCCGTTGCAGGCAAGGTGACCCAGAGGCTTGTGGAAAAGACAATCATTCATGCCACAGTTTGAAACTGCAGGCCGCATCTATTATGGCTTGAGGATTAGATATTGAAGAGAAGCAGGAACACGCTTGGGCTGGAGTTCAGGGCATCCTCTGCTTTGCGCTAGAAAGCTGGACTTGCCTTTTGCTGAAGAACCGAGAGATCGGTAGAAACAGGTAGGAAACAGGGAAGTGCAAAAAGCCTCTTCCCCAAATAACAGAAGGGGGATTATGGATGTATAATGTAAGTTAGATAAGAGATTTGGTTCTTTCTCTCAAATTACGGTTATTGCCTAACTCCATGAGAAATTCCACCGAGGTTCAAAATGAAATGGACCATTGATGGGTCTTGTGCTCCAGCACATATTACCCTATCAAGCTCCAGGCTGTTAGCAGTGCAAGTGAAGCCAGGCCCCACCTCTGGCCGGACTGACAGCGCGGCATTGAAGGCCTCTACAGCCTTGTTGAACTCGGAGCTGAGGTTGTACATCACGCCCAGGCCAGTCTGCAGGTCTGGGTCGATCCTGTCCGGATTCTCCTGGGCAGCTTCCACGTATAGTTCCTTCACTTCTGGCAGAAGAGGGCTTTGATAGCAAAGAAGAGGGGTATGGACGAGGGGGACAGGATAAGCGCGAGCCTGGTTCAAGACCAGAATCTAGTGGAGCTACTGGCCATCAAAGAGCCCCTGTCCTACATTTTGCCATGTCATAATACAGAGTAATAGTAAACAATAAAACCACTCAGTCTCCTCCTTTAGTTATAGCTCTGAGCTTGAAGAAAGAGAACACGATGGTTTGCTTAATAAAGTTTTACTCACATCAATATAAACTAATCAATAAGAATTAAATGTGCTAGGAAGCTTGATCATTAAATGAATGCCTCCAGACCTGATCCTGCTGATTATTCCTATGTGATGGGTCCCTACCATGCATCAGGTGAGGCGTGGGAGAGGCGATGGTGGCCTGGTGAGCTGTGCAGGTGAGTACAGTTCTTCAGGAGGTGCTTGTACTTCTGGTTGTGCTTCAGCCAGCCCAGCAATGCCTCACAAGCTTCTTGCTTCATGCCTGTGTTTGTCATGCTCACAGCCAAGGCCATCAGTGCCTGCAGGTTATTGGGGTGAAGTTCCAGACACCTGTATGTGTGTAAACACACACACACACACACACACACACACACACACACACACACACACACACACACACACACACGCGCACACATGCACGCATACACATACAGTGATGGACTGTGTCAAATGCACTGTAGCTTTGATGGACACAAATTAGCTCACAGCCACTGTAATGAGAGACAGATGCTTCCTGTTTAGCTCTGTTTTCAATTTAGGGTGACTGCCTCTGGCATCTCATGGGACTGTGCTTGAGATATACAAAGAGAGTCTCAGTTAACATCAAAACATTGTGCTTCATATATCTTTCCATTTAGGTATACAATAAAGAAAAACATTAAGCGCAAAATAAAAAAAGAAGACAGATGTAAGTAAAATGGACAAATACAAAATAGCAATTAAAAAAAAGCTGAAAAAAAGGGTTTTAGGATGAATCATTCATTTTTTTAAATGATCACAGACATTCTATCAGCTCTATTACAAAACTACACATTATGAGCTGTAGACATCCTTTTAATTCAGAATGATGTGATGGTGTGGGGTGGGTTTTGAGAGTGCCACTGGTAATTAAAACAAACAGATTGGGGTTTTCACTCTTGGATGCTCAGAGGAACCTTGTGTGAGATTATGGCCTCTACGTCTGCCATGAATGTAATCTAATGAATGGCCTTACTTCTTATGGAATGCAATTTTAATTGGACAAGCAATTTATTATGGTGCTCCCGCAGCAGCGGCAGGAGAGGACACAACAGAAAGCTCCTTCCTGTTCCCGCACAGATATTGCTACTGGAGGAGCTGTATTGTTTTACTGTAACATTCTTTATGTTCTTGTCCATGAATTTTGCATAGTTTTGCAAGCAGGTTTAATAAAGCAGAATGAGTTTTTGTATAATTTAAAACCCACTGAAATTTTTACACAACTAATAGACAATCACTTTTTCTAATGTGATACTTTACCACATGCAGTGGAGGCATTGCTACAAAATATGCTAAAATGTTTTCACATCTGAAATTATAGTTTAACAACCATAGCTGCACCCCAAGCCTTATCCACAAAGCTCAGCTGGTGCAGACTGCCTTTGGAAAACACCTCAAAATGGTAAATGAAGAAATCTTGGAATTTCTGAAGTTTTTGAGATGCAGTTAATTGCCCTTAGCTCTTATGTGGGCCTACTGCTTAGATGTTTGATGTAGATTAATTAAGAAATGTGTCCGATGTAAAACTGTGTTCTCCAAATTCCAGTTCAAAGAGAGCCTCACTTTGGAACTTCCGAGTCTTTGAATCATTATGGCAACAGGGCAGTAGGTGCTTTACAGTCCTTGCTTTTTGTTACCTTTTAATCAACACAATAAAAACATTTTTGGGAATAAGCAAGGAGTGTGTACTTCATTATAATTAGCAGTATTAAGCACACAACTTATGTCAAAAATATAAAACAAAAGGCAACGAGGCGAGTTCTATTCAGCATTCCAGGTTTTTGTCTATGTTTTTTATTTATTTATTATTATTTTTTTAATTTAATAAAACAGAATTAAATTAGAGAGTGACATTCTCCAGGGAGTTGTGTAATGGCACATCCTCACCTCTGGAGGGAGACAATTGCTGCCTGCTCATTCTCATTCTCTGCCTGTGTGGTCCCCAGCACTTGCCAAGCCTGAAAAGACAATGAGCATTGAAGACTGAACAGCACGGTTATCACCTTGAGTCCAGTAAGGTGGTTGTATTGTTCAGGAGCCATATGAGCTATTCAGGGAAAAATGAGTCATTTCAGTCAAAGCTAAAGCAGCTTGCAACATGTAGCATGAAAGTGGCTCTACCTGCTTGCTAGACAATGTGTACACAAATGTCTTAGGTGACTCAGTGAATCATGTTGCACATTTAAAATATTACCAATACCCAGGTAATTTATAGGTAAGCTTATTAGCTCAGTGCAAGAGAAAAGAAGATTGTCAACCACCATGAAATCACTGAAGAGAAGGTGCACTGGTCAGAATCCCCACTCTGTATTCACTGTGATGGACAAGACTGATATCACAATAAGTCATAATGCAAGCTTCACCCTATTAAGTAAATATAAAGATAATCTCAACATTATAAAGCTCTTTCAGGAAACTATGCCTGAAACAGTAGCAGTAGTTATCTACATAATTCAATTGTCTTTGTAGATCCAATAGTTCTGTTATTTAGTATTCTTCAAAACTTTTAGCACAAAAGCTTTTAGCTCCTTCTCTTGTGTGCGTTGTTAGTTTTCAGTGGGAATACTGTGTGCTTTAGTCTGTGTGTGTTATTAGTTTCCAGTGGGAAAACTGTGCTTTAGTCTGTGTGTTGTTAGTTTTCAGTGGGAAAACCGTGTGAGTGCAGTAGAATGAACAGCATGGCTCCCTGGACCCATACTGATGTGGTCATGTTGGCTGTTTACACCACATGGCCTCAGGACTTTGTTCCCTGTGAATGTCTGCTTACTTCAGAGTCCTGAGGGTCCTGCAAGATAGCCGCTTCTAGGAGCAGGACTGCATTGGGCAGGTCTCCCTCTCTGGCCTTCCGCAATCCCTCTTCGAATGCATTTGGCCAGTCTTTATATGGATTGTCTGTGTGGAAGTAATATCCCTGCAGCGAAAAATGCTTGAGGCATTATTATTTGATATGCCAAGATCAATAGAAAAAGCTTTTAAAAAATAAATAAATACCTCAAAACATCTTAATACGACAGCAATGGCTATAATGTGTGTATATGTTTGCACGTGTGTGGGTGCGGTTGTGCGTTTTCTTGCATCAATGTGCTGCACCTTTTCAAGAGGGGACACAGTGGGGGGAAACTGGGCCTCTTCATTTTCTGTCAACCAGTTCCTTCGGGCCAGTTCTTCCCACTCAGCCTCCATCTTATCCCAGAACTCCGTATCAGACTGCAAAACATTCATGCCAAGAAGCTGAGTGTGTGTGTGTGTGTGTGTGTGTGTGTGTGTGTGTGTTTATTTTGGGAGGAGGGTGGCTGGTGATGGAGGAAGAAGGAAAGGCGAGTATCAGCAGTGTGTGGCTGGCTTTTTTTCTCCATTTCCCATTGTGAGTTCAGGGCGACTTCTGCTGCTTTTTTGCCGGTGTGTGCTGGACTCATCCAACTCAAATTTGGATCAACGTAAATCTGAGCTCCCAGTGCTTTAGCAATTTGAATAATAAATTGCAGAACGTGAATATTGAAGGACAGAAGCAACGCTTCTGCACTCATGCTGCTGAGCAACTTGGGTCCCAATCGCATGATGACTCAGCTGCTGAAGTCATAATTTCAGATTGAAAAGAAAGTTTTTATGCTCTGAAAGTGAACTACATGGAACATGATGTATTTATCTATTTTAGGAACCAATGTACTTTGTTGACACTGGCATGATTTTACAAACACTTCAGTGCCATGTATGCATAAGGGCATATATTTTAAGAGCCACATTTTGCTGACTCATGTTGTTGGAGGGCTTGTAGAGGTACAACACTGCTTTGTCATTAAAGTATCTTCTGTCTATGTTCATTTCTGAAGCACTGTATAGCCACAACAAGGTTGCCTCTGAAATCGTTAGATAGTGGCAGGTATTGTGAGCCTCATGCCCTGCATATCATATGCCTCCATAGCTCTAACACAGCTGAATATGATTAATTACAAAGCTCTTCACAAATGCATAAGCACCTAACACATAAACATGCTGTGAATAGGTTCCCTTTGACTAGGCATAAGGCATACAACTCTAAGTCATGGTCGCTGTCTAAAACTGCTGAGTCATTTTACAGCTATAACAAATTTGATGAGGTGTTATTTTGTGCAGTGCTGTCCCTGGTGCCATGGAGATAATTATGCCTCCAGACTCTGTGATGGGCACAGCTTTGCTAAGTGTCCATTTGCTATAATTGGAAGACCCCTTGTCAACTCAGCACACTCGAGGTCCATGTATCCAAAGGTCAGAGTTGAAAGCTCATTATCTCTCCTGTGGTGAAAATGCTGCTCAGTCTGAATCTTTCAGGACACTGTAATGGGAGGTTAAGAACATCTTCAGCAGTGTTACAAATCTGAGGTGGAGAAAAAAATGGACATGCTGCTCCGTCTTCAAAACTGGCCACGGTGCTAAAACGAGAAGTCCAGTGCAGTGAATCTCTTAGTTCCTTTTTTTTTTTTTTTTTTTTCTTCTCAGCAGTTGTACTTTTTCTTGACTCCAGCGCTTTTTTTAAAAAACTTTTCCTGTAAGAACATTCCTATCACTCATGAACACCCAGACAACAGTTCTTGTTTATAATAACAGACTGAGACCCCCAGAAGACTATATGAGGTGAGTATAAAGAAGAACAATTCTGAAGACCCACTGCTTCTGTCTGAGAGATATCATTTTAGATGGTCTAGTAAGTATACAGATAAGAACCAGAGAAATACGGTTATATATGTGCAGTAAAGTCTGATATGCTGCCAGGGATTCAGCTGCCCGTGACAGAGGGCTTAGCTGGGGTGCTGGGTGATCCAGAGTGGATGGAAGTTCTCCATCCTCTCTAGTCATTTGACGAATGATCAAGGCAATGAGGGTCCAGTGGGAGGGAAGAGGCTCCCTTCCAATTAGTCACTCTGTTTTTGACATAAACTGCACTACAGATCACAAGTTCCTTTCTACTGAAATATGGCATAGGCCAGGCCTATTTATGAGATCTGCAGACACAAACAGTTTCCTGGTAGACCTATTATGAGCAAAAAACCTTATCTTTAGAAATCAGTGATTATTATGTACTTTGGGTATTAAAAAAAGGATGCTATAGGTTATATGGCCAGGAATATTTTTTCTTTGACATTTTAGTGTGGAATGGCTGTTTCAAATGTGAGTAAAGCAGCCAAGAGAAAATAAATCTAGTATTATAGATCACTAGAATTTAGAGTCTGACAGGTTAAAAGCTTATTCACTATAGCTGTCATAAAAGTATGCTACCAATTAAACTCTTTTAAAGGTTCACAGTCTAATAAGAAAAACTACTAAAGGAATGGCAAATTTATGAGTTCCACAAAAGAAAAATTGATATACTGTATAGGCCAATGTTGTTTCCTTAAGGTTTATCTCACAATAAACTAATAGAGACCAAGGGTCAGTTCAGGATTGAAATGATAAAAGGCTTTGACATGCAACAAGAGGCAGGCAGAAGTGCATAAGTATGACAATCAGTGATTATTATTATAATGACATTTGATCCTTACATTTTCATGACTACAGAACAAAATAAAGTGGATCAAGATATACTGAGAAATCGTAACAGAGCTGGATCCTTGTAGATTGAAGTATAAGAAGCATTTTTATAGTTTCACAAAACTGAAATGGTGCATGTTTTTGTGATATGCCAGTGCAGGTCCTTCTTTCATGTGGTTCAAGGAGGCTAGTTTTCTACTAACTTTAATGGCGCTTTGTGGATGCATGCAATATATTTTAAAGCAACCTATGCAACTGAATTAAGCAATCATAAATAACCTGAGTTTACTTGAAGTTCAATTATTTGGGTTAACGTGCACACACAGTTAGGTTTAAAGTGCATGTAGTAAACCTTCAGTGGCAGTTATTAAATTTACTCCCTTTCTTCCGCACACTGTCTGCAGACAAAATGCAAAAATGAAAACCACATATGCTTCATCTGTAGCAAGGAAAACAGATGAGGTAAAATGCTTCTTTGAAGTATAAAAATGAACACGATTTTCATTGTAGTTTCCTGAAAGAACACATGATTGACTTCTCATCTAGCAACAAAGAAACTGATGAACTGGCACACACTTAGAGGTGGAAGGAGCACTGCTGTAAAAAAGCAATGCGTGTCATTTCCTGTCAGCTAAAACCATGCTTAACAGAGGGAGAGCAATTTCACTGATGGAAAATGTGGTGCAGGTGGGCATTCTCCTATTTCTTTTTATTGCTGGTATATTCAAATAAAACTCAATGGTCAGTTCAATACTACCTTTGTCTGGGATTTGCTAATGATGCTGCTGCAACCTAGCAGAAGAGACCAGCAGTGGGTCAACCTGGTTTTCACCCCCAGCTGCATCTCCCTGGTCCAAATGAGAGCAGTGCCTTAATTTGCATGTTGTCTCTTGTACATCCCGAAAGGCCTGGCCTTCCCCTGTGATCTATTTTTTTGGGGTCCACCCAAATTAAGTATAAAAAGAGCAATTCAGAAGCTCCTCCATTCACCCAGGTCATTCCAATTTAATAATCCCTCAGATGTGCAGGAAATGCCCCTTAGCCTCACCTTCTACAGTGCTCCAATATGTTGGCCAGCCTGGAGCTTCACTCGGTTCCGTTTCAGCCTCCAGCCATTTCTCAGCTTCCAACAGCCCGCAATTACACAAATGAAATGGATTGCAAAACTAGTCTGCATGCCATAGGAAGTACCTTTCTAGACAAATCTGGTCTCTACCAGGTTCTTAATTAAAACAAATGTATGCAGATATGAGAATATATAGAATAGAGGAACTAGGCCAAAAAGGGAAGGGGCTCGGTATACAGGACGAAATAATCAATCAGTTCTCCGTTTGCTGATGTCTGTTCCTTGGTAATATTACTTATTGGAAAGCCTGCCCCTTCGTGGGCAAATACTGGCTGGAGGGCCCTAGGGAGACATGCCATCACCATGTACTGGGCAGTGATTCCAGAGATACTGTGGGAAAGCTGGTTGAAATATTCCCTTCTAAGCACTCCTCTCACTTTTGCACCCCTTGCTATGTCTCCTTTATTATTCCTTTGCTTTCACAAATAATTTATATTTGTTCCTCTCCAGTACACTGTGATGGCAAGACGTGTAATGCAATACCAGATGGCTCTTTACAATGACCAGAGCACCACGAGATCCAAGCAAAGCAAGCATCCAAAGTGTCTGATGTGGTAATAAACAAGAGTCTAGTCTGGGGGTTTGGAGTTCATATTCCCTGCTGTTGTCTATTTACAGAATATTAAAAATAAACTGAGACGTGATTTTGCATGCACTGCAAGGTTGTTCATTGATCATTTTCAGTCATCTCTAAAAATGAATTTTTATAGTTCATGACACTGGAAAATTATGTGTGCATGTTTTCCCACAAAGCTACAATTTTTTTTTTTTTTTTATCATTATTGGATCTGAAACAGTATGCGATTATGATGATCACTGAAGCTCAACAGCCAATGTTTAGTGCAAAGATCCCCCCGTGAACAAGCTCTTATCTGACTACTGTCACTACTATACACACTGACATCTGATCCTGCATGCCTGGAGCACATATTACTGACATATTTTTCCTCTTCTTTGTGGAGTAGAAAATTATGTATTATTATTTGGATTCAATCACTCCATGAACATATTTCCCCACTTATGATATCATTCAGATTGTGACAATTATCATCAAGTCTCCTTTATGTGATAAGGTAGTGTTAAGACTGAGACACTGGGGCTTGTTATCACGGATATGAAAATTTGCCCCGGTACAGAAAATACTAGTGATACTGTTTAATATGGGGAAGGACCACATGGAAAGCTCCTGAGACATCGGTGGACACACTGCCTGTGCCACAGTGGGTGTCTGGAGTTGTCGCTTACTTCCACGGCTGCTTTGGCCCTCTCATACTCCTCCTCCAGCGACTGGTTTCTGGACAGGAGCATGCTGCCCCATCTTCGGTCTGTTCTCACTTGACCCTGTCAGACACAGGAACAGATACAACAGCAGTCAGTAGAGAGAGAGAGAGAGAGAGAGAGAGAGAGAGAGAGAGAGAGAGAGAGAGAGAGAGATAGGGAGCCAGAGCTGGAGGTTCAGTCATCCTCCAGCTTCATCTTGCAAGCTCTGATGCAAGCTGCAAAGGGAATGTGCTACCAACAGCAGCTAGTACCCCCATTCTTCTCTGCTGTCCTCACCCCAATCACCCCACCCCCCACCCCCAGCCAATTGTGCTGTCTCCTAACGGCCCTGAAACTGACATGCCACAGTCAGCAAAAGGCCCTGCCTTGCATTCCCTTCCATGCAGATATCTGAATATCGCAGACATTTGGTCAGAGCAATAATTTGAATTTGAAAAGAAAAAAGCCAGGTTTTTCAGGAGAGTACACAGGCAGGCATGCTACATATGCAGGAAAGCAGCTGGTTTCATGAAATATGAAGATAAATATCACGATGCATTATACCAACTCTAGCAACAACCTACTTCACAGTGTTCATTTTCATCTGTGTTTATGCTTATAATAAACTAAACTAAACTTCTCTAGTATTCCCTTCTCTATTATACTCAAAAGTCTCTATTATACTCACTATATAAAAGCTACAATTTTAGGCAATTTGTATTTGAATATTTGTCAGAGTACAGATGATGTTGAAGAAATATAATCATGTCATGGACCATAATTCTAACAACTTGATTATGGCTTAACTTTCATTATCAGTTGCCCTGTGCTCCAGAGCTTGAATTAGCTGTCTTTGTAATAGCACTTTGTTTTGCTGAGAGGGTAGTTTAATAAATTCACAAACCCTCTAAATGTTAAATCAGGGTGCTTGTCTGTCAAAGGCTTACCTCAACTGGTAGAATTCAGATTTCGGTATGTCTCATGGTTCATACTGAATAAAGAGCACCTGCTACATTGGATTTTCATATATTGCCAGGGTTATACCATTAAACAGATTTCACACAGGAATATACAATGGAGGTCTGAGAACAATCAGTCTTGCTTCAGTTCTCTGTAACCCTTGCCAAGGCTCTTACTAATGAGCTTTGTGAAAAACTAATCCAGAAGAACAATTATCTTCAACATTGCAGTTTCCATTTCTGTGGGTAGTGATTCATTGTTAAGAGCCCGGTTGAGAGAGATTTTAGTTGATATAGGCCACTGTTCAAAATGGTTGCCATCTACATTTACATTTACATTTAAAGCATTTAGCAGACGCTCTTTCCAGAGCAACTTCCAACAGTGCTTTGTCATTTACTCATATACTACATCCTAGCCAGTGCAGTAGGATAGAGTTAAAGATGCCAATGAACTGGAATGCTGTTGAAATACAGGGATCAATGCTGATACCTAGAACTGCAAAATTCATAAGCTCAGACATCTAAAGGTATCTTCAATTATATCATTTAACTGCCATTTTCTGATGTGCTGTACTGTACATAGCCATTCAATATTCACTCAGTAACAGACGTAAAATTACAGATGGATGTTTGGTGATATATTTGACTGGTATTGGCAGGTGTCGTTTGACAAGTCGTATATTTGACTAAGGAAGTCATTCAGTGAAATTTACAGTGGATACTGGGGACACTGTTAAAATAATATGATGAGACACTGGTCACCCTGTCAGTCTTTAGTATAGAGTTGAAAATGTGCCATGTATTTTGAATGCCAGAGTACATACCTTACACAGTAACAAGCACAAACAGAAGTTTCTGAATAATTTATCAGCTATCACCCTGTTAACGGCAGATACTGTAGCAGCAGGAAGAGCAGCCCAGAGACGCAGCATGCTCCACTGAGACCAGAAGCATGTAACGTTTGTACCCTGCATCACCACAGCATAAATCAATTCCAAACAAGTCCTCAGAAACCTTTTGTTTTGTGGTTGGGTTTTGTGATGATGCTTTTGGAATGTTTCAAATGCATGGATCTTTAGCATGTCACATAAAAAAGCATAGAAAGGCTTACATGTTTTCCACTAACATACTGCTTGCTGAGCTAAAATAAAAAAAAAGGTTAGCAAAAAAAGCATAACATGCAGTTACTGTGTTTACAGTGTGTTTACATTACAATATGACATTTAAAACACCAAAGGGGCTCAGATGATGAGCATTTTGAGATGGGAATTTTGTTTTCTTGTTTTCACACTTTTTTCTGAACAAAAATGTAATGGAGAAAAATCAGACAGTAACCTTCAGATTTTCAATGATCATTTTTAAAAGAGCAAAAATATTTTCTTAAGGTTAAATTTAGGGTTTACACTTTAAAAAAAACACTCTAAGAACTTACAAATTGTTTCATTAATTTCAAATGAATCTACTCTGCCCTCCCACTACCCCCTCCCTTCTTTGGAGGGCCACTGATACTTTGTTCATATTAATATTAAATATATTTATGCCCATATTAAAAAATGAATATTGCTCATATTAAAAACAAACAAACACATTTTGCTCAGGGAATCAAACAGTGATGTAATTATTCATTTGCAATTGTTAAAGATAATAGCATTTGTATAGTCTCTTTAGTAGAAGTATTTATTTCTGGGAGATATTCTGAGGGACAGAAAGATGGTGATGCTGAAATGCTGCACCACAAGAGTAAAGAGAGTTTATTAATAACTTCTTTCCAGTAATGGTTACCTTATGGGCATGTCCAATGAGCAGGAAACCAAGTCTGTGCTGCTGGTTCTACATTGTGTACATGTGCCAGTGTTGACAAATGCCATTTTCAGCATGTCATGTTGTGTTCTCTGTGCTCTGTGAATGATTTTGTACTGAATCAAATGTGTTATTGTATGTTTAGTCATGAGGAATATTTTTTCTGCATATTTGCTTTCAGAATATTGCATTGGTGTTGATAGCAAGATCCCTTTCCCATTTACTGACTGGCGGACAGGAGGAAGAGTTTGTATTACTAAGGAGGGTATATCATTTGGAAGTTGGTTTTCTGGTTTAGCAAATGTATTTATTTCTTTGGAAGGTAGTAGTTTGAGAGGCTTGTCAGTTGTATTTATTTTAGATTTTAATGTATTCTTCAGTTTGAGATGCCTTTGTGACTTGATGAGCCTCCAACACACCTCTCACAATGAATGGCCTAAGGTTAGGGTTTCCTAATATTCATTTTGCTTAATTTCCCATATATATTTATTGAAGATAAAATTAATAATACATGTATTTAAGGGCTATAATGAGAGTATGACATAATAAATATTTACAATATTTAAATATGTAAATATATAATTGACTTACTTGTGCGGTTGTTTCTGCTTCCCTCTTGTAATTTACTTCCAGTGAGGTCTTGGTGTCACTTTCAGGGTGTGTTTTGCTGTCAATTGACCTATGGGTGTATCATAAGTGACAAATGCCATAAGGCAATGTTTACATTTGTTGATTGCTATAGTAATACAAGTCCTTGTGCAACAATGTTTACAACAAATGCAAACATTTCAACCATTTTTTTCAGATCTTACAGCAAAGAAAATCTTACCACACAAAATCTCCAGATGTTTTTGAGGAACGCCTTTTCTCCTGTTTCCATTTCCTGTTACCAATTCTGTCTGGATGGAGGGTGAGTTCTTCCCATTTTTCCAATGGAGAAGGAACTACTGCTGTCAACAGTCAACCAAAGAAAGCTTAAAGACATAATTGGATGGAAGCATACACTTCCAACTTGAGGAAAGTGATATGATCTGACTAATTGTTATAAACACTGGCTTTTGTTTCCTGGTAGGTCTGGGTACCTGAATCCAGAGACTCTTTCACAGGGGTGTGAGAGCAAGATGTGTTGTGTTCAATGTCCACCTGGATCAGCTCTGTTTCATCTCGTTTCTTTCTGTGAGGCGTGCTCCTTATAGACACAGGGCTCTTTCTGTCTTTACCGTTCCGTTTATCTCCGGGGTCACTCAGGTCCAGCAGGTCCAGAGAAGAGGACAGTACTGAGGAGGGGAGATATGAATATCATAAAAAGGTTTTCTGAAGTGACCTCACTCGTTTGCAAATGTTCAGTTTCTTCATGCCTGTTATTTGCCAGCATAGAGGTACCCAAATATTAACTACTCTCAGAACTGGTTGGTAGAGCAAAAGCAAATTGTAACTGGGAAACATCTCTTGCTTTCAGAATTACTGCAATAGGATGACAACTGAAACATTAAGGGATGTTTTTATGTGTATGAGAAACATAGGAATTTGTCAGTTGGAATGCATAGTGTAAATGAATAGCAATTTGGAAACTGTAAAATGAATGGGTATTTTGCCACCACAGACTTTCTGTCTTTGTTTAAATAATGTCTTCCTAATTACAGAATGAAGTTACTTTTGCTGAATGTTTGTGCCATGGGACTGTTGACAGGAAAGAACAGGAATCCATGATCCTTCCCTGTGTGTTGTTGTTGCTCTGACCACTCAGAAAGGTGAGTGGCCTCTGTCATCAAAAACCAGCAGGTGCAGCTGGTATCCAAGGTCTATGGAATTACATTATTTTTGATTTTGCTTGTTTCTCTGCAACAGAACAGTAAGGGTTTTGAAACAAACAAAACACTCAATCACTGCTGTGATTGTTATAACTAACCGAAATGCAGTAACACAAATAGAAAACAGAACCTTACACCCATGGAAACATTTTGCATATCTATGTCATTATTGTCTATGTTTGCAAATGATGGAGGAGCACAGGCCATTTCACATTCTTCTCAACTCACCAAACTTGCCTTTCATGACATTGATTTATCACTGTCTATGAAATAATTACAGCACAGCCTTTTAGACCTAATTACAGAAATCACTGATGAGTATAAAAGAGGGAGGTGCAGCATCAAGAGTTTTAGTCCTACACTCCTCCTGACTTACATTAAAATCACCTGCCATCACTCTCTTTAGAAATCAATTGCACAGTCATTAGTCAAACAAGTAATGACCAGGATGAGATTAGATGAGCTACCCTTCAGGATGTATTCAGAATGTATTCCTCAGAGTATTTTCTGCAGGCCATGTGATGTATGTACATCTCATAGAGAGCAGTGGTAGCTCAGTGGTTGCTCAGTGGTTAAGGCACTTGACTTGTAATGGAAAGGCTGCTGGCTCAAGCCACACCACTGCCAAGTTGCCACTGTTAGGCCCCTGAGCAAGACTCAAGTTGTACTCCAGCTGCCATAATTGTAAGTCGCTTTGGATAAAAGCGTCAGGTAAATGTTAAAGGGCAGACAAGTGTGTATTAATAATCAATTAATTAAATAAACAATTGCATTCCAAAACAGAATAGACACGTGAGGAGTTTAAAGATGTAACCATGTGGCTCAGTTTAGAAATATATAAATGTATGCTTTTGCTCCTGGCTAGACTCTCTTAAGAGTCTGTGCTCTGTGTAACAGTGAAGCCTGTAGCCTAGTGAGGACACTGTATGGAAATTCTTCAGCGAGACAGGCCTCTGACACTGAAGGAGAGGATTCTCAAGGTAGTCAGGCACATTTGCTATTTAAATTCAGCGTAGAAACCCATGATATACTGTCAGTTTTAGATTTGTGTAAACATTGGAAAACAGCTTGCCAGCTTACCAAGCATCACAGTGCACAATGGCTCAATGGCTAGCTCTTGAATCCATTATTTATACAACATGCTGAAAGTGCACACTGCAAAACCCTTTGTTTGCAATGAATGCTATCCAGTCATATGTGAGTTCCAATAATCCATCAGTTCAGAGCTATCTCCTAAAAATTAAGAGACTGCTGTTTTATTGCAAACAAGCCAGAAGAACTTCCATACATAATCTGTATGCAATTAGAGCTCTGAAATTAAGAACTCTTTGAATATTATACACAGATAGTGAGTGTTCTCATAGGTGAGGCTGTCTTGATTGTTTCATGCAAAAAAGAAAGACAAAATGCATGTGCAACAAGGTCAGCTTTACCTCCTCAGTCACTTGTTTGTCTACTTGAAATAATGAGCCAGTCTTAAAGTAAAAGCTCTTGGACTTTTAGCTATACACATTCATTAAGTCCTGCATTTGACTGCTGTAATGGCACACTACTGATCAGCATAATGAAAATATCTGCCTAGGAGCAATAATGTGAGCATGTGTCATGGCATCAAAAGGTAATAACAGTACATTCATGCAATAAGTAAGCTAAATGAAGAAGAATCTAACAAGCTTGAAGGATGAAAGAGAAGGTCCTTCTGCTTGCCATGAGTGGTACTTCTACTTGTCTTATAGTATACTGGCTAAGTGTCGTAGGTCCTACCAGGAGTGGAGGGTGTTGAATATTTCAGGTCAGGTAAAGGTCAGAAGGTCCATTACCTGCTGTGTTAGAGGTCACAGGGCGGGCAGCCCTGTCACACTTCGTCTCACACAGGAAGTCATCAATGGAGGGGCTCAGCAAGGGTCGACTCTCTTGTTGTTCGCTCACCAGCTGCTAAAAAAAATCCAAACATTCCACTGAGATCTACGTACACACCTGTGCTGCTGTGCTCCTTCCACTATCTGTGCAGAGGCAAAAGAGACTCTTAGTGTAATGACAGCTTTAGCTTTGATTTGTCAGTGATGGTTTATTCCCAGACTAACATTGGTGTGTTTACAGAAATTCAACTCCTATTCTCAGCCTTGGCCCCAGATGACTAGCTTTCGCTAACCTAAAGTTACTTCATGGAAAACAAGGTGTTTTTTTTCACTCCTATAGCTACCAGTATATTTTTTGTTCCTTTAAATCTACTGTTGTTCTCACAATTGGCCCTCCCTGGCATCCTGTCTCCTTGGTTACCCTGTCTTGTGTCTTTGTTTTGCTCTGGTTCTGTTCCTTAGTTTCATCTACTCTGTTTTTGTTCGTCTTTGTTTTAGTTATCGCCTGTCTTTGTTAGCCTTCATCAGTCTGTATATTTAAACCCTGTGTTTTTTCCAGTTAGTTTGCCGGTCTTTGTGATTCCTAGCATCTGTGTGTTATCCATGCCTCTATTGCGTTTGCTGTGACCATGGTAGTTGTTCTAGCCAGTTGTGTTTATTGTTCTAACTTTTGTCGTGTTCGCTGTTTTTCATTTCTATTTAGCCTGTCTAGTTGCTTTCTTAGTTTTTGTGTTTTTCTTTTCATTTACTATGTATTCCTGGACTCTCCATGTTGGTTCATTGACCCTGGACCATAACTACTACTCTGAATATGGATATGCCCTTAATAAATCTCACTCTTCTCAGTGTATGCATCCACCTCATGATCACTCCACGTTACCGTTATGGAATCATCTTTCCCTTCAAGGTACTTCTGTTGGTGTACGCTAGAGGCAAAATTGTGACAGTCCTATTGAATTGTTCCTTTTTAAATAAAATAAAAATAAAATAAACATAAAACAGCAAAGTCATGACAGCATGCATAATATATGTGCAATTAACAAAATTTAATTGCTCAGCCAATTGCATTACAATTACAGTCCTCAGGCTACACATGTGTGTGCTAGAGAGTGTATGTGTCCTTCAGGGATATGGGTGGCACAGAGTGGAGACACATCCATCATCATTCAGCTCTTACAATCTTCGTTCAGCCATGCAGGACTAACCCCGCAAAAGCCCTCTGTGTGCACTGCAAGTGCATTCTCAACTGAATCTGTCTCTCCATCGGGGATTGTTTGTCTTGAGAACTAAAGTTAAAGAGATCAGGTTAACTCTGATGCTAAATCTTTGTTTTTTTGGCCTTTTCCTCATCCCTGCTACATTTAGTCTGAGGATGACATGCTTTAGATTTTTCTAATTAAAAAATCCAAACCTAGATGAATGTCTTTGCTGGTGCTGCTGTCGCGATAAGTGATCTAGTGCTTTGGTCATTCATTGTCTACCTCCACTCAGACAATACTAATAAAACACTCTAAACTTGCTAGCAGAATACCGCTGAATAGGAAATACTTAATCATGGGACGCCTACACATTCTAAAATGGCTTAATCCCAACAGTAACCCTGAACATATTAATAAAATGTCAGATAATCTTTCTTCTTTTTCACACAAGTGTGAACTAAACCAAATATTCAATCCTATCAATAATCTTTTCATTAGAAGCCTCCTCTAATTAAATCTGTTTGCTAATTTTGCTATTTATTTACAGCTATAGCCAGTATTTTAAGAATATTTTTGAACAGCATGCTAAAATTATACTGTTTAAAATTAAAGCTAAATAGGTTTGGATCCTATATCCTCACCAAAGTTCTGAAACCAGAAGGGCTATGTGTGTGGACTGTGCCTGGAATACAAAGGAGTCGAAGAGGCTTTTTGAACCCAGCGGAGTTAACTGGCCTGAAGGGGCCACTCCAAACCTGCAAGTGTCAGGAAGGTGATACAACTTTTTGCTGAGAGGAATCCCCAATGTTACCTGACCTGACTTGGGAAAGGAATAAATGAAGACATATAAGCTATGTAAGGGCTGCTGGACCCAAAGTGAAGCAAATTATGTAATGTGTACAGTAATGCACAGGTTTGTGTCTGCTGAACTGTTTCGCAGATTGGATTTGTGGAAGTACAGTATTTCATGTATCAGAGTCACATGCATGACTGCAGTAGTATCAGTACAGATGATTTCTATGTTAGTGCTGTTTTTGAGCACCACATTTAATCTGAGTCTGTCAGACTCATTATAAAAAGCATAACTTCCTCTGCTGTAATTGCCAAGAAAATATGAACCTTAATAAAAGGAAAGGATGTTTCAGAAAGTCTTTTAAGACCCTGGCACTAGGTTAGATTTTTTCCTCATGTATTCACTGAAAGCTATTCTGCCATTTTGGCACAAATATAAAAAGTCTGCTGACAATATAATGGGAATAATTCAGGAGACAGTCCCCACTTTTGTGATTAACAAAAAAATCATTCAGAACTTCACTGCAGGGCAGTATCACATTGAGGATCTGAAAGAATAAACAGATGTGTTCTTGACTTGACATGTTTGAATTATTCATGGAAATAATTTCTTAGCAAATACTGATACAGGCTTGTGGCTCATTGTATTACCACCTCATGAAGTGTAATCCTAAGGGTGTGTATATAATTTGTAATTCATCCATAAAAAGTGATTTAGGATTTGTTCGCCTCTGCCTACTGACTTGAACAAAAAGCAGACCTAGTACTTCTAAATTACTGACATCACTAAAATACTGACATGGGATAGGACCATAGTCACAAACCATTATAAACCATTATAAATGAGAGATGCAAATTCTTTAAGGGATGTCAAGGAGTTAAAATTATGTAGTAGTATAGTGTAGTTAAAACGTTATGTGATAAATTAAGTACATTAAGTTGTGAGTATGATGTATGGTAATGTACAATTGATCAATACAAATATTTATAAATTCAAATGTCTCATATTCAACCCAAGATTGGGTGTCAAGGTCTTCTACTTTGATGTTTAATTAGGATGGCTCCATTAGTGTCTGAAGTCTAAGCTTCGGGGATTCAAGCAGCAATGTTCTTCTGATGTTCTGTTTTGACAGGAGTTTTTAAAGCTCTTACAGTAACTGACAGTGAAACTCGTGTAAATATAAATTCTGCCTACTCTATCCACACACGAGTACTACATGAAAGAGCATTGAAGTTATCAGCTGTGCTCATTAGCAGTTACAGGGACCTGTCCTGAGAAATTCTGAGATTTCTGATCCTTAAATAATAGTTATTTTTTGGGGGGTAGCCTTTGTCTTTCTGTGAGCTCTAGGTAAAATACCGTAATCATTTTGTACCATATGCTAATAATCTCTACACAATGTACTGGTCCTTTGTTTACAAGTACGAAGGGCCAATCCAGAATTATGTAATGGAAAACTTCAGCTAATTGTGCTACTCAAGCATAGTGCCTAGTGTGATCTCTTAGATACTGTTGTCAAGGGAAACCAAAAGCCATTAAGAAAGCTGAAGTCTTCAGGGGCATGGGTAAGGAGGCAGTGCCTGTAAAATGTTTGTGTGTCAGTTAATAACATGAACTTATAACAGCCATGCACAACTGCTGTGATTCAGGGGTTTCCTAAAGGATAATCAGCACTAATTTCAAAGACTAAATTGGGTCTGCCATCCACAGGAAGCCTTATCCTCTAAGGTTATTTTTTTTTTTCATTGTTGAAATTCAAACTACTTATACTCTCCTATCTAGAATTAAGGCTAAGCTGGCGATTGTCCAGCAGCCTCTCTGTGTTTGGCTACAGATCCTATGAAATGGACTAGAGTACAAAGAAAAGTTATAACACTCAGGCTTTACCGATTTTGGAGGTAAAACCTTGTATGCTGTATTGTAAAAATTTGTATTAAAACAACATGGAAAATAAGCACATCAAATGACTAGTGCAGGACTAGTAAGAAATCATATATTCACTATTCTTGTTATGTGCTTCTTCCCCAAATGTCTTTTTTTTCATTGTTGTGGAAAACACTGCAGTATTTACAGGAGCTCTATTATTGTAAATAATCATGTTGACCTGATAGTGTTCTTCTGACACCAGTGTTGAGCTACACAATACTGGGCTGTCCACACAGGAATGATGATGTGTACATGTGTACCAGAGTCTGCTTCTTGAAGTACTTTAATGAGGGGTTTCCTCAATCCAAACTCTAACACATGTCTATATCCAATCACATAATGTACAGCCTACAAATAATAGCAAAGTATATCTCAAATAAGTGAATAATTGCATGTAGTCATTGGAGGAAGAAACAACTCAGTGAATTATGCAATATGCATTTGCTAAAAAAGAACTGCCTAACATAAATGATTACCGTTGCATTCCACTAAATTAAACATTAAAGTATTACATGCATTATCATTTCAACACACAAATGGAACAAATATTACCCCCCCCCCCCCACACACACACAACTCAAAAAAAGCACCTAAGGCATTTAAAGGACATTATAAAGCAAGCGAAGAACACTACAAACACACAAAAGAGAAATACATGACATTTGCTAAAACCACACCAGCCAACAGAGAAGCAAAAAAAGAGAAGCAAAGTCTTTAACACACATACAGACTGGCTGCTGAGGCAGCAGGCTCACACACAACAGTTAGCTGCTTATGAGGGGTAAAAAAAATCAATTATGATGGCCATGAAATACTATGTGCTGTGAATTATTTTACTGAATGCTGAAATATTAAAGAACATAAAAGTAGCCATATCTTTCATAGGCAGATTATTTTTGGAACCAGAATGTCACCTGGAGAACCTTTTGATAAAGTTCTGACTGTGCTTGGTACAAATAAATTGCAATGCAAGTAATATCTAGCTAGATAAACTGGTCCTCTTATTCCCATTGCTGCAGCTAAAGTCATTTATAAGAATAAATGTACTAAACAGCTCTCCTTTAAAACCCCATAGAGCAGCTCAGAATGAAATAAGAACAGCATGTGGGAATTGGTCAGTGGTGAATTTTTGATGGTAGACAGATACTATGATTTTTATAGTTATAAATTAGAAATGTTAAAAGCTTAGAAATTAGAAATGGAATGGTCAAAGCCTTGCCAATGGGTAAGCCCAGTCAGAATGGAGAAGGCCTTTGACACTATAGCTGCAATAATTCTGCCCACCTTGTTTGTCACCGTGAGGAGGGGCTTGCCTTCTGGGGACGCCTTATTGGGTATCTCCTTCAGCACCATGGCAACGCTCTTATCTGCAGCCCTAGAGTCTTTCCCCTATAACAGTGAAATCAACAATGACTCGTATCAGGACAAAAACATTCAGATATTCCAATGTGTTAATCCGCCTGAGGTGTTTAGTAAAAGTGTAGTAAAGGGACTTATATGTGGCTCACATGGACTATCCACAGCACACAGCAATATGGAACGTTTCTCCAAGCTATATCCAAGGGGTTTATCTGAATCATCGTTAATGCTGCCTACCACACACACCTCAGCCTCGGTTTCCACACATGCACCTCACCCTCGGTTTTACCTGCTCTGTGACGTGGAGAGTAGTGCAGGGCCAGTGCATTGACACAAGTGATAGGGGAACTGTCAGCGGTTCACTTTACTTCAGCAAGTGAGACGATGTATGACATGCATAGAATATCAGTCATTTCAGAGCCAAGTCACTACTATTTAAAGGCTACCTCATAAAAGAACTCATATATTAAAATATATATAAAAGACAAAAAAAAGGGCCTATTTTTATGAAGTATACATGCTTGGATAGTGTACTAATCCTTTATTTTGCAATGTAACAAATCCTACATAAATAGGTTTCCATCTACATTTAATACCAATGTGACTTTTTCATTTTAAGAGAATTATTATTATGGTTATAGGCTCCAAGTAATGAAAAATAAGCTCGGTCAGTGAATCAATCCATGTGTTCCATTTGGGTAGGCCTGGATAGTTCGGTTTGATGAATATGGCGGATATAACTGAGACAGGTATATTTGAACTCTGTGACTATTTAATTGTTTTTTCTTTTCTTTAAAAAACAATTCACTTCCTGTTCTTTGCTGTGTTGATCTGTCTTAAAGAGATGTGTGTGTGTGTGTGTATGTGTGTGTGTGTGTGTGTGTGTGTGTGTGTGTGTGTGTGTGTGTGTGTGTGTGTGTGCCACTATATGTGCATGGCCTCAGGGATATCTCTCTTGAGAGTTTAATCTTGTAATGGAGCAGAAAAAAAAACACCTGTGTCCAGACACAAAAAGTCAGCTGAAGTGTAAGTAAAATAAACATTCTGCAAGGATAAATATGCAGTGAATGCATCTCTTACCCTGTGTGTGTTCATATCCTTCCTCTGTGTTCATATCCTGCCTCTGTGTTCTTATCCTTCCTCTGTGTTCTTATCTTTCCTCTGTGTTCATATCCTGCCTCTGTATTCTTATCCTTCCTCTGTGTTCATATCCTGCCTCTGTGTTCATATCCTTCCTCTGTGTTCATATCCTGACTCTGTGTTCTTATCTTTCCTCTGTGTTCATATCCTGCCTCTGTGTTCTTATCCTTCCTCTGTGTTCTTCTCTTTCCTCTGTGTTCTTATCCTTCCTCTGTGTTCATATCCTTCCTCTGTGTTCATATCCTGCCTCTGTGTTCTTATCCTTCCTCTGTGTTCATATCCTGCCTCTGTGTTCTTACCCTGCCTCTGTGTTCTTACCCTGCCTGTGTTCTTATGCTGCTTCTGTGTTTTAACCTGTCTGTGTTCTTATCTGTCTCTGTTCTTACCCAGCCTATGTCTTCTTACCCTGTCTTTGTGTTCTGACCCTGTCTCTGTGTTCTTACCATGCCTTTGTTCTTATCCTGCCTCTTTGTTCTTATCTTGTCTCTGTGTTCTTATCCTGCCTCAGTATTCTTACCGCTGTGTCGGATAAATGATCAGGCATTCCACCATTTGAATAACAATCTGCATAATAGAAAGGTGGGTATGTCATCAGAAACAATATCCCAGTGGGACAAATGTATGTGCTTTGGACACTATTTAGCATTACTCTAATTCAGAATTTTTTGTGAGCTGTAAAATGCTTGGATTAACCTATGCCATGTAAAGACATGTATTTTGATATTTTTATTATTTTAGATAGGGCTATTCAAACGTGAGTCAAATCAATTTCACTGTGTGACTCAAAGGTTTTGGGGTTAACTGTCGATTCCTAATGCCTGGAATTATGCCTGGAATCAACTATTTTTTTTGAAGAAAGTGTACTTTTAGTTTTTTTGTTATTGTATTTTCACAACCTAGATATCCATTAAAGCAGTAGTGTGATCGTTTAGAAAAAACAGATGCTGACATTTTATTCAAGAATTCTGATTGTTCAAAACTCAGGAAGCGCGCTCTGGTAAGGATCAATGAAAACTTTGGTAAAAATAAATTAAAATATTTTTCTAAAACCATTCCAACAATTGCATTCCTTGGGCAGCATCATGTATAAACACATTTATATTTACTTTATTAACTTCATATAGTGTATTTTGTATTGATATAGCACAGCCCCCTCCTCCAAGACTCCTCCCCATGTCAGTGTGACGTCCTGTTGGTGTTTGTCATTGGGCATGCGCGTGTGTGTGTCTACCTAGCCACGCCCCTCGTTTGTTATTCTATTATGTGTTACACCTGTCCTTAGTCAGAGTCATCGTTAGCGTCTGTATGTCTAGTGCTTGTATGTAAGTCAGTCTTTGTCGGTATTCGACCCTGTGGATTCCACACGTTGTGTTAATGGCGAGTGTGTCCAGTTTGCTTTTTAATGCATCTGTTTGTTCTAGTGTGTATTGTTTTTATTCTTCGTGCTTTGTTTTGTTTTTGCCGCTAATAAATAAGCGTATCACGGAGACTTGCCTCGGCATCCTACTTCCTCATCACGTCTCATTGTTACATGTACTTTATGAGCTATTAGGCAGTTGCTGAGAGAGTGGGTGAGATACATTGACTGGTCTGATTACTACTAAAGTAAATAAAGACACTACTGTCTGGTGTCACATGGTGTCATTGATGCCAAACTAATAAAGTTTTATGCTGTAAAGGTACAACTTGTTCTTCTACACTGGAATCCTGAAACAAACACGCAGACAAAAGGACAAGCCTACAATAATTTCAAGGAAATTATCTCTACCAATCAAATTTATGTTGAAGGTTTAGTCAGACATTTTTATTACAAAGAGCCAGGGAGCCAACATTTTTATTAGTAATATAATTACTACTGCTACTACTACTACTACTACTGCTACTACTACTACTAATAATAATAATAACAACAATAATAAAAACAATAATTAAACTACTGCAATTTTATTTTAACAATATCTAATAGCTTATAGATGAAAAGTTGTTTTTTGAAACTTTTTTCCTCTTGTAAAATTTACTATACATGTGGTATTTGGCTCTTCTGAAATATGTAATATGAAGAAAAACAATGATATAACAAAGTTTAGAAAATGTTTAAAAATAACATTTAAAGTCCTTTGCATTTATAATTTATTTCATGTTATCATGCTATCATGTTACAAATAAGGTATGTGTGGGAAAAAATTTGCATCAAATCAGTTTAGATTACAGGAAAGTATATATAACCTTCTTTAACCTTCTTAATCCTTAAGCCTAATAATACGCACACCAATAACTAGCTAGTATAGCTATTGTGTCACGGACACCTCTACATTTTGAAGAAGCAAGAATAGTATGAGTACTCCATCACTGTGAGCTCATTTAAAGCCCAACACCTCTAATGAGGCTGCTCACTAGTGTTGCACCAAAATTCTTTTGTGTGTGTGTGTGTGTGTGTGTGTGTGTGTGTGTGTGTGTATGTGTGTGCGCGTGCCAATGTCAGGTATTGCTACCAAGTACTACTCGAATAGTCCGTTTGCACTTGGTATTCACCTTTGTGAAACTGCAAGCAGTATATTGCTGCTGTTTCAGGTACTTGCTGTACATCACCTGAGATGTACAGGTTTACAGTTTACATTTCATGTAATTTTCATTGATTGAACAATAATTCCACACTGCTGACTTTCTTGCTGCTGTAGTCTATACAGCCTTAACTACCAACACTCAACCAATTGCATGTGAAGTCATATTACTACAGGATACTAATACTATACTTCAGAACAGGTAATGTGGCTTACAACTCTAAATGTGTTGCATAAAACCCTAAATATATTTTGTGGTACCTGGGATTTCACAGAGCTTCTTCCTGTCCTTGACAATAAATACATATGCCATTTCAGTATAAAAAAATAATGGTATTCTTTCCTAAATTATCTGGGACTTTGATTGGAACTATGTAATTTAGTGGAGCAACATATGAATGCAGTGTTCTGCAACAGTAATCATGTGATCATCAACATCACACTGCAATGGTTGGTGCTTGGTCAGTACACAATATATACTCACAGCATTAAGTAAACCTGTAGATTATACAGATTTCGGCTGTGTGTTTTCTATTTCACATATCCACCCACTTCTTGAAAGTGAAATCATGCTGAACTGCTTTGATTATGACATTAGGTATATGTGTCACATAACCCAAGTTCTGTAGATGAATGGCAGAGAGAGGAGCAGTGAACTATCTTGTCCTGAAATACAGAGGTTGTTCTTAATGAAGCCTGCAGATTTTACGACTGTGTAAAAGTGCACTATACTTCCTCTCCACTTGGGGGGGGGGGGGGGGGGGGGTGAGTCTAAGGCCCCTAGTTTTTAGTGAAAAGCTCCATGCAAAGGAGTTTCCTCTTTCCCCCTTTAATGGCACCTGAGGTCATGTATGTGAATGAATGGGAACTTCATAGTTGCATAATGTCTCAGTATTGTGCTGAAGAGAGATCAAAGGGATGGTTACACAGTAATGTTTGTTGTTGAAGTGTGCCACCATTCCACCAAATCCTTATAGGTATGCAGTTAGATTGTAAAGACTAAGTCCAGAATTATGTAAATGTCTTCAGAATATAGTAATCTTGACCTATAGTCTGGCTACTAGTCTACAATCTACCATCAAAAATCACTGTGCTGTTTTTGCCAGACATCCCCAGTACAGTCTCTGGTGCTAATATTACCAACTGCCTCTTCATAAAAGAGCAAGAGACAAAGAGTGAGTGTCATGTTTAACACTCAACCCGGCATGGACAGCAAGTGTCACGTTTAACACTAATAAAGGGCATTAGAGTGAACTTCTCTGTAGCATTGTATATCACATTGCATAAATGTGGCACATAGGTGTGCAGTATAATAATTTAGAATTAATAATGAATAATTTATCCAATGTGCAATAACTTAAATGAAACCAATGAAATGCATAATATCATGACCTAAATATGTAGCAGGCTATTGCTCATTCTAAAAATTTCAGTTTTCTTCATGTGCTGTGTGCACTTGCGGCTACTGTGCTAATTAGAGTGTGCTGAGTCACAACTATACTGAGATTTAGAGAGTTCCTTAACAAATCTTTAATAATCTCTGACTAAACTTATTAAAAAGCAGAACCCACTTAATAGTGCCTGCTTGACAGCACTGTCTTAACTGGTTCACCTGTACTTCTTGACCATCCAATACAATCACTGGTGTGGTTTGCTGCTATACGAACTTTTGTGATTTTGCCGTTTACAGCCACGGAGTGTGCATACAGTCAATCATATTAGGTGTGCACATACCCATTCAAGGAAGATAAAAAAGAAATCCCTATGTCAGGTGGTGTATCAGACCATCAACTATTCAGGTGGATATTTAAGATCATTAAAAAGTTACAATATGATAATTTCAAACCACAACACTATGTGTGATTGGCATATGTTCTTTTAGTGATGTGCCAGTCAGATTTGCTGAGCTTTGTTTAGCTGATTGTGAGAGCTCCCTCCACAATGCTTTCAGAGTTTAGTAGCGGGAATTAAATCTGTCACTGAGGAACAATGCCACATGTAGCAGAAAGATCTCATTTATAATGTCATAGCAGTCTTTCTTGCTTTCCCTCTGAACAATGGTTTCTGGACTGTTACTCTGAATATTTCATCACCAAGACTACCTGTTCTTTACTCAGAGGTTCAAACTAAAGATAGTGACAATTCATAATGTGGGTCATGTACATCACATCCATGGGCATGCACTTACTAAAGCCAGCAGATGACACTGTCTAGACTACAGCTGTGCATCTGCACAAAATCATGTAGATGTCCCTGAAGACCAGCCTTGCCCTCAGTAAGGCAACTCAAAGTGAGCTGCTGTGTTTGACCATAGACACTAATCAGGGGCATTGGTTTCAGAAGTGAACCCAGATCTACTCCTTAAATGTATCCAATTAAAGATATTCACATTTCTGATGTTAAATATGGTTATCATTCCTTGAGGAGCCTGGACATATGACATTTCTACATCAGACTTGTCGATCCCAGCCTGGCCACCTAAGCTTCATATTCGATCACACAGGATGAAATCTTTCTTCTACCACAAGATTCTGATATCTAACTACATTACTTGTCCAATGAAGTCATAGAATGTAGATGGTGCCTTTAGGGAAGTTCAGTAATGAATTTATTTTTAATTTGTGCATTACATTTTTGAAAAGCTGTGACGTGGATGGTATCAAGAGACGATTTCGCTAATACTCTATTCCGTTTGCAGAAATGACTTAATTTGCCATCTTTTCAGAAAGGCAAGAACAACAACAACAACAACAAAAAATGAATGGAAAGAATTAAAAATAATTTCATGGAGCAATAATTATGGCAACACAAACTCGTTTACAATCCAAGGATGATAAACAACTTGCAGAGTAAGACCCATCTATTTATGCGAAGTAATTGGTTCATGTCTCAGCATGAAAGCGGTGCGTGCTGATGATGGCACAGGAGAGATTTATCACACACTGACACTGCTATATGGCCAGGGTGATCATTACTTTGCATGGTGGGGAACTGTGACGATGTTCAGCATAACGGTGGTAAAGTTCACTAAATACATTTTAAAACTCAGTTAATAAAATAGAATGGCCATAACTTGGATATCTCTGAATGGTCCCTCTGAAGAATCTAGCATCCAAACAAATCAGTGAAAATGAGGGTAGGAATCAGTGCTGCAGAGTGACCTTATTACTTCTCCAGGGTTTGCTATCGTTTGCGTAATGAGCATATAATGGCTGGGTGGGAGCTCTGTCTTTTGTGGATGGCCAGTTTTTGCTGTTCAAAATGGTCAGAAATGGACTTTTGATCTCTGTGAATGACCTGCACAGTTGGTTGACTCTGATCCCCTCATGCTCTGTCAATAAGGCTTCATTACTTAATTGGCCCTATTACCTTTACCTAGGCACATTGCTTTTTCCTTAAGATTTCTAATTAATTAATATTTTAAATTCTCTCCTCTGGGTTTCTGGAGGCTCCTGGATTTTTTGGAGTTCACATAACTTAGGTTGTCCTTTCATGTATCTATCTTTTCTCTGAGGATATGCACTTAACAAGCAAGAGGTAGACACACACACATACTGAGTTCTTTCTGTAATAAATGAAATCTCAGGAGACTTGACCAGGAGCCTTCTCAAAGAGGTATGAGGCACTTGGCAGCACGTCCTAGAACTCAGTCATAGAGTCTGGTTCATAAGGAGGTAGCAATTCATAATAAAGAGGTCGCTCAAGGCTCTGGCTGCCCCTTGTTTTTACCTGTACCTTTAATTACCTTGAAACCCCGAACATAGCAGAAAACATTCAGTTCTCACAGTACATCCAGGATTAACAAAAAAATCAGGAAGCATGAACAGGGAGGATAAAACAATCTAAATTGATGCTTTTGTCCATCAGGCAGATCAGCAAAACCTTTTTTATTCAGTCCTTACAAAATAATTGATGAGATAATGGCGCAAACGTAGATAAACGTAGATAAAAAATAAATGATTATTACGTTTTTCTAATGTCATCTTAATGGTTAACAATGCACACTCCATTTATTTACAACTAACATTTCAGCAATAGAGCCTTCAGCTGGGAGTGGGGGGAGGGGAGCAGGTGCAGGTGAGGAGCAGTCATATTCCATACAGTCAATGCCAGTCTCCCTGAAATGCACGCAAGAAACCAGTTTGTTACGGAATTATGAACTTGTGACAGGACACGTGTCATTTTCACTGCACCACTTATCATTGCTCAAGCGACGCCCAAGGTGAAAGTTAAAGGCTTCTGCATTTTGCTTTTAAACATTAAACGGTGTCCATGCACAGGAAAAGGTGCTGCTAAAATGGTAATGGTAATGGTAGTGCCTGGTCAGACTATGAGATGCTGCTTTTTCAGAGAAGCAGGACTGCCTTTGTCAAAAGCAGAAAAAAAGATTTGCAAGGATATTTCACTGCTGACTGAACACTTAATTAACTGGAATATGATTCTGCTATAAAAAGGGTTTCTTTATTTGAGGTTGGTAGGAACCTACATCAGTCATATTTAGAAAGAAAACGTTGTGCTGAATTGACTGTGCCTTTAGCGTGCACTTTCACAGAGTGAACTAATGTTTGCTTAATAGGTGCGTCATCTTTGATGAAACAGGATGGCCCTGGGTTGTCCTGCTTCCTTTACTGCGCTTTATGGAGAGAACTAATATAAAATGTCAAAAGCAAAACACCCCCCACCCAAAAAAGAGTTTGTGCTTTCACTGATGTCAAAAAAATTGCTACTACCGAAATGTAAGTTAAAATTTATTTTTAAAGGATGACACGGTTGTACCAGAACCATTATTCAAGATATAAATAAAAGATGTACAGAAATATTGTTAAAAGTTATAAGAAGAAACATCAGAAAAATTAGCAAATGTTTGAATGTGCTGTGAAATATTAGCAAACACTTGAAGCAATCCCACAGTTATGGAAAGAAAACATACATTCCTTAGGGAATCATGTAATGTAACATTTGGTCGATGGAGAACGGAGAACAGTGGGTTTAATAATGCATTTGCATTGCTGTGCAGAGTATTTCAGGTACGTTTTAGGACCACAAGGGAAAAGGCTCGAATATTCAGATAAGACATCACAGATGGGCTTAAATGAAAGATCACAGAACATTTTGTTCTTGTGTCTGACCCGATCTGCCCCTTCTTCTCCAACTCTCAGGCACTGAAAGAGAGTAAAAATTCTCTCTAAAGCAGATGGATACCAAATGATTTGCCTACTGCTGTATTTTACAGCAGAAAAGAGATTGATGAATCCTGCTCACTTGGAACTTGCTGTTCATGTATAACTGCAGGCAAACCAGGCACCATCACTTTATGCTCTATGTTTGTGATCCATCACCTTCAGCCAGACAAATCTTCACCTTTTTTAAAACCAATTCATTTAATTGTTTAATCCACAATCAGTAAGGTCAATTTATTTTCATTTACATGTAATTAATAAAACAAAACACCTATTTATTCTTAAAAAAATTAAAATAATCTTCTTTGCTAAGTTTTAACGGCTCCTTCATCATCAGAAATTGTGCCAAAAATAAAAATATAAATTAGCCATTTACATATTTTTTCTGCCTTTTGTGCCTTTGGCTGTTGATTACTGCATCCTGAACTCTGCCTGTGAATGTTCAGATTGAAATAGGCAACCAATCCCTTCCATTAAAATTATTTCATAAAACTCTGACACGGGGTCCACTTTGTGAACCTGAGACTCCTGTCTGCATCTAACTGATCAGACTGCTCAGTGTGATCAAGTGACTGCAAGGCTCATTACTGTGTGGTGGAGAGTCCATCTGGAAACCTACCCTCATTGTCGATATGGGGTGTCCTGTATTTTTCAATAGGGGGCAGGCATCAGGGATCTGCCTTCCTCATGGATAACTTGGTTAGAATCGACACTGTGTCAACCATGCTGCCCCTTAGCTGGTCTGCTCTCAGTGGATATGGGAAAAGAGGTATACTGTGCCGTTAAAACTAGATGACGAATGTGCTGGCAAGCTGCCAAGCAGGTGTGTTGTAGAAAATAAAACCCACTGAGGGGCATGATATTATTCTCTGTATGTCTGGTGGTGGAGAGTTTGAAGGTTTTGTACCCTACCTGCACATTACAATGACAGATGAGCTCAGGCTTTCTGCAAGATTTGCTGCATCACACAACTTTTCATAAGCAGGATTGCCAGTGAGATCAAAGTAATCCCCCAAAAAAGTCCAGGCAAAGATCTAATTAAATGTTTTCAGGTACAACCTGATGAAAAGACAGGAGTGCACAAGAGGGCATTTTAATGACTTTCCCATAAACAGTTTGTGACCATACTGTGTTTTAAAATGGGAGGGTTTTGTAGCCATCAGAGCATGCATTTATTAAAAAAGAGCAGCAAGCATTTTGATGAGGGCTTTATTCTTGTGACAAATATTGCTTAAGTCAAGGTTTGATTTGTTCTGGTTTTTTGGGACCCTTTCATCCACTGAGCTCACTGAGCCCTGTCTGCACCTCACTAGCTGCATTTGTGTAGAGTTGTTTAGATTATGGAGATGTTTAAATCACCATAAGTGAAAATGAAAATGAAGCTAAGCATTATGCTATGTTCTGCTGGAAAAGAGCTGGACCAATAAGCAACAGATAAAAAAATTCTTACAGAAAACAACAGACAATAATTGTCACTTAATTGTCAAGGTCACTTTTAGTTTTTACAGCAATTTAAATAAACCAAACCTAGACTCTGTCACTTTTAACTTTTAAGCACACAGAGTAACAACTAAAAACTGAAGTATAATATTTAAAAGGCTCAATCATGCCCTTTTTAAATGACCTCATGAGTAGTGAGTTTTGAACTGTGGTAGCCTGTATTGATCCATTACAAATTCAGAAATGTAAAAAATTAAACAAATAAACAAGTAAAAATACATTTGTTCAAATGCAATGCCTATCCACTAGTGAATTTTTAATTATGCATTTATCATTCCACAGCTAAAAACAAAATGCAGATAAAAATGTTTTGCTTTTTTTCAAGCACTACAATGCAACATTTCCCAATTTAAATATGTTATTGATTTTGTCTTTTCCAAGTACAATACAAACATCCAAAGGTCTATTGCATGCATGTGAATGCAGTCCATGCTTTTGTATTTTCCAGTGTGTTTCCCTTAAGCTCTGGGTGATAAGTGTGCCAAAATGAAATAAAGTCTGCTGTCAAATTACTACCTTGGACATGACCTTTGGTGCTTGACATGATAGGTTCACAGCTTATCTAAACTGTGATAGTGTATCACTGTTATGTTGAAGCAGCACTTGAGCCTTGCTTCAGGTGGAATTTAGTTATCATTTTACTGAAGGGAAGCACCCACAGCCAGCTGATGTTTCAATTGCTCGTGCGGATCACTTGCAGGGAAAAATGTCAGACAAAAACATGAATATTTAAATATGTTCAGCTTTGGCAGGAATAAGTACATTTTTACAAATGTACAAATTAAAAGTACAAATTATTAATTTAAGTGGATTGTGTTTGTCTGTTATGGTGTCTAAATAATGCAAGAAATCCAGGTAATTTCAAAGTGTTCATTTCAAACTTTGCTGCTTTAGTTGCATGATCTTATAGCTCATTAAAGTAGTCTTACCCTTCCAGTTGGTGGTTATATATATTTTCTTACACTTGAGCCTTCTGCCAGAAGCATGGAAGTTTGAGGGTACAGCACAGTATTTTTGCTATTTCTGGAAAGTGCTCAGATATGGGATCTGTTGGAACCATTCCTCAAGTTTAGGGGCTCTCACCACTGGGACAACCTTGGTGTTAACCTTCTCTCTATTTCTTCTTTCATTACCTGGTATTTTTCCAAGTTCTCATATTCCTTCCTTTGAATGTTTTGATCACTTGGCACTGACACATCTATTACCACTGCGGTTTCCTCCATCTTGTCTACTATCACGATGTCTGGTTGGTTCACCACGACTTGCCAGCATCTTACCTCAAAGGGCCCTTTACACAGTCTTACACATCTTGGGTCTTTACTGATGTGATGTGAAACACTGTTTTGATCGACTTAATGCTTGATGATGTGCTCCCATGATTAGTGCCTCTGTGCTGTCCTTCAGTCCTGCATTTTGCAGCCATTGGTAGGATTGTCTTATGTCATCCACCTCTTCTATTTGTGAGTGGTACATTCCTTGGAGAGGCTTATGCTGCTATGGTACCTCCTCTGCTTCACTGCTTGGATATATTCATAGATGTTTCATGTCTCACCCTGGATAATGGCTCTTACACTTTGTAGGCCACCCCCCAATTCTTCCAGTTGGTATACAATCTTTTGATGTTGGATCTTGGGTGGAGTGCCCCACGCACTGTGAAGAGTTTTCTGTTCTCAACCTCTGCAGCTTCCAGCTCTTCTCTTGGCCAGCTTATTGTGCCTTCTGGATATCTGATGACAGTCAGGGCATACGTGTTTGTGGCATTGATCTTTTTGTTCCCATTCATCTGACTCTTGAGGAGTTGACTTACCCTATGAACATACTTGGATGTTGCTTCTGGTTTCTGCCTTATGGTTCCTGTTTGATTGGAGAATCCCCAGGTAGTTGTTGCTTTCCTCTAGGTCTGTTAAACAGTCTTGTGGAAATGTAATTCCCTCTTTTCCTCTTTTTAATATCAGCTGACCATGCTTATCCAGCGCGAGCAACATTCAGATGTCATCACTGTAGATCAGATGGTTAGGTGGATCAGTGAATCAATGTACCTTTCTAGATTGGCACACATCTTATTAGCATATGAGTAAATGACACACACACACACACACACACACACACACACACACACACACACACACAAATGCACTGAACTGTATTAGAGACATGATTGGACATGTGACCCAGGAGTTTTCCATTGGTCAGTTTCAGTGTTAATTCTCATCAGAATGAGAAAACTGAGTGACTTCAAATGAGGCATGGTTATCGGATAGGTATGACAGTAGATGACCAGTCTGAGTGCCACAGAGTGCAAAAATTGGATCATTGAGCAGTGGAAAAACATCACCAGATTTCTGTGGCACCATGCTGAGAGGACGGTCAGAATTGGGTCAAGCAGCATAAATCAAATACCTGTCAGGTATCACCAGTTCAGGACGGTGCAAATGGAGTAATGATCTGGGGAATGTTTTCATGGCAAAATGTTTTCATGGGTCCTCTGATACATGTGGATGGACAAGTGAACAGTAGTGCTTACCTAAACACTGAGGCTACCTGATGGCAGAAGGACACTTTTAGCAGGACAATGCACGATGTCACAAGGGTCAGATAGTCATGGATTGTTTCCAGAAACATGACAGAGTTTTCCTTACTGGCCTTCACAATCCCCAAATCTTAATCCTATAGAGCTCTCTGGGATGAGGTAGAATGGACTGTTCAGAGTAAGTCAGCATCTCCATCTAATTTGTGGCGATTGTGAAAAGCTCTTCTGTTTGCATGGGCCAAGAAAATGTTTTTAACACCTAGTGGAATCTATGCCATGGATAATTGCTGCAGATCTGAAGGCCATAGGAGGCCCAACATTGTATTAGGTGTGTGACTATCATAAAGTGGCCATTCAGTGTATATAAGCATAACAGCAATAGTATATATTGTAAATAGTAGTATAGTATATATTATTGCAGTATATGTGTGGGGGGCATGGTTGAGAAGGGTGAAGAGACATGCCAGGTTAACAAGTGTGTAATTAAAATTGGTTGCACTGTTTAGTTATAGGCAGCCTACGTATATGCCATTTATCTTTCAGTAGAGAGAGAGCTTTTATCTGCAAGAGCTTCACAGAGCAGCAAGCCAAGAACAAGAAGAGTTTTCCTTTTGTTTAAAATCGCTGAAAAGATGAGTCTTCTCTGCTCCTCACCTTTGCCTGCAGCACTAAGTTTCCCTGCCAAGACCCCAAGACCAGAAACTACCACAATATATAATTAGGATTAGATGCTAAGTAGAGCAGTGTTTATGAATGTTCAGCAGTACCACTGCACTAAATTTAGAAATTGAGGAGTTGGGTGCAGTTTATTTAGCCCTGCTCTGCCACGAGACCATCACATTAGAGTTTGGCTTAATTTTGGCCCATGTAATGTTCATGCTTTTAGTAGCTTTGTCTGTCCAGAAACACAAAGGGAAATACAATGAGGAAGTAGAATGCAGTTGCTCACTGGATTTTAATTCCAATTTGATGATATTTCAAATGGTGCAAAAAATAAATTTCATTTAGGCAATGTTGCAACAACTGCATTCCAATGAGCACGAATGCATAGCATTCTGCATTTTATTTTCACTTGTGGCATGAAGAATGTGCAGAGCTACTAAATCTGTTGGTAAGTGTGATCAGAACTGTTTGACTATTTGAGGAACAGAATGTATGTCAATACTTTTACTCAAAAACCTTTTTGTTAGTACAGTTCATGACAACTGGGCATAGTGTATTCTTTTTTCTTTGCTGTGATTTTCTGCATGGTTATAACTGTTCTATTTTTATGTGAATAGAACAAAATATAATACAACTGCAGGTATCTAAGTGTGCCTCAGATAATGACACAGACGATCCTGACATCAGGTTGAATATTGAAATACTTTTTAGAGTTCAGTTACCTAACAGTCGCTGTTTGTATAAGTAATTGTTCTTGATGTGGTATTTAAAAACAGCTAATCCCTGGTCACACAGGCTGAGCTATTAGAGAGGATATACAGACACAGAGCTGAGGAAGAGGCTTAAATCTAAATCTAAGTGCCTTCCGCTTTGTCCTGTGAGTCCATTTAGCTCACGTGCTGCAGGGCACTGAGGCCAGGCACAGTAGAAGAAATGGACAGAGACTGGACTCTAATACCCTCTCAACCCCCTGCCCCATCTCTCTCTCTTGCTTAAAACTTAGTGGTCACTGCTGTCACACACACAGAGCTTGGGCTGCATGTGACTTACCGAGAGCATCAGTACAGAGCAGCATGCAGCCTGTGCCAGCACCAGCACTTCCTCTGTCTCAGCTGTCTACAGTGCCACACACTTTAGAATGGCTGGCTGTTAAAAGATCCTGCTGTGTAGACAATCCACTGTGGGCCAGCACTTTCTGTCCAGGTTGGTCCCTATGTCCTCACCTTACTTTCAGAAATATACTGCATCTCTCTGCAGAAGTACATCTCTCTATACTGAGAGAGAGACAGAGAGAGAGAGAGAGAGAGAGAGAGAGAGAGAGAGAGAGAGAGAGAGAGAGAGAGAGAGAGAGTAGACTGAGAGGTCAGGGAATAAATTGGCATAAATTTGGTGGAGCTTATTTATATAGGTGTCTGAGGAAATACATGTGCTACATCAAAGAGGAAATATGACAACTGTAAGTCTTAGAAAATAATGTGTTACATGGTTTGCACACATGATTTTGTGAGCTTTATTTTTTTACCTTTATCTTTTTACTTTTTGCTTTTTACTCAATTGAAAAGATAACGCTGATAGCAAAAGGTACTCTTCAATGTGTTTATAGACTAAAGGCTGCCAGGGGTGTTTCATGATGGATATCACATTCAGGCCATGCTTTTGAGTTATAGCCACACAGTCAGTTTTATTTGATTAAGCAAACATTTTAAAACTTATGAGCTCAGAGAATATCAGAGCTGCCTGTAATAACCCCACTGTAATTTTGAATAGATCTCTTTCGAATGAAACTTGAAAATGCTAAATTACACTTACAAGGTAACACTGCTGTTTTTCTCTGGTATGAAGCATCTCCTGTTTGTATGCAATTTTGTAGTTAATTTCCTTTGGAAGATTGCATGTTTTCAGACGGATTCTTCAAATTGCACTGCATATGCCATAAACAATGCATATCACTTCATTTATTTAAAAAAGTCATCAAGCATAAAAGTGTGATTATATATTTTGTGTGTTTTTCAGCCAGGTATACTAAATATATAACACAAGCATAAAAACACATTAACAGCATTCATAAAATCATACAATAGAGCTCATATATTAAATCCAGTAATATAAAAAAGAACATATATCTCAAATGTAATAACCCTATAGACATGGGTATGAAAGAGTTCTTCCATCTGCTGCTTTTCACCACTGGAACCTAAATTTATGTTCATAAGAAAGCAGCCGGAACTCAAAGTTAAGCGGATGGTCTGGATATCTCAGTATCTCAGTATTGGTCTCTCTTTCTTGGTGATGTGACAAATGTTATTTAAAGAAGTTTGGACAACACCACCTTGTCTGCCACTTCAACAATATTATTGAAATATTGAAATATTCATGATATTTAAGTTCCCAATCCAAGCAATCATATAAAAAGATAAAACAGATTCAATAAATTACTTATTACTTACTTACTCCTGTATACACTAAACATGTTTAGCATCCTTAAGAAGTACAGTCTCTGGTGGCCTTTTAAACAAATTATAACAGCATTCACATTAAAGGGCAGCTTATCATAAATAACGGTCCCCAGGTATTTCTAACAGTCAGCAGAGTCAATTGCTAATCAACACAAGTGATTATGGAGCATATTCCAAATGTTTTCATGTATTTTTAATTGTTTTTGCAATTTAACTTCAAATTTATATCTTTACACACTGCACAAAATTTTCAATCACTGGCTCATGTTCAGTCTCCCTGTCTTGTAGCAGGCTAACTATCACTGTATGTGTGACAGCATGCAAGCACAAGTTGGGACTGCTTAAACAAAAAGACATTTAATGAACTGGAAAGTAAATGACGCAAACACAACACGCAAGCACATGAGAAGGCACAAAGTGGTTAGCCACAATGGTTCTGAAGAAAGTCACACACGCGTCTATAAGATCACACGGAGATAACAATAATGAACGAGGGTTTGCGCTAACATTGGGTTATTTATGCCCACGCTAATTGGGAAAGTAACTAGACACAGGTGAAAGCAGGAAAGGTCGCTAGAGGGGTGTGGCAACAAGTGGAAAAGAGAAGTAAACAAAGGGCACATGGAGACAAGCTGACAGAAAGGAAACTTAAACAATAGCCATGTGGAAATTCCCATCATGTGGGAGAGGGAGTTGAGGAGGGGATCGTGACAGCATCATCATATAGGTTTTGGTATTGACTTCAGCAAATTTGAGAACATATAGGTCTTGGTATTGACCAAGAGGAGACCAAACCCAGCCCTATGTAGTGACAGAAGGTTTTGACATAAAAAAAACAAAAAAACCCCACTGATCTTAGCCTGCTGTGGTCTACACATTAAAAGATCCATAATCAAAGATGCTAGATTAGAAACAATATGAAATTGTGCTAAAAGTCAGTTGACTAATATTGTCTAAAAAGCAGATGAGAAATTCACAAACAAGAGTCTTGCATGAGTTTCTGGTGTCTGTAGACATTCTTCTATTGGTCCTCTACACAAAAATGCATCAGGTCTAAATGCTCCTCAACTAAACCCAGTAGTTCCTTTCTAATGTGTTTCTCAAAATGCTTTCATCACTAATGATGTAAGGACTAAATGGCGAAAGTCATTCAGCTCCTTTACACAATAAATTGCCTTAGCCAGTTGCCTATCACAACTAAAATTATCAAGCATCTGTTGTCTCTCCCTTTGAAATTAGTCATAGATCTCCTGCCATCTCCTGCCATTTTTAGATCATTATTCCTCAGCTTATTTTCAATTTTATACTTGTGCTTAACTTTGCTTTTGTAATCTTTGATTTGACCTTCCTCTTTACATCCAGTTTTTTTCTGTTTATGTGCTGTTATATATTTTGTTTCTTAATTTCCTCATAGGGACAACAGCATCTTCACAAAATAAAATATAGATACAAAATCAGTCAGTTAATTTATAACTGAACAAGAGTCCATAAAAACTGACCAATTTGTAAACTAACTGTGTAGATACTTCACAGCATCATCAGTCCAGACCGTGACCTTTTTAGACTATATTTTCTCTCCTTTTAAAGGTGTGGGCTTCCTGAACCGTTTGTAGGCACTTTTTATGGACCCATTACAAAGATCCAGGATGTTATTTACCCTCTTTGAGCAAGTGATGTATTGCTGTAAACTGCTAGGAGTCTTTCTCATATTACAGTAATTAAAGTATCCCATTATAAAACTTGAAGGCATCTAGAGAGCCTGTAGCACCATAAATCATGTCAGTAGCATGTTCGGTACTGGCTTTTAGGTGAATATACACAGAATTAAAAATATTTGAGGAAACTCGTGAGGCAGGTAAAACAGATTGACCAACACAGATAACAGTTCAGTGTCCGCCCGTGGATATCCTCTCCCTGACACATTATTGCTCCAGCGTTGATTTATGTACAGACAGCCGCTGGCATTTCTCTGGGGCACCTGCATCCCTGTCAAAAACCAACAGGTTTACCAAAGCCTGTTATTGCCATATCAGAGTCAGCCTCTCTAGCCGTGAGCCAAGTTCCTGTAAAGGCCATAACACATCCATTTTTATCATCAGTCATATGCTGATTCGCTTGAAGTTTGTCTGCTTTATTTCTTTGAGACTGACAGCTGGTAGCAGAATGCAGCCGAGGCTCTGATTTTATTCTAACACCACCTCTTTCCCTTGCTTGATCATTCTGGTATTATATTTCCAGGTGTGAGATACTGATAGCAAACTACCGACATTAAGAAATTCAGTGCCAAATTCTGTAGAAACAGCTCTGGATTGTTTCAACAGAAGATCGCAGGAGTACTGAATACAGCCTGAACCACGGTGTTCTCCCAGGCTGAGGGTTTAGCAAAACATAATCCAAACAAGAACCACTGCAAAAAATTCCATCTTCTTTGTGATTCACAACCTCTTTCTTTCTTTCTTTCTTTCTTTCTTTCTTTCATAGAATACCATCCTTGAGCCATCAGCTTTTGTTGTAAACCTTGTGTTCATATGCATTAATGCCATTCTTACAGTACTGTCGCTGTAGAACTGTTGTAAATCCAAATGGAATATCGTCACACACAACTGTGGATATTGGTCATACTTTTACAGCATTTGGAAATGTATCTTAATGTATGTAATCTCTTCTTCTTACCACTGTTTAGTAAAACAATTCAGATCAAAAAGCCTAGGAAACATTGATGGTAGTGTATTAAAAAATGTATTTAGAAAAATGGAATATCATTCCTTAATTACTCCATCTCTGTTGTGTTATGAAAGGACATCTACAAAGAAACCAGCTTCACTTATAGCTCTTTCTAAGGTAAGATATGCAATGGACTGAGTCAAACATAATGTGTGAGTCATTTCAGGAATAATAGAGACTTCTAGAAAAATCAAAAACAGGAAATGAAATCAGTCAAAATGACATGGAAATCACCCCTGACATAAAACGAGACATTTTCAATACTAGGAATGATTGCAGTGATTTGTTGGGCAAAGACATCTCAATGGAAGGTTTTCTGTGAGAGGAAATTGAACTCATGTTCATGGCACTGGCACTATCATATTACTGTACACTCATCCCTCGCTCTGAGCACAAAAAAACCTGATAACAGAGAAAAATTAAATCCCTTCTTACTAGTTTAATGTGAATCTGTTCACATTCTCAGTCAACAGTATATTGGTAGTCCATGCCATAATGTAATGCTAGAGGCCCGCATAAACAGAGGCTACACACAGGAAAAAATGCAGACAGGAAAATCAGGTCATTGAACGCTATTGGCTTAATTACACTATATTCCCCTTTGATATCTGTGGCAGTGTGGTTGAGGTCCAAGACCACTAGTGCTGTAATACACATAATGAAAGGAGGTTTTGATTGCCTGTCATGCTTTGCCTCAGAAATAGGCCTTAAGACACTGGGCCCAGCCATGGCACCTGCAAGGTTTCCCGGCAAGCGGCAGTCGGCTTTGTCATGGAGCTTGATGTCCTGATACAACTGCTCTGTGCCTAGCATCTGGCAAGCAGATTAGGAGAACAGAGCCCATTCACACAGAATGCAGTACGGGGCTAGATCCCGGCCATTTATCGGCCATTTTCATGTACCGTGCGTCAGGTTGCCTTGAAATCACCAGGCCACATTCACAGCTCAGACAGACAGCACTACATTCAGTAGAATGCCTCTAGGCAGGCCCATTACAGTGACACCAGGTGCCTGCCAGTGTTCCGAACTCAGGGTGCAATCAGTAGCGCTGGTGTTTGGCTTCTGTCGAAAAGCCAGTGGAATGCTTATTTATTTCCATGATTCATTTCTCATGTTAATTCACTCACATCTCGCATAATTAGAGTGATCTAATAAAATTTCAGTCTTGGCACAAAGTCTTTCTATGCAACTTCAGATATTTCATAATTCGTGTATAATTATGTCCATCACAAATGATGAAGGCTTGAATGCTATATGCACTGCAACTTTTCACAAGGTCCTCAATGTTGCTAAAATAATGAATTTATGGACTGCCATTAATGAGCCAACCCCCCCCCCCCCCAAAAAAAAATCCTAAACTTTGGTCAACACACAGCCCCCAGGGGCAGCTGGGCAATAGTAGATATGTCTACAATTCGGACTTTCTAGACTGGAAGCTTGTGACCTCCCCCTTGTGCAGTATGAAAGATACAGAACACCCACTGACCTTCTTCCCTCTATCGATTCAAAGGTATGGAGTTTGTAGATGTCTTACGGGGCTACAGCTAATTTCATGCCTGTTTCCAGTGATGAAAATGAACGAGATGTTTTCTCACCCTCTGCTATTGCTTTAATTCTTTTTTTTTGCACTCATCTGCATCACCACATCCACTCCATCACTCCTCAAGTGACAGATGCACACAGCTTGATGTGATCTGTTCATCAGAGCGGCATTGTTCTAAGTGACTGGAAAAAACACAAAGTGCTAGATGGCAATCAGTCTTAGGGGGGTTGGGAAAGAAGGAATACATTCTCCAAGGAGTGAATGATAGCAAGGGGTGGAGCTAGGAGGCTGTGTGCTTGCTCCTGTGCTTTTGCTGGAGGGGTTGAGGGGAGAGAGCACTCCCACTGCCGTGTAAATGTCAAACTGTATGAGCTAATCACGGAAGCTTTACTTGAAGGGTTCATCATGGAAGGCCATTTTGTAAAACTATGACTGCTCTGAAGAGAGAGAGCTCCACTTGAGATTAGAGAACCACTGGGGCCTGATTGCACAAGGCTTAAAGAGACACTGGTAATCATGCCATCTATCCTCATTCTCACAGCAGACCTAGCAGTTCACATCAGAGATGTAAGTTTACTTTGAACAATTTCAAAATTGGAAGGAAATTTTATTATACACAAACATCCTTTACTCTAAAGATGCAGGAACAAGGATGCTTATTATTAATTTCACATTGTATATAAATGTATGTGAAATATGAAAGAAAGAACTGATAACTGGAGAGAAATAAGATTTTTTGTGCTGAAGTGTCATGATGTCCAGTGTCACTCTGGCACGGAATCCAGACTGACTCAGCAGCAGGCAGCAGGCCGGATGGATGTGAGCATAGTTCAAAAAATTTTGTGTTGTTAGTGCAAGTCACATTACTGAATAGAGTAAGGTGTGGTTCTGTATGGTGGAATATTACCCAGGAGAGATGTGGCCTTTCTCCTTGTACAGGGGAGATGTGGCCTTTCTCCTTGGACAGTTTTGTTTTAGCTGACATAAAGGCTGTAAAAAGAGCACTGCAATAACAATAAAACTAAGTGGGAAAAACTAAATCTACAGAACAATATTATAGTGACAGGAAAGGCAGAACATCTCACTGAATTAGCCAACCGAGCATTTAGTTTCAACTTTTCTGGAAGAATGTCAAGACTCGGAGATCTTTTCATTTTAAATTATCTGCCTAGTCTGAACTTTTTTAATTAATGGGAAGATTACACAGTGAGGCCAGGAAAGCACACAGAGCTAGATCGACTGCAGGGATTAGGAGAGGATAAATAAACGACACAGTGGAATGCTGTTGTTTTTCTGTGAATGCTACCCAAGTGGCAGGACCGTGGGAGTCCATGCCAGGACTGAGCTTGCCCTTTCCATAGCTGCTCCTCTAACTACCAAAGGGACAGTCTGCCTGCGGGAAGGATGCAACCAATGTGGTAGGCAAAAACAAGGGTTGGCAGGGAATGTGCATTAAATGTAGTGTGACTGGTAGCAAACATTCTCTCTGGAAGTGCAAGTAAGATTTTAACATTTATTTAAACATGTCATTGCAAACTGATGAACTACAACTGTGTATCTGTATGGATGTAATTTACTGTAAATGGTAACAATCAGTTTGTCACTTACGGTAGCAAATTACTTTTCATATGACCTTTGCTCTTGCCTCCTGCCCAGTTTCATCCCTTCAAGAAATAATAATAGCATACTTCTGGCTGCACATGCCCACTTTCTGCTAGACTCCCTCAGTTTACTATTTGTGCCTGTCATCCAAAGGTATTATCTCCTGCCAACAAATCTTTGTGTTGAGACTGCAGTATTTTTCCTGTTCTGTAGACACTGTCAGAGTAGCCTTTATGAGCCACGGGTCCCTTGCATGTGACACACCAAGAAAAGATGTTTTCACTGCCTTCTACTTCAGAAAGGTCTATCTGTAAGATAGCAACAGACTGGACGTAAACCAGCTTTCTGGAAAATTTCCTAGGAAATGTATTTAAAGCTATAGTTTCTATCAAAGTTCATAAGAGAGTCATTAAAAAGTATATGCCTAGGAAGTAACTGGTTAAAACAGTGAAACAGATTCAGTGACAAGAATATCCAGGAGCACACATATATATATATATATATATATATATATATATATATATATATATATATATATATATATATATATATATATATATATGTATGTATGTGTGTGTGTGTGTGTGTATATATGTATGTATGTATGTGTGTATATATATATATATATATATATATATATATATATATATATATATATATATATATATATATATATATATATATCTCAGATCATAAAAAATGGGTGTACTGTAGCAGAGGATTCTCGGGTAGAGATTTATTGTGGTGTCTGTGTTAATTTGCTGAGCGTGCACGTTTGGAGAGTTAAATGGGTTTGGCTCAGCAAACAAGCTGCTTCATCAGGAGGAGCTCCAGAAGGGAAGCAGGCTTCTAGAACAAGGTACCCAGCAGCTGAGAGAGCCATCTGGGGGCTATGACTGTACCAGTCCCACAATAACAGACACAAACTGTGAGGTTAGGGGGACACATTCCCAAGCTATCTAACACACACACACACACACACACACACACACACACACACACACACACACACACACACACATACACACACACACACACACACACACACACACACACACACACACACACACTGAGTATATCAGGACAGCTTGCAGAAACTTCATGTGCATCTTTCTGTTATACCAGTCACCATTTCTCTATATATCTCTCTCAGACACATGCACATATGCACACACAGAGATGCACACACACCCACACCCACACACACACAGACACAGACACACACATATGCACACACATTTGTGCATGGTTCTCGGTGATTGATGGAAGTGCAGATGTCGGACTGCCTTGGTCCTTTTCTGGCTCTGAAGGGTGTAGGTGATTCTCTGTGCATTAGAGGCCGGTGAGAAATGGGATGCTTTATCAGACCAAAAATAGATGCGTGAGCTGTCGGCTGCCATGCTGGAAAACAGAGCACCCACCATGCCCTCAATAGCACCTACATTTGTTTTCCGGTTGCTTTCCCATAAGTGTTGAGGATAGCTAGTGCACTGGCGGTGGGGCCTGCAACCTGCTGTGAGTCATTGTGTTTCCTCCACTGCCTCGGTGAAGCGAGGTCAGATAAGATGAATGGGAAGAAGTCTCACTGAATAAGCCCACAGTAGTCATGGGAATTTTTGTTCTATGCATTCGACTCTATATACCCTGTTTCTTATTGAGAGAGAAGAAATACACACGTTATGTTCAATCTTTCAATTTCATTACTGCAGCATTAGCTCCTCTAATGATGTGGGAAAAGTTTGCACAACCCTCACCACTCATCCCAGAACCACTCTCATGTCACTTACCCAACCATTGTTCTACAATTACACTCGGTTCTTCTTCAGTTCTTTTTTTAGTTTGCTCTTCTATCACTCTGTACTGCAGAAACACACACACACACATACACATGCATGCACATGACTATATTATTTATCCCTCAGCAAATGAGGTGGGCTGGCAACCTTTGACCTATGATGCTACATGCAGCAGTGTCCTCTGTTGCCCTCCTCAAAGTAGGAGGGGACTGTTCACACTGTTCACACAGCTGATATCAGCACATGTGGCCTGGCCAGGAACAGATGGGGCTGCTTTGGGGTTTATGGCACAGCGGTGTTGGAGGAAGATGCTAGCATGGCTCCACTGCAGCGAACACTCTGCTTATGTACCCTTAAGGTTCTCACTGAAGCTGCGCATGGAGATGACCCCAACCGGCCCCCGATAACACTAGGGTTGCTTCCTGTACTTTGGTCCTTGTTATAACAGAGAAATGAGACAGACGTGCACATATTTGTGGAGGTGCAATTCCCCCTTGCCCAGTCCACTTAACAGAAAGAGGAGGTCAGACCGCGTTGCTTCTCCTCCGAGAGCCTGAGAAAGGAAGCAGATGAGCTGCAATTCACAGTTACGGGGTGGATGCCAACAAAAGTTAATTTGGTCCTAGAAAAATGTCTGTCTAAATATTGCATGTATGAACCTGAATGGATTTTAACACTGATATCTGTCTAAAAAAACAGAAATTGCTATGTGATGCACCTCTTTTTCTAAAGCACATCTCCACATGGATTCAAAGAAGATTGAACTGCACCCTTGTTGTTGCAGTGACAAAGGTCTCAATTTTAGAGCTACACTCATGCCGTTTCACAGTAATTATATGGATTGTTTATATCAAGATTCTCTCATCATGGTCTCTTTCTCTGCCATACATTATGTACCAAACCAATTATTATGTTTGTGTCACAAATAAGCCCTTAAAAATTAATTTGCAAAATCAGAGCAATCTTTATTTGTTTTTCCCTCTGATCTCTGTGGAGTAGTTCAGAGAATGGAGTAGTTCAGCCAATTTGTAATGGTAGAGAAAATGAATCAGAGAAAGAAAGAGTTTTCTCATTAGAGTTTTCTCATCAACTCTGTAATATGAGATATGGATAATTGTTAATAACGAAATACAATAACTAATTGACACGTACATCTCTTTGTGTCTGGTTGGGCTAGTAGGGCTTTGAGCCACAAGAGCACATCTGACAAAATGGCTAAACAAAGTTATTTGTTTGCTTGTTTGTTTGTTGCAGTTACATAAATGTCCTTACTATTTACTTAGCTAATGGGTTTCATTCAGGAAATCCTCCTAAATACTGTGAATCAGAAGTGCTAATTGTAGGGGTTAGGGGTGAATTATTACTATGAATTATATGTTATAAATTGTTATTATTGATAATAGATAATAAAGGGAGCACCAGTCCAACATGACAAAATAATCATAGCAAAAGATATACACTTGATGGTTAACATGAAGCAACCATAGGAATAGTAATCATTTTCTCAATGTCTGAAGGAAATTTTGATCACTCAAATTGAATGGAGTACTTTTCCTAGCTGTTAGAACTTTTGTGAGAAGAGACACACACACACACACACACACACACACACACACACACACAAAGGTAAAATATGAACAAAAATGAATATAAAACAATTGCAAAGAATAGACAAGAATGATGTAATATTTGTAAAGAAAACAAAACATCAGTGTACAATAAAATCGCCAAGCTTAAGTTGGGTATTTTTCTTTTAAAAAATCATGCAAAGAGTAGGACGAGTTTAACAGACAATAGCAGGTCTTTCCCTCGTTCCGTAATGACACAGTATCAAGACTAGAACTCCATGACAACATTAGGGTGGAACAACAGGAAATAAACCTATATCTACATTCAGTATCATCTTTGAGTTAACAGAATCTCAGTTCAAATCTGGAAAGGTTCAACTTCTTGATCAGAGACCTTCAATGCTCAACTCCACTGTGAAAGGTGAGGTGTTGTGTTTTATAGGGCTGAAGGGTAAGCAAAGCCCTATTACATCTGTTCTCCACATTGACTGGTTCTCCTTCTAGCAGCAGTGGACTGTGGACCAACTCTCACCCCCCTCACAGACCTGCTTTTTGAGAACAACATAACATTTCACTTTATGTTTCATGTAGCAGGTATATAAAAGGAATAGATTATATTGCACAATATATGGAATACCACACAATATCATTACACAAACAACATATGACATTATTATGACTGTTGTGAAATTTCCATTTCAATGTTAAAGAAATTGTAGTTTTTATGAACGTGTTTTACTCCATTGTATACTCTGAGCTTGCTGAGTGCACATACTAGTCTGATTAAGTGGTATCCTGTCCAGGGCAAAAGTGTTATGGCAGTTTTAAAGTATTGGGCAGTTGGTGTTTCTCCATGGAAATAAAGCAGAACCTTTCCGATGCTTTTTCCTAATTTGCAGGTCATGGAAACTCCTTGCCGTCCATATTATAACATTGCCCCTACATCATTAAAGCTGAGTTTGACAACCCATATTTGTTAGAAACAATGATGAACCTCAGTCAGACCTGGAGACTCAACCATGCAACGTGAGGCGCACTTAAGTTGACTTCTGAATCTACTTAAAACTGAAAGTGATTAGACTCAGTTAGACATTAGACATTATCAGTGTCTTGAACAATTCCACTGTCAAAATTATAAAGTCTTTATGTCCTCTTTTAATTTTCGTAACTTAGTCCCAAACACTTATTATCGATTAAATCAGTAATGAGAAAGTGATGTTAGTTAAACGTTTAATTGCAGTAGAACTGTGGTGAGTGACTCACCACAGCCATAGACTTTATACAAAACATTACAGCAATAGGAACATGAATGTGAACGTGAATGAATGTGACAGTGTCCCCACACCAACAGTAGTGGTGTCCACATGGCCTTCTGTTGTGCGTGTTGGGTGTTTTGGTTCTGTGCCCCACACACGTGGCGTGTGTTGAGTCTAGCTCGCTGTGCCACCTGGGTGTCCTTATGTTCTTCCTTTTATAAGCCCTTTGTGTTGGTATGGCCGGCTGTTGGTCATTAACATTACAATTGCTTTCTTTAGTTCCATTTTGAGCACGCTTATGCTCCATTCCGTGTCGTTAAACTCCTCAGTTGGAGACTCACGGTTGCTTCCTTTCGTTTAGCGTGCTCTTTTGCCTGTGACAGAATGGCCAAACGTTTTTTTACATTTTTTGACCACATGCAAGACGTGTTGAATGCCAGGAGGTGCTCTTTTGGTGGACGGTACTGTGATGGGGCCACAGTGCTGTCTACTTGGCATTTTGTTTATGTTGTGCTTTTCTTTTGCACATGTTGTATGCTTTGGCTTTATGCCACGCCCCATACAAGTGGCACGTGTTGTGTCTCCTGTGTGATGCTATGTTGTTATGTTGTGCCTTTATAAGCCCTTTGTGTTTGTATGGCCAGTTGTCATTACATTATATAACATTATGTTGGCTTTCTGTAGTTGTGGTTTTTGTGCATGCTTATGTTCAGTTTCGTATCATTAAACTCTTCAGTTAGACTTTATGCATTTCCATAAAAGTATACATTCAGAAAAATGTATTGAGATAAAAACTGCAATGACTACAGTTTCTTGAAAATGTTTTTTGTGTGTATGTTTTATCCATGCAAACTCAGACAGAATAACAATAGAAGATTCAGCAGTATCCTAAATTGGAACGTTCAGATACAAATACTTTAGTGTAAGGAAATCCAGGAACAGTAAGACACTAGATTTCAGGCTCAGTGAGCATGCAAAGTGCTGGGACTAACACCAGTGTCCTAATGTCCTATGGCTGATCAAGCAAGTGTCACCATGGCTACTAAACCTTCCACTATAAAGGTATTCATGGAATTTCATGACACCAAAAATCAACCCCATTGCCTCCTTCTCTGTTTGAGAGCATTTCTGATCTGGTTTTGACAGATGGAAGCGATGCGTCACTTCCATCTTTCATTCTGTAAGAAATGACCGCAGCAACTCCGAGAGAAGCTGCATGATATGGCAAAATAAGTGCCAACTCAAAGGCTATAATGAACTAACAATTCCATAGACTAAAGTTTCTTTTAGTGTCTTCAGATTGCCATTGATATTGGTCTGATCCCACACATTTGGACTTTTCTGTAACATGGTTGTCATGGGTTGGATTATTGTGGACAAATTAAAAATAAACTTCCTCTAACAGCTAAGTAAGTCTATGAAAGACGTAAGCTCTAGAACAGCTGCTTTTTCAATAGCCTCTGTATTCTCTCTCATTGGGTGGATACTTGTTGCATCTATGAGATGTCCTAGATAAGAAACACTATACTGCAGGAATAAACACTTGTCTCATTTAACCTTGAGATTATGAGAAGTACCTCTTCTATGTTTTTACAATGGTGCTCTGTGTCCCTACTACTTATTAGGATGTCATCTAAGTATCAATTCACCCCCTCTAGGCCCAGAAGAATCTGGTCTATTATCCTTTAGAAAATGGCAGGAACAATAGCAACCTCAATGGCAAACAGGTGGACGAGTGTAACCCCTTATGTGCAATGATAGTGAGGTAGCATTTAGAGTTTTGATACTTGTTGAAAGGCCTGAGATATGTCTAGTTTAGAAAACCTTTAACTTCCTGACAATTTGGCAAATAAATCCTGAGTTCTAGACAAAAAGTATACTGCTCTACTTCTAACCATGAATTAATGGTGACTTTGTAGTCTCCACATATTTGGTACTCCGTCATCCTTTTTGGGAATACACATAATGAGAGCAGCCCACTTACTGCAGTTTCTCTAAGAGATCACTCCCTCAGGTTCTAATTTAGACATTTTCCTCTCAACTGCTTCTCTAAAGCTATATGGTACTGTGTGCAGCTTACAGAAGTTTTGTACAACTTTCTCCACTACAGTTTAGCTTCAATGCCCTTTAGCATCCTTATTCCTGGTGTAAACACAGATGAGCATCTGGCACATGCATCATCTACTCTTTCAGGAGTACTGTTCACTCTGGACCAGTCTAGTTCCAACTCTCTGATACAGTGTCTACCCATCAAAGCTGGGCCATTTCCTTCAACTACTACTTCAAAGGTGCTGATGCTAGCGCTACACCTAACCTTTGCTGTGAATTTAGCCTTCAGTTTTAGTGATTTTGCTGTAGGTCTTTAAGACACAATTTGGTGGACTTATATTTGCAGATCTTAACCATTCTGTTATTACAGATACAATTGCACTAGTGTCTACTTCCATTTTTACTCAGATGCCATTTATTATATCACACACAAAGTGTGGTTTAAGATATCCACTTTTCTCTAAAGCTAAGAGTTCAGTGTAAACTGTCCAATTGGCCACTGTCTGCATCAAGTCCAGGAATACTTGTGTCATATGCCTCTGATAGTTTGTGATGTACTTCCATCTGTAACTGGAGATAGAAGCAAGTTCTAGCTGGTTCCACTGGCATTGTACTTTGGAACACTTTAGTGCTTGTTGTGACATCCAGATGCTAAGTCCAATTGCAATCTCTGCCCTCAACTTACTTGAATTTGAAATTGTCATTGTTTCCTCTTTATTTTTTGACATGTTTTTTTTTTCTTTCAAATATGTTGGCTTTGAAAGTATTTGGTTAAATTGCTCTGCACTGCTTTTAGTTACTTCAAATGCCAACCCTATTTCAACTGTGAGAGCTAGTGTTAAGTCTTTTCTATGAGTGGAACTGAGCAAGCAATCTCTCAGCTCTACACTCCTTACACCACAAACAAAACGATCATGCAAAAAGACATCTAGAAATTGTCCAAAATCACGTTACAACCAACTTTCTCAAACTTGCAGTGTACCCACTGCTTGACTCTCACGAGTTGATTTCTTGCATGGCACTTGCATTTTTCAGTGATAAAGTCCATGGGACTAAGTCCATTTGCTTCAAAATATTTCTCTAGCTTTTTTCCCTCTATTTCCTCCCTTCTCTCAAAGTGAAAATCCACTGGATTCCCAAATTGATTCCTCCTGTGGAAAGAGATGTCTTCACTCTGTAACACACTTCACTCTTTGGTGATATATTCAGAGTAAGGTTGGATATAGGCTACATTGAACAGATAATGTGAACATGCAAAAGAAAAAATTAGGCAGTAAATTGGATTGGGGCTTCTTTTGTCTGCTGTGTGAACATAGCCTATGTGACTTCAGACACTCACTTTACCACATGCCTTCTCTCTCCTTAAATATTCAATGCCTCAATACATTCCTGAAGAACAGTGTGTGCACCTAGACGAATTCCTTTACTATTATCAGGGAGACTTGTTGGAGTAGGCTAAGTTGACAGAGAGGGAGCATGGGGTCCAGCCTACTTTATGGGCCAGGCTTAAAGCTCACAGGCATTAACAAAAATTAAAACCAGTTACACAACCAGTTACATGCTTTGAAGAATTTTTAATTTAATTAGTTACACACTATCACTGTTGGGCACCTACACGTTCCTGGGTCTTGCAATACCTATTTCAAATTCTCTGTTTATACACCAAAATACAAATTAAATTGTAAAAAAAAGCAAATTAAAAGTGTTTGCATGTATATGGTCCATATCACAGGAGAGTACTGCCTGATGAGTTTTACAAGAACCTCAAACACAAGCTCATTTACTCATTTCAAACAATGAAATGTTTGTATTTTAAACAGTTTGTCCTGTTCAAACTATATAACTGTGTATGCTGCTCCTATTGAAGTGAATGCCTACCAGTGAAAAATATTAGCCCACATTGCAGATGTTTTTACACACAGAATTTTGAATGGCATTATTTATAATATATCTATCAGCCCTTTATTTGTATATTATGTAATACCTCATGTGAACATATCTAGCATAAGACCCTCATAACTTGTTCAGTGGCCTTACAGAAATTACATGTTCTAAGCTGAAATCATATAAGGCAGAGAATCAATGAAAGGAGCTTCGGTGATTCTACAAACTGTCTCTTTCAATTTTTGCACTTATATCATCTTACATCTGTTTCTTTCTGCCCCCTCCCTGGAAGGTTTCCTGCTAGTCACATTTTGAGCTGGCCTTGACTTTAGTCAGCACAGTTAAGTGGCCACGAGAGAGGTGACACATTCAGCTGCTGCCCTAATCAGATTTTACAGCATAATAAACAACACAAAACTTTTTCCACACCTCTTTGGATTTTAGAGGTGAGTCAGCATTTTAGAACCTTTGAGTAAGAAATAAAGCTAAACGATGAGAGAAGCATCTTCAGTGCTGTAATTACACTCCCTGTCAGAGAGCACACCTTGAGAGAGACAGATGGTTCATTGATTTTAATGTCTGAATACCAGTTCAGTAATGTTACAGAAGTATAATGGAGAGGCAGCAAACATAACGATGCTTACCACCTACTAATTAATACCTAAATATATATATATATATATATAAAAGACATTTCTAACTGTTTTCACTCAGTCCATCTTATAAGGCAAACACCCCAGATGGACTGCAGCTCTTTTCCCCAGCATGTGCTACTTTCTCCATCACTTTGATAGCTGGGAAGTTAAAGTCAACATCAAAGAGCCAGTTGACCCTATGCCTGCTAGTCTACTGGAATGGACCCCATGCCTGCGAGGATCTTGGAGCTCACACTCTTCATGCTAGACTACCAGAGGACATGGTCCTGTTTAGCACATCAAATCTGTCACAACATGGCACACAAGACTACAAAGGCTTGAGAGGACTATATTCTCAGTACATTCAAAAAATTTAGAGAGAAGGTTTTTAAACAGAGTGGTGCCACCCAACCAACAACACACTATATTAGTTACCCCTTTGATTACATCTTAAATAAAAATGCATATGCAGCATAATCTGATGGCATAGCAGAGGGTGATGTTCAGGTAATAAAACAGAATGACTTTCCATTCAGTCAACATGAGCATAAGCCAACTAAGAAGAAAAATAATCATTGGAAAAAGTTTCAGAACAGACATTGAACTGGAATACTGCCCAGATGCAATCTAATCACTAAATAACAGGTTTGGTAGTGTTCTATATAGAAAACAACTGGTGGGAATCATTAAAGGTGAATGCTTGAAAATTATTAGTCTGTCTATATTATGGATTGGCAAAGACAGTTGGCCCCTTGAAATGCATAAACTGATATTTCAGGAACACAGATGAGTTTAGGAAATACAGAGTGTTTGCTTGTGCTAATTAGGCTAGATATAAGGCATTAGCAAATACAACGCTTTCTGTTGGATTTCCTTAGGAAATTTTATCTCTGCCAGACAGTTTTTTATTATTCCACTGATGCCAGGGTTCAAACAGAGAAATTACTCACACAGATAACTACTCTCTGACCATTCATGATGACCACACTGAACTGCCTCAGCCATCTTAGAGTATTACTTTGGCATCAAATTCAATCACTTATACTACGACGCCTATATAATAACAATAAGCAATAATTTTTAAAGATGTTAAATTAATTACATTTTATTTATTTGATCATCATATAATATAAGATGCAATTGTAATCTGTACTTGTCAGCTCTTCCATACAACCAGATTAGATTGATACTAGTTATGTAAAGCACCCTGTTCCAGTAAACGTTATTTATTGATGGGGTTACTGTACTTATCTTTTTACTAAGCATAAAGGGACAATTACATATCGCTCCTGTCTGATAATTAAGTGGCGTTAATGAATCTCATATTGTTGTAGTTAAAAACAGACATGAAAAGAGAAAACTCAACAGGGGAGGTAGTAAGTAGAAAATATTGATTCTGAATGCCTCTAGTATTTTAGGTGAGGTGAATGTTTATTATTGCTGGGTTAATGTATATCTGTCAACCATGCAAACAAAGGCTCATCTCGATCTCTTGAACAATTTACAACAATCTTAATGAGAGGGGCTGATTTCTCACAGTGAGTTTGCAAGAAATGCCATATCCCTAACTCAGACCCCTATTCCTAACCTTAACACTTAGAATGAGTTTAGTTTTTACACACTCCTAGGATTCTACAATCTCAGAATGCTGCTGAAAATTTCAATTGATACATTTGTTTAGGTGGGTATTTATAATCCATAAAGTTTCTTTTATTAACAAACTAGTAAAGCAGCATACTGTACATACTGCTTAAAATATTCTGCCATGCAGACCAATCTTGGCATTATAAAGTAACTGCTTGATGGAACATTGTACCACCATGAACATGCCACATTCAAATAAGCCTGCAGTGTAAACATTAGGGCTACCTAAACATGTACATTTTACAGAGGCATTCAAAACAATGGATGAGCTCAACAGTGATAAGCATATACTTAGAGATGGCTTCTAGAAAGAACAAGCCATCACTGTCAGGATAAGTGCATCTGTTTAGAGAGGCAGAGCTGTGAAGACACCAGTGAAGGACATACAGAGTTTGATTTTGATGGAGAGATCATTACCTCCTAAACTGCCTCCGCAGCTGACCTTCTTCTCTTTTACTTTCCACTGACTGAAACGAAAGACGCTAACATGGTCAGTGAAGTATTCAATAGGCTCATATGACACACTAGTAGGTGTTGGATAACTTCCATTCACCTGTCAACTGTTTTTTTGTGTCTGAATTGCAGACCAGCTGTATCAGCTGAATCATAATCCTTTTTTTTTTCTTTTTTTTTATGGCATCATGCCTATAATTCTGCACAGCAGTGCAAAGTAAAACTGTTTTAGGTTTCTACAGCTAGCTCCAGTGTAAAACGTGATCTGGTGTCAGCCAGGATTATTATACTGAAGTTTGCAAGAAATAATTTATTAATTTTATTATGTTATTTATGACACATTATATCTAAATCAGTGGTCCACAACATCTGCAGCAGTCTTGTCTCATTAGAATTCTTATTGTTGTTTTAGAAGCTTAAACCGATACATATAGTTTACACTTACATATTGCGCAGCTGAGGGTTAAGGGTCTTGTTCAGGGGTCCAACATTGGCCACTTGGTGGTGGTGGGATGGTGGGACTTAAACCGACAACCTTCCGATTACTATCCAATAACCTTAAACACTGTGCTACCACTGCCCATTTGAGTAAATGGGGTTAAATAAAGATTGTTTATAAATGTTAATCTAGTAACTTGTTAGTTGTCCATCGCAACAATTATTAAATATTTATTTAAATATTAGATATTTAAATATAAATATTTATTGCTTATACTGTACTTACAAGTCTCATGATACAATTTCTCAATGTACACGACTACAGTTTCTCATGATAAACGACAATCTTGCAGACTGGCTTAAAATACTTTTTAGGGTGCACAAACGTCCACTTGCACGCGTCCATTACCGTCCACACACAAATTCAGGTTACCGCAAAATTCAGCCAAAGCAAATATAAGCGTTATAAGCCAACAGCATCAAAATCAAGTTTTTAAATAACTCGAAAGTGCTTTCAATCAATCGAAACAGGACGACAAGAAAGGTTAAACTACTCTTCTTATGATGTTTACAATAAATTTTAGACTATGTATCGCTTCAGAAATCACCTCTACTAATTTTACTTGAACTTACAGAAATGTAACCAGGCCATAAGAGTTGCTTGACTTCGCCATTTCAATCAATTGGCTGGATGCTCTACGAACCAAAATGGTGTTTATCCTTCTGCAGCCCGACTAGTAAAATAAATTATTGCAGGTCAGTTACGTAGGTTGAAGTAAATAACACACGTTTATTCACAAATAAGTTTGTGGCGAGACACCGGAAATGCATTGGAAATGCAACGAGTTCGGGGATTCTCAACAGCCAAGCGCAGCACAGTCAGTGCTGGGTGGAAAGGTTAAAGAATCAACGAACTCTTAAACCCACAGGCATTTGCTGTGTAGCATACGGAAAGCGTGTCTAAGCTACTTTCAGCAACTTTCTACTTAACACTTAACGTTGCAGTCAGCATGCACAAGAAATGAACGTTGATCATGCGTATTCAATAGTTGCACTGGCCTGCAATCGTGATCATTAAATACCATTTAAGCACGTATTCTTACCTGCAGATGCCCCTGGTACATATTGAGCCGAGGGTATCAATTCGAGGTCCCCTATTAAGGATGTCAGTTAGTTGAACGCCCGAGATAGCATATGTTGCCAGCTAAAATGTTCATGCGTGCAAAGTGTTCAGAAACTAATGGAAGATGCCCTCCTGAGGTTGGGTAAGAAGTGCAGGAGCCAGTGTGCTGGAACTGTCCTTCTTTCAAGTGCTGAATTTAACGGCACTCGATGTTTCGCGTCACCGACACTTCGCAGAAGGTGTAGCGCTTCAATTACAATCTCAAAAGAAGTGCTCTATTAATATTCGATAAGCCGAAATTGCTTTGGCGTTTACGCGAACGAAACATCCCGAATCACGCCGTAAACATCACCCCTTTGCCTCTCCTGCTGATTCTGTAGTAGTTGCGTTGACGCCTCAGAGGTTATTCCGTCTCCTTAGCCTTGTTCGACTCTTCCACTCCACCTACCCAGCCTCATTTAGGCGGAGTCAGCTCCTGCGCTCACGTGTAAAGTCTTCACATGGAAACACGCATCGTTATGTACGTTTTGGCTAGGCAGAGGCAAGATAAAGTTCAGCTGCGTGACGCCTTCCTGTAGCTGTAATCTAAGGAAAATTATACACATCACAGTCTTTGTTCCTCGTAACGCTGTTTCTTTTATTTCTGATTGTGAACTCTGAAACATGACTGATGATCAGGGAGACGCCAGCTTGCAATTGTTGTTTATTACACAATGTGTCCAGGTCAGCTACTTTTAAGGTGTATCATTTGAAGGAAGTTCGCGTTCAGAGCAAACAAACTGACAAACAACCCCCCCAAACCGCACACACACAACAAACACACAGAAACAGGAGATTCTTAATATGGCGTGAAACCAGGACGACGGATGTACGGTTACGCTACACTGTGGAAAAAAAACGAATGCATTGTAGGCTACTGTTCTACTATTTCGAGGGAGAAAATAATATTCAGTCTGACAAATGAAAGTCTGTGCACAGACAAAAAATTAAATCCATCTCACAACTCCTTTGCTCTGTGGCTGGGTAGTACATGGTGTCATGGCTTGTTTTTAGGTATGTTTGTAATACACTGAACTGCTTGCTCTATACAATATACACAACTGTCTAGATTTAATGTCACAAAATGGGAGAATAAATTCAGTCCTTACAGTGCTTTGCTAAAGTATTCAGCTTTCTTAAAAATAATCAGATTCCTCTTTATTACAAATTACATATTTATATTTTATGCAGTGTCATATTTGATTTTAAAAACTGACACTTAAAACAAATGAATTTAATGTTACATTAGTTTTATAAGAAAATATCATGTGACAAAAATTACTAACTGAAAATGCTCTTTGCATAAGTATTCAACCCCTGTCTTGTGGAAGCTCTAAGTTTATATAAGTTTATATAACTATTGCCTTATGGGCTTACAAATGGCCTCTTCAGTTTCACCTTTTCTGGACAGACGACCCCCTTAATTCAAGTGCCATTGGTCAGACTGGGAATCTGGAAAGGAAAGCTGTAAACAAAGAATATTTTGAGGAAATTAAAGTTATAAACATGCACATGATAGGTAACTGCTACAAAAATATTTTTAAAAAAAATACAAAAAGTGTTTAGATATCCCAGTGAGCACTGTTGGATCAACAGTGAGGAAATGAAACTTACATGATACCACCTAGGCTATCATTCAGACAATCCCAGCCCTCCAAATTCAGCATCAGAGCAAGAAAGGGGCTTCAGAGTGAAGCTACAGTGAGGACATCAATCACTTTGAAAGAGCTAGAGTTCAGTAGCTGAGATTGGGGTGAAGGTGCACGAGACAACAATATCAAGAGCTCTGCATACAAATAGCAGGTATGGTAGAGTGGCTATAAAGAAGCCATTACTGAAGAAAAACACATTACAACACATCTGGAGTTTATCAGAAAGTATCAGAGTGAACCAACTAAATGTCATATGTTTTGAAGAAATAAATGAGACAAAAGTTGAGGTTTCTGGCCAAACTGCTATGTGTGTCATAAACCTAAGACTGCCTGTTCCTCAGCAAACACAACATTAGGTGCACCTTGAGCTCCAGCAGGAACAGTTCTGTACTTTAAGACCCTTGCAAAGTACCACCAAATCCTCCTGAGCCCGAATCTTCATCTTCATGCAAAAGGTCTAGTATATGTTGCAGGTGGTGGCACCAGAACAATTTATTGCTTGCCTTCCAGAGGGCATGGTGGAATGGACCTAGCACCATTGCCCTGAGGCCCTGGAGCACATATGGCTGGCAGACGATCATCTCATGGCGTACACAGGTCTGGATACTGAGCCTCATTCTTATCTCCACTTGAGCAGGGACATACCACATATATTGATCTACCAAAGCTAGGTTTAAGATGAGTAGCACCACTCCACACAAATCAGGAGCGTCTACTGCAAAAGAGGGAGAAGAGCCACTACAACAGAGAGACAGACAGGGAAAAGGGAAAATACAACAACAAAAAAATCCAAACACAATGGAGACCATTGCTCCCTGAGTGGTCATTCATTCTGTCACAGGCAAAGAACATGCAGACAAAAAGAAAAAGAAGCAAACACAAGTCTCCAACTGAAGCATTTAGTGAAATCAAAGAAAATGAAACCGAACACAAAAGTCCACTAACGAGAACAAAAGAGCCAACATAACACCACCCAATGACTGACATTGGTCATGCAAACTAAATAGGCTTAAATAACAATAAACATAATGACATAACCCCCGGGTGGTATGACTACTGATCGCTAATCAACACCACCTTAGGCATGGACAAACATAAACAAGACACATGATAAAGCACATACAAGAACAACATAAACAAAGTCCACATGCTCCTACAAGTGCTGGTAGGTGACTTCTGAGACCAAGGTGGTTAAGCCCGGGGCCCTGTGTCCTGTGTCAGTTCCTCATTGATATCTACTTTGTGATTGACAGATGACTGTATTCGGAGGTGCTAGATCTCAGGAATGTCTCTGCTGAAATGTTTATTTCTCTTTTTGTTTCAATCATTTTTATGTTTGTTCATTTTAATCATATTTCTCCTATATCTGTTTCTTTGTATGTTCTTGTTTGTAAAGAACTTTGAGTGATCACAGTGTATGAAAGGTGCTATATAAAGTGCTATATAAATAAAATTGCCTTGCCATGCCATTAACATTCTCTCTGGAGTCCCACTGGTGTAGTCTAAGGATGACATCCCAAAACACATCTTCAACCAAGTGAAAGTAATCAATGGTCAGGTTCTTGAGCTGGGAACTATTCTGTAAACTCCACATTTTTAATTACAAATGACAATATGGAGTGACACAGGACACTCGGACAGATTAAATAGTTACATAGTTGTTGTTCCCAAAACACCACTAAGGAATCCTTTTCCATGCAGCTCATAATAATCGAATGGTAGGGCATTTAAGACAACATAAAACATTGAACTGCCAAATGGCCCACATTTATTGACTGTGCATTCGAGGTGATGTATGCAATGGTTGTGCGTCATGCCATGAATGTCAGCTGGTTAATCACCCAGCCTTTCCCAGAGTACCATTGTACCTCCTCCCTTTGATCAAGGTCCCCTTCAAAAGAATTGGTATGGACCTCATCGGGCCATTAGAAGAGAACACGCGAGGGTACCACTTTGTATTAGTCCTGGTCAACTATGCAACATGATACCTGAAAGAAGTACCTCAGTACCTACTGTTGCAGTGTCTGATTTCGTGCGGGGCCAAGGAGAGGGGGAGCTGGCTGCTGCATGCCATCTTTGGGGTGGAGAGATGGTTCACATCAACTAGAAGATAATTAAAATGGGTTGTATCTGTGTGTGGATAATGGCAAGTGCCTTTTTAAAAAGTTTTGAATTTTGACTCTAGTTTGTAGTAAAAAATACCAACTGTCCGCATGCGTCATCTGTAATCCAGATGAATTGGATTATAAATTGGACAATAACTAACTATAAATTGGTATTGCTTTTTTCACAAAAAACAACAGATGTGCAACCATCATATATTTTTATTATTTATACATTTCTTATGAAGTTAACATAATTCTCCAGATGCATTGTTCAGACTCTTCAGTGTGCAAATGGTCACACTCCCCAAAAGAACAGTATGGGTCTAATAGTGTAGGATTAGTCCTGTAAAAGCAAATATAACTATATCTAGGGGCACTGCTAGGGAGTTTGGGCCCCATGAAAAGATATCACACTGGGCCCTAATGACAATAATGTACCTAATGCGCCTTTCAGTTACAGCCGCCCTGCCTATACCTCCTTTTCACTTTCATTGCAGAGGCTGGTGATTAGCCTTTTCAATTATTTATAAATGAGGATAAGAATAGAAAATTTGGATCATTCTAAAGATTAGTCATAAACTTATAAAGTCATGCAGTGCATGCAGTGCTTTGAGTGTGATAAATGACTTTAATTAAAAATTTACAACCTATTTTGGGTGGTACTTCATAAGGTTTTACATCTTCCTGAGAAGGAATAGACTGATATATAGTAATTACAGTATACTGGTGGTGTCAGGCACTGTGAGTGATTTTTAATATAATTAATTTGTTATTACACATATCTGAGACAAATGAATTTGACTATAGGCCGATCCTCTCCATGAAAATGTGGGAGTCCAAGTTGATGGATGTTTCAGAGGTTTGATTGCTTCCTTTTACCATGATTCAATCATTCAGTGCAGCACTTTCTAGTGTGGTGCACAAAATTCAGCCATTGTTTGTTGTTTGGCTGTTAGATACTGTGATGTCAGTGGCAGATCTTTGGTGCATAACAGAGAGACAATCAGCTCTGAGTGAGGAGTGCTCATAAACGGATGGGAAAATCAACCTGATTAAAGCAAAGGTAAGATGGAAAGGGTGACTGTATTCACTGCTGATGTCACAGCAAATTAGGTTTTGCACAAGTTATCTATGTTTTATGAAACACAGGTTCATGAGTTTAATCCTAAAAAGTAATTCTGTAATAGTAGGTAGCTGTGTAACCATATTTAGCAGCATATATTTCAAATATTCTCTCAATTTTTTGTTAAAACCATTACCCTTTAAAACAATTATTCTTCACTATGAAACAACGAACTCATACTATTCACATATGTAAAACAACCTCTGCTTCTTGTTTTTTTTTGGAAAAGAACTGATAGCAAAATGTTGCTGTAATGAACAAGGTCATCCCACACTCCTGGGATGTTTTGATAATTTTGTTGCCTAGAAGGATTCTGGGAAAATAGCAGATTTCAATCTATTATTCCTTTGCTGTCCTTATTGTCTTCAGTTCTCTTCAGTCTGTGTTTATTTGTGTGGGGAACTGCAGCGGTAACTTGCTTTGCTTTAGTCCTGAAGACTGTTATTATTTACAGTACTGGAGGCAGTACAGACAGCGGTACATGACAGTTGCAGCACTGATAAACACTGATATGTAATAAAGATACAGATTAATTAATTACTCTCAATAGTGACTAAGATGTGCAATAAAACTGGAATCGGTGCAGTCTCACTGTAGAACTAATAAAGGCAACACAATCATATTTGAAACATCTCTTCAAATTTCAAGCAGCTGCATGCATTGCTTAAAATCTTGTGAGGATTTATTTTAATTATTCTCTTCATCAGAGATAGTGCACCACTTTAGATCTTGTTTTCCTGTGTTCATACTTTCCACTGTCTTCAGTGATTCTGAACCCATCTGTACTCAAGGAGAGCCAATGTCTTTAAAATATTTACAGAATCCAGTGGCTACACCCATCTCATCAGACAAGTTTACAGCACCAGCTATAGATAATTAATGTTTCATTCAGATTAAGTGTCACATTGACTCTGGGCAATGCTACCTCTGGCCAACAGAGGTCAGTCTCATGAGAATTCTGAACACTCCCCTCCTTGTTTGTCACCTTTTTGTTTGCACCTGTCCCTCACTATCAATTAGCTATCACTTAGCTCCCTCTGTAACTTGGTATCCTTGTGATGTTTTGCCAACTACCTTGTAGATTGCATTTCTGAGCGTTTCTCTTGGTTTGTTCTGTTTGACATTACTTTGTGTTCTTCCTCTGGGTTTGTATGCCTGGTTGGTTTGTTATCACAGTGTTTTTTTTTTGTTTTTTTTTTAAACTATGATTGTTATCGGACTACTGTTTTGGGTTTGTGCATTGGATTTGTCTGCTCATGATTAAAACCCAGCAATTATTTCCTCAACCTCTGTTCAGTCTCCTGAACCAGTGGAAATGCAGGAAGTCAGGTCTGCGCTCACTCAAGATATGCTGCTCACTGACCACACCCAGCAGCTACAACAGATCTCTTCAGTTATCCAAGCGCTCACGATGGCAGTGTAACAACCCTATGCTGTTATCCTTGCTGTCCCAGAAAACAACGATGGCTCACCAGGTAAGTGCCCCATTCAATTTAACACCTCTCCATAATAACATTTCCATGATTCTGTCTTTGTAAACTGGTAAGGCATCATCTTTGGCCACTGCTTTGTACCATGAACAAACAGCACTTGCTCAGCCATATCTCAAGTCTGAAAGACTGTTCACAGAAGTGTCCCAAGTCTGGTCAAGATGCTGATGACCCTCAAATAGAAAGTCTGCTTCTGAATATTGCAGGCTGTTCGACATTCTGGAATCATAGAGCAGCTATTGCTTAACCCAGATGTGGGTTAAGAGAAGCTTTGCAAATGTAATTAGCTTGCCAAAATTTGAACTTCAATATATGCAGATGGCTGTAATGACAGACATTTTACTAAGTGTCTTACTACTTGGTGAGTCCAAAAAGGAACACATGCAGTACATACTTAGGGTGCTTACCCATCTGGTAGAGGATCAATTTTCCTTCAAGCTAGAGAAGCATAAATTTCACAAACACAAACTGTCTTTCTTGGAGTATATCATTTGTGAAAACACTGGAGATGTATAACAGCAAAGTCTAAGCAGCGTCACAATGGCCTCAACCCTGGACAATCAAGGAATTACACCAATTTTGGACAATTATGGACATTTAGTTATGAATTTATGTATGGTGGTTGTCCCTCTAATAGTCCCAGAAAACTCCCTTGGACAGAATCTGAATGCATTCCAAAGCATTGAAGGCCAAGTTCACTACAGCTTCCACATCCTTAAGCAGCAAGACCCTTTTTGCCTGTTTGTTGTGGAGGTAGATGTTTCAGAAACAAGGGCAGGAGCAGTGTTATTGTAGCATTATGGCCAGTTGGAGCAGTTATTCCTGTGAAATGTATTCACAAAAACTCTCCTCTGCAGAACGTCTAGCTAGGAAGAATACCTTTGAAGAATGGTTAGAGGGGACAGAGCAACCATTCTTTTTCCTAATGGATCATAATTTAGAATGTCAAGTCAGCCAAGAGACTGAATCCTCATCAGGCTACGTGGGCCCTGTTTACTCAGTTCAGGTTTACACTATCCTTTTGTCCTGGGAGTAAAAACACTAAAGCCGACACCCTGGACAATTGGATGTGCCTACTTTCACTTTGGCATGTGTCAAAACCTCACCAGAATTCTGAGCTCCCACCCCATTGTCTGCACTTGTCTATCAATTATTAGTATAAATCCCTCTGTAAATCTTTGTGAAGTCTTGCCACTGTCTTGTAGATTGCATTTCTGAGCATCTCCCTTATTTGTCTGCATATTCATGACATTACTTTTTCTGATGTCTGTTGGTATGTAACAGTAAACCAACCTATTCACACACGTACTCTTTAATCTTCAAGTTTAGATTATCCTTCTCTTTCTGTATGCCTTCCTATTTTGTCATCAGTGTGTTTTTGACCCATGCTTGTCACTGGAATCCTCTATTGGATTTGTGTGTTGGATCATGACTGTTCATGACTAAAACTCCGCATTTGGGTCCTCAACTCCTGTTCAGTCTCCTGAAAGTTATGTTAAGAAAGTGTTAGCACAATTCTTTCCTAATGTAAATGTCACCAACACAAAATGGAAAACTGATATTGATCTAAAAATGCAAAGTACCAATTTGTACCATTTGTAGCTAGTCAAATTGTGATCCTCTGGTATATGTATTCTACTATATTGTGAGTATTTCAAAATTCTGAACTGTAACTTGATCTTTTATATATATATATATATTTTTTAAAATCTTAATTGTTTATTGCTTTCCTTTGAAACATCTGCCTGTACAGTTCAGTGTATAGAGGAAATGTGAGACTGATTAATGAGTGTGTTTAAAGGGAGGATAAGTGCAAGGCAGACACTATAATAAATGCTGTCTACCTCCCAGATCAAAAGTCTAAAAACTAAATCCATTCAACACTAATGTACTGCCCAAGATCAGCTCCAACAACAGTCCCATTTATAATATTATCATTTTGCTGTAAATTCTTATTCTGTGGTTGCAACAGAATGCAGACTGCAACTTTTTTTTTTCCAGAAATAAAAAATATTTAAAAAAATCCTACCCATAGAAAGATGTGCCAAATGTGTACTCCCAAGGCCATCTGTAATGTTAGTGTTTTGAGCATAATGCAATCTACACCAGTACACTGTGATCCCATGTAGCCAATGTCAAACAGTTCACTTTACAGTTCAAGAATAATACCTAGAGTACTATTACTGTGTGCAATCTCAAAAATGTTTAAAAGAAGAATAATGGCATAAGGATTTGATACCTATTAGGAAGAAAAGGAATGAGGGAGAGAATGGGAAAGTGTATTGGAAAAGGATGTTTCAATGCATAGTGTACCTCTCTCCCAGTGGAGCTGATTTATGTACACTGACAACAGGCATAATTAGCTTTGCCTCCTTACTTTCCTATCACACACACACACACACACACACACACACACACACACACACACACATATATATGCTCTATACTCTTTGAATGAGGAGAAACAAATGCCATAAAATATAAGATCATAATTTAGGTCAGAATTTACCTTTCATTTACATTTTAATTCTTTTATTTATGTTTGCTGTCTGACATTTTGAAACTGTTCTGTTGTTCCTGGCAGTTCAACAGGTGTTGAACGGCCACACAATACTTATGTAACAGTTGCTGTCATCAGTACAGGGTGCTTTGTAATATTTTTCAACCACCATTGCTTCAGCTGATTAGGATAAATAAGGGATGAAATAAAAAGCTGGCACCATGGAATGAGGGATATGCAGCCTATGAACCATTTTCACGTGTATTTTTATGACCCATCTTGGCCCTAAATATCCTGAACAGGAAAAGCCTGTGAAAAGCCTGGAAATGAGTCACTGCGAGCAATGCAACCCTGATAATGAACACTGAAATGAAAGCAAGCATTAAGCACCATCAATTATAATACCCCCACTCCCCAACACAAGCCATTCACAACTCTCAAATCTTTCTACCCCATCACAATGCCTTATTTCAGACATACTGGAGCTCGTTAGGCAGGCGACATTAACACAAGCAAGGGACAGCGGCCTCATCAATCCTTTGTTACTTAAACCATGGCAAGCATCCATCATCTCATTGGTTCTCATGCATGTTTCATTAAAGTAGAGCATTAGTCATCACATTTTGTTATTGTGAATATTAGTCTAAAAATAAAACACTTGTTGCCAGAACACCACAGATTAAAAACCTGATTATAAGAAAAGTGTTACAGATTGTGGTCAAAATGTTCTGTACAGTATTTATTATATATGCATCCTTGTACAGTGTCCTTTAAAGTAAGCACCATGTCCTTGAAGGTTTTTTGTAATCCCAAGTCATATACATTCTTCTGTTTTCCTCTTACCTACAGTACCTCTAGTAATTCAATTCTTCATTTATTAAGAATGGTATTTTTCAGTTCCTAGAAGATAAGTTTGCATGAGCTCCTCTGACAATAATATAAGACCATTTTGATATTTGGGCCAATTCAGTATTTCAAATTATCTCAGATTGCTGAGTTATGGTTTCTCATGTCAAATGAATTAAACAGACCCCAAAATTAACTGAACTCTACTACCAACCAAGGTGGTCTCAGTATGTTTCATTTGTGGTTTGAAATGTGGTCTGCTTAATTCATGCATTCTGAAAATAAAGTGGCCCAGTGTGTCCGTTATTTATTTACATAGTGTTAATCTTCACGGGTAAAAACAAACTTGAGAACTGAACTTATAATGAAGTGTGTGGTTCTGCAGCAGTGGTCTCAATGCTTACCCCCTCTTTAGTACTTGACTTGTAATTGAAAGGTTGCTGGTTTAAGCCCCACCACTGTCAAGTTGCCATTGTTGGGTCCCTGAGCAAGGCCCTTAACCCTCAATTGCTCAAGTTGTACTCAGTCATAATTGTAAGTTGCTTTAGATAAATGCATCAGATAAATGCAAATGGTTATGTTTAATGAAGGAAATAAAAATAAAGAAGATTTTCAATTTAAGAAAATACATTATTTGTGGACAGAAGACAACAGCTAAGTTTTAGTGTTCAATAAGGCTAATATCCTGTGGGAGAATATAGAGGCAGGTGAAATGGGAAACAGGTGTGCTCAATGATTAGTAAGTGGGCATTTGGGCCTGGGCGAATGATTGGGTGGATGACTGTGTGTGTGTGTGTTCTTGGCTGGGTAAATGTTGAAAAAAGCTGCATAAAATGTGTATCATTTTATATCAACAACCATGGTGAAAAATATTTGGGTTTTTGTAGGAAAAGTCAAATATGTAATATCATGTGCATGTCTGTGCACTCTCCAACAGTTATACATGAAGTTATACACGCCTACGTTGGGTGGGGTTCAGAACACAGTATTTATGGTATATATTTACACGCACTGTTCGTTTTTAGGCACTGTTAGCTTGCTTATGAAGTTGGGTTTGTAATCTGCACCAGGTATTGCTCTGCTATTAAAACAACTTCATATTCTTTATCTTTATCTGTTTGGTGTAGTGTCCTTCATTTTTGAAAAGTCCTGTCAAAATTAGGTGGCATACCACCACACCCCACCTCTCAGTATTTTATGACAGCTCTGTTTTTGTTCAATTTTCATCCACTTCATGAAAATTGAGCAAACACAAGTAACAGCAGCATAAAATTTAGAATACTCTACCCATAATTCAGTGTTGCACAAAATGTTCTCCACTTGTTCAACTAGTAGAGTGCTGTGCTCAATTACTTTTATGGTGCTACATCATTACATTTAGCTGACACTTTTATCCAAAGCAAATTACAATTATGGTTGAGTACAGCTTGAGCAATTGAGGGTTAAGGGTCTTGCTCAGAGACCCAACAGTGGCAACCTTCCAATTACAAGGCAAGTACCTTAACCACTGAGCTACCACTGCCCCTTATTAGTGTTGTTTTAGCTCAGTTAGTACTACTACACATAATAGTGCAAAGCCCATTGTTATAGAATATATATATATTGTGGCATTGATCACTAGTTTTAGGGAATGTGTAAATCTGGAGCACAGTGAGAGCTACCAGAATGTTATGCATTTTCCTCCTTTATCTAGCTAAATTTAATTTGTAATGTTTTCACTAACTAATTAAACTGCATGTGTGTTCAATTTTGGTTGCTCATCTCTATTTGTAGTTATTAGTATTAGAAAATATATTGCCAAATTTGTGGTAAGTTTTCCGTTTAATTACCTCCCTCTGCCTCCCCATTTAACCCCAATATGGTTGTCCTCTATTTTGTATTGAATATTTTTTATTATAGATCTATAAGAATGAAACACAAAATAAAAATTCAGACAAACAAGTAATAAGCCCAATATGATTAATTTATTTTAACATAAGTATAATACAATACAATAATACTACCTAAGCCAATAATGATAGCCTGTGATTGATTATAGGTATGTTGACAGCCATAGAATAGCGATCTGCAAGTGTACCACCTGATATTCATTATAAGATTATAAGATTCATTATAATTCATTATAAGTTGATATACAATTATAACCGAATCCAAATTGACATTTTTGGAGCACAAATAACAACCATTTAATACAAATAATTGCAGAGCTAATTTGTGTCAAGATGCAGACCAAAAACTTCCTGATTTCCCTTTTTCTTCCACCTTCTTCCTCATTTCATCTAGGTGATTGTTCCATAGCTCTCAGTGCTACAGAGTACCAGAACAAGAGCTCAGTCCTCTTTAATGTTCTCTTACATTGTGAACATAAACTGAAAGATCATCTGGAGCTGGTTCCCTCTCTGGATCAGTTTAATATAACGGAGGTCGATTCAGTTAAAAAAAGAACTATATTTGAAATATGTGTGAGTAAAATGTCATGATTAGTTCACAGAAACGTGTGGATTAGTCCATTGAAGTGTGTGAAGAAATTTATTAATTATGGGAACACAGCTGTACTCCTGCACAAAGAAGTAAAAAATTCCCACACTCGACCCAGCAATATCTGACACTGCACAGTAAGAGTTAATGGATTGCTCTTGTGCTGAGATCAGGCACCTCAAAAAGGGAAATGAGAAAACTGTATACTCCAGGCATAATCTGCATGATAAATTAGCACCCACATGACAGGTTTTATTACTGCCATTGTTGAACTCATGCCCAGTGGTGAAATGTAAAAGACCTGAGAGGAAGTGATTAAGGAGACTGTATTATACAGAACCACTACAATCTCTTTAAAATGAAACAGAAGCACATAGCTAGTTTATGAAAGTAGCATTTAAGTGTCTTAGTGAGTTGCCAATCACAAATTATTAGTGGAAAATTTGTGGCAAGCTACTCCAGGGTGATTACCAAGCGAGGGCTAATTAATGGCTTCAGGGAAGAGTTTAACAGATTGTCACTAATTCACCTTAAATCAGCACTTACTTTTGTGGAGTACATCTTGTGAGAAGCTTGTTTATTGCACATCTGCTTTATAGAAAGAAAGCTGAAACACTAGACAGTAAAATGGTTCCTAGGCAGTAAAAATCGGAAGACATAGCAATGTTGCGGAGCTGAGAAGAGATGGAGCAAGCACTTTTGATTTCAAAGGCACAAGATCAATAATGTGCTATCTTGAGCTCAATTGCTTCTTCTTACATATGTCGGTGTAATTGAGATAATGCTAAGGGAAGGAATGATTAGAAACAACTCAACCAGAAGCACAGTGGATTGCAGCTCTATACTTTTAACTTCTCAATTTGATTTTCAGATTTTTTAAAGCTTTTTGTGATTGAGAAAGAGAACACACTCTCTATGACAGACTTATAGAAGAGTTCCAGGTACTCTAAACGCCTTTAACTTTCTAAGAAAATACAATTTTTGGAGTGCAGTTTTTAAAATAATTTGTATATTGCTGCCCCATTTAAAATAAGTAGCTATTATTGCACCAAGAAATTTAACCTTGCCCACCCTATCCACTACTTCGACATTCATTTCAAGTGGCCTTGCGGCTCTTCATTCTTTCCTAGTCAATTATCAATTCTTTGGCTTTCCCAATATTAAGTTGCAAATTATTTTCATTGCCCCAGTTCACCATATGTAAAATGTCCTTCCTCTATGCTGATTAATTCAGCCTTTATTAACACAATCATTTTGCTATCATCCACAGTGTAGTTTTACAATGACATCATGGGACAGACAATTGTTTATATACAGTGAGTAAAGCATGGAGAAAGCCAGTATCCCTACAATAAGCCAACACTAATAGTTAGATGTTTTAGTTAGAATATTTAGATGTTTTTAACATGCCTTTAACTATCTACTGTCAGGAGTGGCTGCCATCCTGGCGTCCCTGTTATCATGGTTTCCCTCTCGTCTGTTTTCCTGCACTTTCTGGCTCCGCTCCTTAGTTTCGTTTTCGCCACCCCTCGTCTGTTCCTTAATTCCAGTCCGTGTTTTGGTTCTCCCTGTTCCCATGTTCACCTGAGTCTGTTCTGTACTTGATTGTCTTGGTTATTTAAGCCTGTATTTTGCCTTCTACTTTGTCGGTTATTTGGTAAGTTACGTTTGTTCTGTCATGTTTAATTATGCTCGTTGGTTTGCCGTTTGTTTAGTTTGTGTATCATTTTGCCCTCAGTATTGTGTTTTTCTTCTGCTAATAAATTGCCCCTGCACATGCATGCTGCCTCTCGCTTGTTCCGAGTGGTTACGTGACATCTACTTCCTAATCCACGTTCACATCGCTTCATTTACTACCATACACATTAATTTAGTAAAAATCTTGTCCAGAATAATTCTATTAAACGCAGAACTATAGTCCGCAAAGAGAATATGGACATAGTAGGTGGTCTGCAAATGCTGAGAGGAACATTAGAGGCCTAAGAAGACTGCATAACACGTATTTGTTTGCAAACTGATACTGGTCAAAATTCATATCAGACAGATACGTCTGTTACAGTTGTTCTAACACCTTCATTACTGCTGAAGTGAATGCCATTGGACTGTAATCATTCAGGAATATGATGGTATTTTTTTTAGGGACGGGTACCACCATTGCAGAGTTAAAACAGGCTGGTATCTTGTAATGTTACTTTTTTTCCCCAACATCAGTCTAGGTCCCTCCCTTTAATCAAGTCAAACAGTTTGCTTGTTCTCTTTTGTTAAGCACCTACGCTGTGTAGCTGATGAGCATGCATTAGCTCTCCACAAGGAAACAGATGATGGGACGCATCCTCAGCATCAGTTCTGTCTACAGCAGATGGTTTAATTTTTTTAAACTTATGTTTACCTATCACAAAATTAAGCTCTGAATAAGAGTTAGAACGCATGCCTTTATTTTTAGACTTTTGACAGAGTGGAATAGTATTAAGGCAAAGGGGCTGAATTTCTACTTTCAGTCAGATAAATTAATCAGCACCCTCAAACTCTAGAGGCAAAACCCCAGAGTGAATTTAGTTTTAGAATTGCACAAACCTGGAGTAAGAATATAGTAAATTTGAATAAAATATTGAACATTTCCATTGTCTTCAACAAATATGTCTTGTGCTTTATGATTAAGATTATATTACTGTAGCAATATTTAACAGGGTTGAAAGATTGCCAACAACGTTATTTCCATTTGAAGTAGTTTAGATAATATTTAATGCACAGTGTATTGCACTCACTCACATTCAAGGCCTCTTCACAAACAGCTGTAGCTGTCAAAGCAGGTGTTTGAGTTTTAAAACATCATATTCTTTTTAAAACTGCTACACTCATGTGTAGTAATGCTGTATTAATAGAAGACTGAATATATATCATTACAACCATTACAGTCTTAGTAAATTCAGACTTGAGCTTGGGGTATGCACTATTAAAAAATACTCAGAAAGGAAGGCGCATTCCTGACATATTCCTTTGAAAATGTATGAACTAAGCTATGAATGCAATAACCTACTGCCTGTAGCACAAAGAATAACATTCAAAGACTCAAAATTGTTTGTGCAATTATTTTGTAAAAATGTCCTTTTTTGACCCACCACATGGTATGAAAGTTCAGTTTAGCAAAAGCATTGCCTGAAATGTTTTCTCCTTTACAGGCCAGTGATGAATAGTTTAAATTTAGTGTAAAACAAATTAATTGTATAAACCATTCAGAAGGAGAACTGACTTAGATTATTGCCCTGCCTCTTTGGAAAAGTGCTTTCTGTAACCATACGGTCACAGAAAATTGGAAAGGAGACATCTGTAACCAGAGGGTTGCAAGTTAAAATCTCTTCATTGTACACTAGCCTAATAAGATCAGTTGTCTGAGAGCAGCTGGATTTTATATTAGCTGTAGTCTGGCATGACATTATTGAACATGGGATATAACATGGGATTAATATTGTAATGCAAAGGTGAAATTGCATTGAAGCACCCACCTTTGAGCTGTTTTATGAAACTCTATCTGTCAGGGAGGAACGGTGACAGTTCTTCTCAAAGTCCATGAAAGATTTATAACTACCAACAAAGGAAATGTTCTACACAACTCCTACTGAACTAGAAATCCTACAGAAGTGGGAATACAGCCAAAACTGGCATGAGTTCAAAACTCTTTTCAAAACTTTTCATCCCTCACTATGGATGCTATTTGATAAATTCGGTTTCCATTGTGCTGTAAGAGTGAGATTAAGAACCCCTACATGGTCACTGCAGCAGCTTGCGTGTACAGATAGGCAGTTTCAGCAGTTCCTGTCAGAACAAAAAAATGACCATGCATCTTATACTGCTGAAAATGCTGTTTGATACATGTTCCAGCAAGTGATTTGTAATTTTTTGTAATGTTCACCATTCAGGTTGTACATTTCCATTCCCTTTGATCAAACAGTTGTATAATTTTTCATTTGCATTTTGATCCTCATGGGACTTCAAACTTCTAAATAAATAACAAAAGTGGAAAATGTGGGAGGAAAGACTTGGCTAATGGAGAAAAGCCAAACCATATATTCCTGACCATTCATTCAAAATTCAAGATTCTTTGTCATTCATCAACACACAAGTGTACAGAATAATGAAAAGGAGCCTATTCCGGCTCAGTAGTCCTGTGTAAGCAAGGCCGTAGTCACAATATGCGTCCTACCCAATACTGAGAGATGCTCCAACTGTCCTCCCAAATATATGGAGATAAAAAATACATTTATTCTACTCACTTGCTTTGCACAATATTATGAGCTGTCAGTGTTCCCATCTGTTGTTGATGGGATACTTATTATTGTAGCACCGTATTAGCTAGTAAGCTAACGTCTCTCACCTGCAGGAAATGGCAACGTTAATGTAAATATATCATTTTGCGATGAAATTGTAGAGCTAAATAATATTTTACTAAAAAGTGTCAGTAATTGTATGAAGTGGATAACAAATATTTTTGGTGAAAACTTGTCAATTTGCGAATGCTAAATCAATCACTACTGATAGTTAATATCATAGCTAAGTTACCTGGAAAGTTAATTAGCCACACATTCGTGTAGCATTCAAAAATGGTCATGGGCATATTCAACTAATGTTAATGTTTTTATATTTCATTATATTTGTTAGATATCCAACGTGAAGTCTCATTAATGTGTCAGGCATTTTAGTGATGCATGTGAACATTTAGTGCATCAGTTTTAATTTATTGTATATTCATACAGTATTCTGTGTAGCTGCACCTGCTTATCATAAATGGCATTATTAATGTTAGTTTGAAAAAGTGAAAGATTTTTATTAGTCAGTTTTTGTCAGCTTTCATTCACAGTAAGACATGAGTAAGAGGAAGAGTGGCAATGGCATTCAGCCATTTTTTGGGCAAACTCGGGGGGGGGGGGGTGGATGGAGTAAACTGTGAGAAAATGAGTACTAGTCAGATGATTTAAGTACAGAACAGAGTTGTAGAAAAGTTGAGTCAGTCTTTCCTGACATAAAAATTACCAGTCAAATAAGAAATTGCCAATAATCTATTCCTGAGCATTATGGCAAGAAATAAAAGTTGTTTACTGATAATATTTTTCATGTTCACTCTGATTCCTTCAAGGTAGAGGTGACTTTGACGTGAGTGAGAAAAGGAGCCAACATTGGTGGTTAAGACATCGTAGTTTCATCCTAATGTTAATTTAAGATATTTGCATTTAAGAAATTCCTCTAATTCATAATAATAATAATAGATTCAAAATAAATATGAACCATCAAAAAACATTAACACTAATAAAATAGTCCCCCAGTGTTTGAGTGGGGGTGTGGTAATTCATAAAACAAATAAACACATAACTAAAAAGAAAAGAGAGGTGAATAGACAACTGCAGAGGAGAAGGAAAGTAGAGGAAGAAAGACATGAAGGGCAGAGAAAAGGAGAGCTGAGTAACAGAGATAATTAGAGACCAGGGGAGAGGAAAAGATATGACTGGGAAGGAGACTAGAGGAGAGGAGAGGTGAGGTGGATGGAGGCCTGGAGAGGAGAAGATAAGTGGAGAGGTTAAAATGAGAGCAGAGCAGATGTCCCTGATGCCCACCCAAGTGTACTCGTAAGTACATAAAATTAGTTTCTTAAACCTTGGTCACAATATCTGGACTTGTCTTCATAAAACAATCCATAGATTTCTCGCTATGAGTATTGTTACACTTTTAGTCCCATAATAATAATAATAATAATAATAATAATAATAATAATAATTAGTAGTAGTAATGATGATGATTATTAATTATAATGGTTGTTGCTGTTGTTATTATTAACAACAATAATAATAATTGATATTATTAATAATTACAACAACAACAACAACAACAGCAATAATAATAATAATAATAATAATAATAATAATTATTATTATTATTATTATTATTATTATTATCATTTTAATCTCATAGGTTAGTGAATTCCCTGCCCCCCAGGTAGATTTGGTCCTACAGCCTTGTGTGTAAGCATGCAATAAGTATTCTGTAATTAAATAATACAATACATATATGTACAGACTTAAATAGAGAAGAAAGGTTCCAAAAATATAGGTTTAAAGAAATTATACAAGTATTTAAATGTAAGTAAACAGAAGTAAACCCAAGAAATAAAAGTTAGAATGACATATTGATCCTTAAAACAGTATGCTGAGCAAAGTGACATGAGGAGTTATCCTAATTAATATGCAAATAAAGCTGATAATGTGCAAATAAGTGGCATAGTAGTACTGGATCAGGTTGTGGTGTTGGTAAGGCTTGTGGACACAAACCTCCTGGATCTACCGGTGCATGTTTTTAATTTTGTGAAGTCCCTGAAAGGAGCAGGGTAAACAATTCATGATCAGATCTATCTGTTTGACTTTTCACCTCCTACAGTCGATTTTGGGTGATCTTAACCTAATTTATTTTAATTATATGACTTTGTCAAGGACTTGTGAACACTATTTGGGGACTTTTTTCATGGTTTATGGTTGACCTTGGAATTTTGGAAAAATTGGATTGTTTGTAAGGTTAAGGGATTGGAAGTACAAAATACACTATATCCTTTTTATCCTCAGCTTTGTGTTTTTTTTTTCTTTTAGCGATGTTGTTGTTGTTGTTGTTGTTGTTGTTGTTTTTGCCCATATGCAGCTATGTTCATACCCTGGCCTCATTTTTTTTTCTGAATTAACCTAGGCCTGTTAAACTCACTAAGGTAAAAAACTGGTAATTTTCCCCGGCTTTTTAAGACACTAGTTGAACTGTAGTAATCAGAGCATACTCTGAAATATATTATGTGTATTATTTTCTTTTGGATTTCAGTGGTTTTGTTTGTACATTGAGGGAGGTGTCCTAGACATAGTTTAACTTAAAACAGGAGCAGGCCTTAATCTGGAATAGTTAATCATTTCTTTAAAAATACATTCTGAAACAGATTAACTACTGATTACTAACACCGGTAGCATGGAGTCCTGAACTAAAGTAAGCAAGCTTAATTTAAAAGCCAGTGCTACACTGAATTAGCTAGAGCCAAGTTGCCTATAAAACTTGGAATGGACCCAGAAATGCCAATACAACTACAACCTGTGATGGCAGAGGGGAGGCAGGAGGCAAAGTCGAGCTGTGGTTAGACAACAAAGACGTTTATTAACGCAATGATGAACTAACTCAAAATGAAAACTACACTATGTTCCTGACTAACACAACAAACAGCAACACTAAGTCTTGTGGGAATTTCACACCATGAAGCACGTATGACATGGGGTAAAACACAGACAATCAACAACAAATAAAACAAGGGTTTAAATATGTGTTCACAATAAACATAACTGTAGACAGGTGCGACAGGACCGCTGAACATGGTAGGGCCGTGGTGCTACACACACACACGCACACTGGGAGGAGCCTAGGAGGAGGGGGCCATGCTGTGACACAACCATGGCAGCACAGAAGAGATTGTGTTCAGCTTTACTGAATATGCGAGAACTCTTTTAAAGTGAATCGTTTCAAGACACCCCATTATTGAAGATGAACACCACACGTCAGCTATAAAGTCAAAGAAAAGGAAATCTGGAAATGTATTTTTAATTAATTCAATGCAAATCTAAAAGAATAATGCAAGAATTCCAGGTGAAAATCACCAGCTCTATTAGCTTTCGCGTTTGTAAAATAACTGAGTTATCGATAGTTACTTAATACAGTTCTTGTGGAAGAAAATAAAAATAAGCCTCAAGAAGATTGCTCCTGAAGCCCAAAGAGAGTTTTAAGACTGGTGGAGGACCTGCAAATAAAGATACCGATCAGTTAGATGAGTCACTGACAGGAATACTGGAGAGCCAGCAACCTTTGCAGAGCATACCAGTTGATGACCATATAGATGGTTCAGATGATTGATCTTGCACACCTATTCATTTCACCTTGCCTTTTATTTTTCACCTTCAAAACAGCATTTGTGGTCTGTGTCATCTGATATGAAAGCTTCTCATTTAATCTGCATTTATCTAAACTGTTCTGGTTTCAAGGAGAAGGTCATATGGACAGAAATGAAGAGTTGCACATCCTCAGAAGCAAGGGTGGCAGTGTCTGTCAGTAGGCTCACTGGTCAGTACAACAAAAGATTCACAATCCATTAGTGAATTTCATGAACATACGTTTAAGTATCTTATGGAGGAGCATGAAATGAAAACGAATATATTTTAAGTAGAACTGGAAATGAAGATAAAGGAGAGAGGGATGCAAATGTCTCAATTGCCACAGCAATACATGAATCTATAAAACAAATTATTTATGTTTCTGTAATGCACCAGACAAAATGTACACATTTACTTTTAAATTAAATTTGCTCATTACATGTGAAAATATATATGATCTGAGCAGAAGACGAAAAAGTTGTATAATATTGAGAATGTCTACTTAAAGTGGCACAAAGCAAAAGCATCTCTGGGGTCTGTTGTAAATGGAGGTAAATCTGTATTGTCATTTTCTATTGGATAATCTTGGCATCCACACTGTTTTGGGTAGATGTGCAGAACAGCTGTTGAAACGATGCCAAAGTAGCATCTTCTTGGCTTGAACAGAAGTGTTTATTGAAGGAACTGAAAACGACTCTTCCAAACACCAATCATGCTCTCCTAGACCCCCAGTGCGCATATGAACCTGGTTGTAGCACCATTGCTCAGTTGTTGTTGGATGCAAGTATGGTGTAAATTACCCACTGTCACCAAGCAATATTCCATTGTGTTCTCCATTTTCAAGTTAAGCATACAGAGGTACATTTAAGAAAATACAGGAATCATGAGTACCACCTTTCCAATATGCAAAAATGTTTGAAAGCTTGGAGAAACCTGGTAAAGCCCATCCTCGCTGAGTCATGGATGAGAGCCTATTCCAATAGTGAGAAGCCTGTTCCAATAGTGAGATCATCTCCATTGCACCTAGTATACATGCTAAAACAACTTTGAAAATGATTATCAAAATGTTATGGGTCACTTTTGCCAGCTAGAACATGTTTAATTGGTGGTAGTCATTGGTCTTCATTGACAGTCCAAGTAATCCATTTGTCTTCTTTGAAAATCAACATTAATCTGAAGTTAATTTAAACCTCAGTTTAGTCCTGCAATAGCTCTAATCTTCCTTTGAGAAATCAGATTAGATAAATCAGAAATAAATGAAATCTAGGAATATTTCCAGCCATGATTATGAAAGCAGATTTCTATTAATCTGGGTTAAAAGGCAGTTTTAATCTAGAACTAGGCTTAATTTCTGTCTGGGAAATTGCCTTTCAGTGCTGAGACTTGATCAGTGTATACACACTGTCAGAATAAAAATCAGAATCACAATTTGTTTCAATGACAAGGTTACAAATCAATTGTAAGAAAAGTTCCTTGCATTAACACGCACAGTAAGTAACATATAAACTAATATAGAAACGAAAATAGTTTAAGTAGTGAAGACTTTAGAATGTGTACTGAATTTGTTGTATATTCTAGGAAAGACACCCCACTCACCCAGGAAGTGTGCTTCTCTCTGACCCTAGGACAGAGTTTGGACTATGATATTGTGAAGGCCACAGTCTTCCATGCCTATGAGTTGGTGCCAGATTCATACAGGCAAACGTTTAGATGTTTGGTAAAAACCCCCAACTGGACATTTGTGGACTTCACCAGAGAAAAGACTGTGTTATTTGAAAAGTGACGTGCAGCCAGTATTGTAGCCTCTTTCGACCAGCTCCTTCCCGAGAATGTTGTGGTGTATTTGAATGAACATGAGGTATGTCGTTTGGCTGTTGTGGCTACACTCACTGATGAACTTTAAAAACAGATTTTGCTCCCTGTTTGTCCCGTAGCTATGTTGCGGCTCAGTCACCAAACCCCAAGAACATGACTCCTCCCCACTTAAATACCAGTGTGTCTTCTGCGGAAATGTAAGAGTGTTTCTATTATCACAAGCATGGGCATATCATTGCCAACTGCCCTGCTCTTAAGCGCAAGAATGCACGCACTATGAGGAAGGTGAATGCTGTGATCAAATGACTGAACTCTTATAATCAGTATTTCACTGCACACTAAATTATGTTGCTCCACTTAAAAATAAAAATAATTAGCAACATAAAAGTAGTACCATAGTATAATGATCACATTTGCAATTTAAAACGGAACACTCGAAAGAATATAAATGGCACCACACTAAACTCATAGTCTTCAGGCTCGCATGGAAGGGGAGACTTCTCCGGTATAGAAAGGCACTTATTACCACTCAAACAGTTTATCTCTTGACACTAATAGAAAAAAAAAATCCCAACCTCTTATTTAGTACAATTACACATCTAAATAGGAATAAAACTGATTACATCATAACATAGTAGTAACGAGTTCATGAATTTTTTTCAATGAGAAAATTAAGCACATTAGAGGTAACAATCAGAGTAATAATGTGGCATTGGGCAGTTACACAGAGATCAGAACAACCATGCTAATAAAATCTCTAGAATCCTTTACTCCTATCCAATAGCCAGAACCAACATCCTTGATCTCACACTCAAAATCTTCCACCTGCTTACTAGATTAGCTGCCCATGTACTTTCCTAAAGAAATTCTACCTGAAGTAATTGAACCTTTAATAAATATAATAAACTCCTCCTTGAATATTGGCCATGTGCCTCAATCATTCAAATTGGCAGTAATCAGACCACTTATTTAAAAAATCTAACCTCAACCCATGTCACCTGTCAAACTACAGGCCAATCCCAAACCTTCACTTTTCTTCCAAGAGCCTAGAAAAAGTGTAGCTCAGCAGCAAAGCTCATACCTGAATCAGAACCAGATACATGAAGTCTTTCAGTTAGGGTTTAGGCTTCATCATAGTACAAAGACAGCACTGATTAAAGCAGTTAATGTTGTCTTCCAACCAATATTGTGGCTATTGTTTTGTCTGTTGTTGGCCAAAGGAGGATGGACCTTGAGTCTTCAAAGCTGTGAAGCCATGAAGGCTTGAGTCTTTTTTTCCTATCAAGTTTTCTTCCTCATGCTCTAGGGAATTTTTTCTTGCCACTGTGACCTTTGCCTTGCTCACTCTGGGCTTGGATCCGGACATGTAAAGTGTAAATCTGCTTTGTGACTGGCTGTTGTAAAAAGTGCTATATAAATTAATTTATCTTTGTGAGCATCTTGCCTTGAGGCACTTTATTGAGCATATTTTCCAGGCTTTCATTTTTGATGGATTTGTATCTTTCAGCAAAACGGATGAGTGTAAACAATGGATTAAGGGTTTAAGAGATACTGGGATAGCAGTAATTCTTCTCCACTGAGATTTATTGTGGCAATGATGTGAATTGGGTATACTCTCATTGATACTGAAGCTGTACATCTGATTAATACTGAAGCTGTAAAAGAGCTTTCTACTCTGCTCCCAGATTGTGTGTTAACTCATGCTCAGGCATGTAAATTCAGTGATGTCTGTTTGTCAGACATGATCATGTGTAAACCTTCTATTTGTGTTGATGTTCCTGTGCTCATACACCTGATGGTCTTTGTGCTTTCTCCAACTGTGTCACATGACCTAATGACTAGTTCAGCTAGCTGCTGCTCAAAGGTCTGATCAAATAGAGACATGGGAACTCCATAACCCAAGTGGTTATTCCTTTGCAGTACAGGTCTTATGTACTGGCCCATGACCATCTATATACTGTCATATACTCCTATACTGTCACCCAGGTGTGAGAAACATCGGCACATTTTAATACTCTTCTTTTGGTGAATTACCGTCGAACGTGTCATACCTGCCAGCTAGTTGGAAAGTCGAACCAGACTATCTGTAATGGTGAGCAGTAAGGAGGCAGATGCATATGAGGAGAAGAGCGAGATTTATTAAGGGCAAATCCAGTCGTAGTCGTTAGGGTAGTCCAGGGTCATAGAACCAATACATAGAGTACTGGGATGCATTATAAACCAAAAAACGCACGAAGGCAAACAAGGAAAGCAGGCTATCACATAGGCTGGGAAACATGAGGGCTAGGATAAAGGGAGTCAGATAGGATACACGGAGTACAAACTTGCGGGCATACAAAAATATTCAAACATTCACCCAAACAACCATACAACCATACAACCATACAACTATCCACCAAACAAACGCAATGAACAGCCAAAACACAGTAAATCAGACAGGGTTTAAATACATGAACTTAACAAGATAGAAACGAGGGACAGGTGTGAGTAATCAAACAAGTGGCGGAGAAAACAAAACTACGGAATTGAACTAAAATACACAAGACAGGGAGAACATGGAAGCTTAGAGGGACTAACTGTGACACTATCCCTTCTGCTCCTCTGTGCTCCATTCCTGCTGTTGGTGAACCTTTTGAGAGCTTGTTGGTTGACTGCATGAGTCCTCTACTCAAAACTCGTTCAGGAAATTGTTACCTTTTAAATTTTTGTACTGCCTTTAGATATTACAAAGCTATTACCCTCATTCACGGAATCAAAAGCTGTGTTAAAGGCATTAATCAAAATTTGTACCCCTTTTGGTTTACCCAAGAATTTACACTCTGACCAAGGCATGTCATGCCTGTTCACACAAGTGACACACCGTAAGCTCAACATCCAGCATCAATTCTCAAAAATATCTCATCCAGAGTCCCAAGGTGCTCTAGAATGTTTTAAACAAACTTTTAAAAAGATATTGTATTGGGTCAGATAAGGACTGGGATAAGGGAGTGCCTCTGATATTATTTGCTGTACATGATACAGAACGTGAGTCTCTTGGGCTCAGTGCATGGACCTATCAAGATACTTTGTGAGTTCTGACCCAACCATTTCTGTTTGTAATTTTGTTTCTAGGCTTTGTGAGCAGTTGTGTTCTGTTTGTAATAAGGGCAGTTTGTGTAAGGGCACTGGTAGCTCAGTGGTTAAGGTCCTTGACTTGAAATTGGAAGGTTGCTGGTTCAAGTTGCCACTGTTGGGCCCCTGAGCAAGACCCTTAACTCTCAATTGCTCAAGTTGTAAGTCGCCAACTATGTCCATAAAATGGTCAGTTGTTCTTTTGAGGTTGGTGAGCGAGTTCTTGCCCTCCTACCTATTGCTGCTTCTTCCCTTTATGCTCGATTCTTTTGCCCCTATGTTATGTTGTCAAGATTGTCTCCAACTAATTGTCATTGCAACCTCTAACCACTGACACAAAAACTGGATGTGTCACATTAACAAATTAACATTGAAGCTTAATCTTGATTGGATGGCAATCAACACCGGAATACCAATCCATTCAAGCGCTCTCTGTTAAATCAAGAAGCAACATGGTTGTGAGAAAACTACCTCACAATCCCCAGTGTCAGTATGTGGTGTTCCCCATGTATTCTGGTGTCAAAACCCAATTACAAATATTGTTTCTGCACAGATATATGGAAGGTAATCTGCAGTTACCACTCCCGACTCATTTCTGATGCCCAGAATGGAAGACTGACAACCACATCGACTCTTTGTGAGCATGCTCTGTTTACTGAAAGGATACTGACTACTCACCCCTCGTGCTTCTGATATTTCTGCTTTTGCTACTCCTGACCACTTCCTACAGTACATAGTAATGTTGTTTGTCCTCAAGAACACCCTGTCAATGGCTATTGTACTAGGCGAGATAGCAAATTGTGAAGGCTATTTGGATGATGTTGTGGTTTTTGTGCACACACCACATCCAGCTGCTAGGCATAGTTTTTAAGAAACTGAAAGATGGCTCCCTCATTTTAAACCTTGAGAAATGTGTTTTTGGCAATAGTGAATTTGCCTATCCAGGTAAGCTTGTTGGCTGTGGTAGCTTGCGCCTCCTTGATTCCAAGATACAAGCTACCAAGTGCTTTTCTACTAGATGTAAAGGCAACGTTTTGCATATGGCAGGGTTTTGTCATTGTTTTTCTAAGAACTTTTCGAATGTGGTCACCAGTCACTAACTGGCTTCATGACAAAAACCCATTCAAATGATTGCAAGCTTGTCAGATTGCCTTTGATTCCATGAAATCTTTGTTGTGCAATGCTCCCATCCTAGCGATGCCTGATTTCACCCATTTGTTTAAACTTGAAGAAGACGCCAATATTAGTGGTGCTGGTGCTGTCCACATACAGGACACACAGGGGTTGGACCACCCCATTTTCTACTTCTCTATGAAGTTTGTCAAACACAGTCTGGTGTATAGCACCATACAAAAGGAAGCTCTCGCGCCTTCTCATGCTACCATGTACGCACACCAAAATCCATTTGTGTTCATCCAGAACATGGCCAATACAGAACATGGCCAATGCTTGATGTGTTGTTGGTTAATTATCCAAGATTTAAATTTGCAGATCAAACATAAGAAGGAGTGACAATGTAGTGGCTGATGCCCTAACCAGGTGCAGACATGTTCACTATGTCTTGTTGTGGAACATCCCCTGGAAGTCCACACTTATGGGGAGGGGGCTTGGTTTATCTTGTCCATATGAGTGTGTGTGTGGTGTACCTATTCCATTTCCAGTGTTGGGTGTTCCCTTTTGCATTCAAGGAACCACTTTGTTACATGTGGTATTGGAAACTGGTGTGGGTTTTCCTATGTTTTTGTGTTAGAGTGTAGACCAATGTATGTTTCTTTTTTGTTAAGGATTAGACACTGTATTCTGTTGTTTTTGGACCACTTCTTTTTTAATATTTTGGCCTGAGCCACTCATGAATGGCCTTGCATCAGTTGTAGATATGTTTGGGGGATTATCTGTACTTAATTAATTAAATTCCAAATGTTGCTTGGTTTTTGCATCATTCCCTTATGCATTTGTTAGCTGTTATTTTGACACCTCGTTATGTCCTTACAGCCTGGATGAGGACATAATAGTAGCTATTTACTGCCACTAATAACTAAATGCTTATTATTAAGTATTAGCCTTTCCTTCTGTAGTTCTAAGACAACAATCATAAAACAGCTTTTAAAAGCATTGTATTCCACAATGCCGAGATATCTTTCCACAAAGTGTTTTAGAACCATTAAATACAGCTAGTAACATTACTGTAGGCTACCTTAACTTTATTTTCAGGATAGAATGGCTTGCTGCCAGAAGGGCACAACTAAACTGTGATGCAGAAAGCTTTCTGCACTTACTTTTAAGAGTACAATTTACTGCTCCTATTCTTTTAAGTCATAACTGCATTAGTGCAACGCCTTATGCCTTGCCAAAGACGTATGCACTACCATCTTGCTCTTAGCTCAATTAGTCTTTATAAATTGCCTATGCAGTAAATCACTACAGTCTTTCTTTATGCGGTGAAAGAGCCAGAAAGGAGCTGGTGGGGGACCTGGAAAAAATATTTGATGGGACACCATGTTGAAGAGCAGTAATCACCATTGGCAAGGAAAGGCAAAGCAAGGGAGGTATATTTATATAGCACTTTTCATACACAGCAGCAATTCCAAGTGCTTAACATAAGATACAGAAGAATAATGAAGCTTATTACATCCCACAGTCCATCACCTGGGAAAGATCTTATATTTTATTATTTACCAAAAAGTAAATAATAAAAGGAGGAAGCAAACATGAGTCTCCAGCTGAAGAGTTTAATGAAACAAATGAAAACAAAACTGAAAGTCAATGTAACAGACCTCAATGACAAACAAAATCATGATAAAACAAAGAAGCTTATAAAAGGAAGAACATGAACACAAAACACACAGGTGGTGAGGCGAACTCATGTCCTGGAGCATGGAGAGAAATTAAAACAGACAAGTAAGACAAGTCCACTGTCACGGCACGGCCCCCTCCTCCCAGACGTCTCCGTGTGTTTGTGTGTGTGTGTGTGTGTGTGTGTGTGTGTGTGTGTGTGTGTGTGTGTGTGTGTGTGTGTGTGTGTGGCCACGATCTCACCGTACATCACACCTGTTCCTTGTTTTATGTCTTTACTGTGCATGTATATAAAGTCTTGTTTAGTCGTTGATGTTAGTCTGTGTTTGACCCCAAGTGTGTTTTGCTGTCTTCGCTGTGTTCCATGCGTTAAATAAACTACTCTCTGTTCTACACAGTTAATTTCTGCATCCTGCCAAGCCTCCTGCGTTACAACCACAACATAAACAAACACCACATGCAAAGATGCTGCCGCATGCCGGAGGCTACCAGCGGGGGAACACCATTACAGTACCTCCACCAAAATTCTATTGTGGCAGCAATGCAAAGAGCATTAGAGCATCGTGCGATCCGGAGCCCAGGTCATAGTGGACAGCAAAGCCTCCCAAGCCTGAGCATGGTAAGCTCACACATTCCCAGAGGATCACAGCCACCATCTTCATTCATGGGGCCCTCTCACATCGATGGAGCACATAGCTGCTACTCTCTTGAGTCAACGGGGCTCATTGGCTACCCGGGTGACACCACCATGCTCATACAGGATGTTAAATGCATTGGCGTGGGCTGTTTTCTCTCAAGTGTTACTCGTGTCACAGAACAGGTCTTCTGGCGTGAGGTGGAGGCAGTTCTGACATCCCCTTGGGTAGCTTTGGTGAATCGTCCATAATTCCCTGAGAACTCCAGGACGTTCCTGCCTACAGGAAGAGCTCTGGGGTGGAACAAGCTCCAGGGAACACCACACTAGTATGCCAGGCTGCCAAGTCTGCTAATAAGGGAGAGATGAGCCAACATACAGACATACAAAAAAGAAAAACAAAAAAGGAGACTGCTGCTTCCTAAAATGGTCAGTAATTCCATCACAGATGAAGGGGGATACCGTTACAGTACCCCACACAAAAAGGCTGCTAGATAAAAAACCTGAATTAAAGTAAATATGATTAATAAAAATATATAGTGCATATAAATGTATATAAACATATACAGAATAAATTCTGAATAAATTAAGAGGAAAGAAATGCACTTAAGTGCTTTAAAGTGTAGTGCTACAGGATCTGACGAAAGATGTTTAACCTGAGCCAAAGGTATGGCCAAATAAGGATGTTTTTAGTTATGAATTAAATACAATAGTGTCAGGACACTATTGAGGCACTTAATATCCTCTGACAATTAGTTCCATTTAAAAACAGCTGCCTCTTCATGCTTAGTTTTTACCTTAGGCAGGACTAACTGACTAGTTCCTAATGATCTAAGGGTTCTACCCAACTCATAACTGTCGCAGTTGGTCCCTCCTAGCGTCTCATGTTGTTGTTTCACTGTCTCCATTCCTGTTCCAGTCCTCGTTTTGGTTTTCGCTATTTTCATGATTTGCACCTGTGTCTTGTTTAGTGTTTATTAGTCCATGTATTTAAACCCTGTCTTATGCCCTGTGTCTTGGCTGTTCATTGCAAGTATAGACTCTGTAAATGTAAGCCAGTATATGAATCTAAGCCTGTGTGTGAATGTTAATCGTAGCTTCTATCAGGTGTGTGTAACTGTGTTACTCCTTGTTAATCCTAGCCCCTTTGTTATAGCCTGCATCCCTTGTGTGTCTTCATGTGTTTGTTTGTGATTATGTATTCTCGGACTCTCCATGTTGGCTGTATGACCCTGGACTATTCTATTGACTATGACTGGATTTGCCCCTAATAAATCTTGCTCTTCTCTGCACGTGCATCTGCCTCCTTACCGAACACCGTTACGATAACCAGTGTAAGGACTTGTGATGTGATATGTTCTTTTCTTTTGATCCTACTGAGAACTCTACCAGCTGCATTTTGAATTAATTGAAGCTCTTTTTTAGGAGTACTGGCAGGCGGCCTTTACAGTAACCAAACCCTCTAGAGATAAAAGCATGAATGAGTTTCTCTAGGTCTGGTTTTGTCAGGTAATCCCTGATCATGTTGATGTTCTTAAGGTGTATAAATGCTGATTTAGTAACTGATTCTTGTTTGTCAAAACTGAGATCAGTCTATTAGTATGCCCAGGTTATGAACTAGCTCTTTAGATTTGAGGTTTTTTGAATCCAAGAAGGCAACTAATCTGCACCTCTCATTTCTGCTGCCAAATATAATAATCTGTTTTGGCCCATCCAGTTAGTGATGTGCTCATGGCACTTACAAAGTAAGTCAAGGGGGCGTAGTTGTCTGGGGAGAGGGCTAAGGAAATCTGAGAGTTATCTGCATATCTGTGGTAAGATATGTTGTACGGGGTTAAGTGTTAACGTGTGTCTGTATATTTAAACCCCCGTCAGTGCGTGCCTCACCGTTGGTCATTGTTTGTTTGTTAGTGTCTGAATGTAATACCCGTAATCATGTTTGTCTATCCTGTGTTAAATGTTAAAGGCGTTAGTGTTAAGTGTGTCTGTGTGCATTGTTAATGTTTTGTGAGTGCCACCATCGTCTATATGTTTTTATGTCATTAAATGTTTCAGTCCGTCGAGAGAGTCTGTGCGTCCTTCTCCATGCCCTTTGGCACTCGGTCATTCGTTAGAGGTACTTACCATGTGATATGTCAGCTGCTATTGAGTGAAACATTCTTTAAGAAGTTAGTTGGTTAGGCATCAGGGCTGCAAATAGATGACTGAAAGTTACTTGCAATATTGATTAAAATTTCATTTTTAATACCACTAAACTGGGATATTTTCTTGATAACTTTGTGGTGATGGATAGGTCACACACTTATTGATGGATGAAGACTGATATTGAGAATTTTAGTCATTTTAGCTTTAGCTGGAGCAATCTCAACCATAACACTAACAGTTTTTCAGTTGAAGCTGTCCAGCAGAGCATCAACAGAACCGGATGATTTGTATAGTGCTGTGCACATTTTTCTCATAAAAAAAAAAGTAATATATAAATCTCTTCTTCAAAATGATGCATGAGGTCTCAAGTTCTAGACAAAGCTACTGTGACGAGGGAGGCGAGGCAGGATGCAGAGACGAACCGTGTAGCACATACGGACGTTTATTTAGCACATGTAACAAAATGAGCACAGTGAAACACATAGCTAACGCGGGGTCCAACACGGACAAACACCAAAGACTAAACAGGACTTTATATACATACACGGTAACAGTGTAAAATGAGGAAGAGGTGTGATACACAGGAAGGGTGTGGCCATGCATATGAATACACAGACACACAACACATATTTGCGGTGTAAACTGAATCCCCCTGTCAGATACGATGTCCTCAGGCAGCCAGAAGATGTAGAGAAATAGCAAATCAGCAGTCCCCAGAGCAGTGTTTAGTGCCTTCAGAGATATGAAAGTTGCCATTTTGTAGAACCTATATACTGCAATAAGGATGACAGTGTTCCCTCGGAGGCAGGAAGGTCAGTTACAGAATCCACAGCCATGTGAGACCAGGGATGTTGTGGAGTGGGTAAGGGGAGCAGCTTACCTGCGGGTGGAGTATGTGATGTTTTGTTGTGAGCAAAATCTGCACAGGAGGCAACACATTTGACAATGTCCTTGTGCATCACCGGCCACCAATAGCGTGCACTCAATAGTTGGGCAGTGCATGTCCACCCGGGATGTCCTCTGCCCATGTTATGAGGGCTGTGCGCTGTCTAGGTGGAAAGTAGAGCTGATGTGGTGGGCAGTGAGGATGGGGATTAGCCGCCTCGATGCTGTGATCCAGATCCCATTGCACAGCTGCCAAGAAGCAGGAGAGGGAAAGCACTGGCTCTTGACTGGTGGATTGTGCCTCAGCGTTGTACTTCCTTGAGAGCGTGTCCACCTTCACATTCTTCTCCCCTGGTATGAAAATGAATTGGAAAACAAACTGGGAGAAAAAGAGAGACCTCTAAGCATGTCTGGAGTTTAAATGTTTTGCTCTTTGGATGTATTCTTGGTTTTTGTGTTGAAGAACCCTTCATCACTTCGGACGTAGGAGTCAGTGCAGTGTTATCCCAATGCACAGGTAAAGAAGGCAAGCTAAGACAGGTAGCCTACTACTCCCATAAGCAGAACCCTTCTGAACACAATTATGGAGTTGGCGACTGGGAGCTACTCGCCATGAAGCTCACTTTAGGTGGGATCTGGCTGTTGCAGTACCGCTACTGCACCGGAGCATTGGAAAACACAGTTTTGAGGTCTTCAAATGCCTCTTCAGCCTCATGACTCCACTTAAGCCACTTCAATTGTCTATGTAGCAGGTCACTTTACCCTGGCCAGGGTACTAAAGGACCGGATGAACTGCCAATAGAAGTTGGCAAACCCCAGGAACCACTGGAGCTCCGGGGTCTCGGCCTTCCGGTCACCACCTCCACCTTACATGGTTGCATGCGTACAGAGCCCTCCAAAATGATGTACCCCAGGAAGCTTACCTCACTGTTGTGGAACTTGCACTTCTCCAACTTACAATAGAGCTGGATACGCAGAAAGGTGCGGAGGACTGCGCATACGTTATGCACATGTCACTCAAAGGAAGTTGAGTAAATCAGAATGTCATTGAAATAAGCAACGATGGATATACCCAGAAAATCCTGCAGAATAGGGAGGGATCTATGGTTAAACCATAAGGCAGAGCTAAGTATTCATAATGTCCAGGGGATGTACTGAAGGCCGTTTTCCATTCGTTGCCCTCCTTTATCCAGATAAGATTACAGGCACTGCGTAGGTCTAACCTGGTGAAGTACCATCCTCCCCTAAACTGCTCAAGAGCGGCTGGATCCAGTGGAAGCGGGTACGGGTATTTAATCAGCAACTCATTAGACCTCTATAATCTATGCATGGCTTTAGACAGCCATCTTTCTTCTTTATGGAAAAGATGCTATATGAGGCAGGTGAGGTGGAGGATGGATGTAACCCAGGGTCAAAGCCTCCCTGATGTATTGCTCCATAACCTGTTCCTCCTCCTGGAAGAGTGGGTAGATCCTGCACCAAGGTGGAATAGCTCCCTCCTTTAGGTTGATCAGTCCCATTCATGATGAAGGAGGAGCTGAGTGGCTTTGATGGGACTGAATTCCTCAGCCAGGTTTTGGTACTCCACAGGGATGGAGAAGTCATTGTTGGCTTCCGGGCTTTCTACAGATGTAGACTGGAGATTGTGTATCACAGGAGGGCATGCACTCTAGAATGCTGGCTTTCCTCCAGGATATGTGAGGGATGTGTGTGCATAGCCAGGGGAGATGATGTGATGGGCCACGAATCCATGATGACCACGAATCCGTTGCAACTTTCAGGATGCTCCGTACACCTCCGGGGCAGCGATTAGACACCTCACCCCTTCTGGAACCGGAGGAACAGTAGGTCCAGCTGCTCTATTCTCTGAACTCACAGAGAGGCTTAGCAAGCACTGGCTGAGGTCTCGCACCATGGAATGGAGTTCACCAAGTTCCTGCCTTTGCTTTTCAAGCACCACAATTTGAACAGCTAATAAAGTTCAAAGTTTATTTGTCACATACATAGTCATACATGGTATAACTGGCAGTGAAATGCTTTTTGTAACTGCTCTGTCTGTGGCTGAGGAGAGATGCAGGGAAATGGAATGCAGTTTAATGAATAAATAAATATGTTATGATGAATGAACTGAGGAAATGTATACTCTGCATATATACACTGTACAATTCCAGGTTTTATAATTACAGTTTTTTTAGTTTTTCTTTTTCTTCTGATGTTATTGTGGACATCATACACAGTGTAATCCCATCACTTTCATCAGTTGCCCTGATTCAGGGCCCGAATGGCCTGTGGGAAGAACCTCCTCTTCAGCGAGCAAAAGCATTTCCCTGACCTCAACAGAGAGAAGAGCCTATTTTTGGCATGGGTGGGGTCCTTCACAATCCTCCTGGCCTTGGTCTGGCACCGCTTGTAGTAGATGGTCTGCAGTTCAGGAAGTTCCATATGAGTGATGCGCTCTGCTGAACGCACTACCCTCTGGAGAGCTTGTCTGTCCTGCTTAATGCAGTTCCCAAACCAGACTGTGATGTTCCCCATGAGGATGCTCTGGATAGTGCAGGTGTAGAAGTTCTGCAGCACCTTGGAGGGCAGTCTGAAAAGACGCTGACAAAAAAAAAAAAAAGACGCTGACGAGCCTTCTTTGCCAGGGAGTTGGTGTGGCGAGACCAGGACAGGTCCTGCGAGATGTGAATTCCAAGGTACCCGAAACTGTCTATTCTGGCCACCATGGTTCCGTTAAACCTAACTGGATGGTAGTGCCGCTTCTGCTGCAGTCCACAATCAGCTCCTTTGTCTTGCTGACGTTTAGGAGGAGATTATTTTCCAGTTCTCCAGGTGTTTAATCTCCTCCAGATAGGCCCTCTCGTTGTTGCACGAGATCAGGCCCATGACGATGGTATCGTCAGCAAACTTGACAATGGTTATGAAGCTGGAAGTGGCCACGCAGTCGTAGGTGAACAGTGAGTAGAGCAGGGGGCTTAGGACAGAACCCTGGGGAGCTCCAGTGCTGAGGGTAAGGGTGGATGAGACACACCCGTACTAATTGTGATCTTCCTGTTAGGACGTTGGAGATCCAGTCACACAGGGATGGATGCAGGGATAATGCTGAACTGTAGTCGACACACAGCATTTTAACATAATGACCCCTTCCTTTGTCCAGGTGGGTCAATGTGGTGTGGAACAGATGTCCAATTGTATCATCAGTGGAGCAGTTGTGGCAGTATGCAAACTGCAGTGGGTCGATGGAGGCTGGCAAGGAGTGAAGAGGTGATGACCAGCTTTTCAAAGCACTTCAATACGACCGATCTGAGGGCAACAGGACGGTAATCATTGACACAGGAAGGCCAAGGTTTCTTCGGGACAGGGATGATGGTGGACCGTTTGAAGCAGGATGGGATGATGCCTTGCATCAGGGAAAGGTTAAAGATGACAGTGAATACCAAGACTAGCTGGTCTGCGCAGGCTTTGAGCACTCTCCCGCAGATGCCGTCTGGTCCCGCCACCTTCCTGGTATTCACTCTGTGAATTCCTGGTATTCACTCTCATTCAAAGCTGTGGCTCACATCTTACATACCGCAGGTTGGACACATTTACAGTGTCTGACCTGTACTCCCCATTTTTCTGTTTCTGATAAGCACTGGAATGGGAGAGCTTACAGGCACGTCCAAACCTCTTTTGAAAACAGGTACTGCTGACATCATCACTATAGCAGGAATGACCCAAAGTATTACACATTAACTGAAAATGGGGTGTCTTCTTCCAGGTCAGGGTATGAAGGTTGGAGGAGTTCAAGTGTTTGTCATATACACAGCATAAACAAACACTGCACCATTAAAATTTTACTTTGCATATCCTCCATACACCAGTAGGAAAAACTAGGTAATACAAAACTAGATGTCTAACAATGAAGACAACAACTGATGAAAAAACTAAAAACTAAAAATTATGACACCTGCACAGATTTAAATAATAAAATAGATATACAGTTGCAGTTATAAAGTGCAGTATTTCAATGTGTTAGTGCACAAAAACAGTACTTGGTAGCCGCTACTAATGATGATGTGTGTGAGGAGTTAGAAGTTCAAAGAGTGTATATTTATGTGGGGAGTGATGAGTGCAGTTCAATGGGTAGTGTGTGAGCCTTAACAGAGTTTAGAGTCTTTAGAGTTTATAGTTTAGAGTGGCAGGAAGGGGCTGCATGTGTGAGTTATGAGTTGTCACAAGCCTGCCTGACTGTGGGTAAAAGCCATTTGCTGGTCAGGTTGTTTTGGCCGAAGAGTGATGCTGTTTTTTTCAGTGGTTAAAGAGCTTGTCTCTTTCTATGACCTACAGGTCATGGAAAGGTTTATGCTTCTTAGGAGAGGGTCTGGATGACAGAAGTGGAGATGAAGCAAGGAAGAGCTGGGCTAATTTTACGCTGTACCTGAGGGCTGGCTGTCACTGAAAGCGACAGTCTCATCCCAGCTGATACCAGCTTCTACACTGTTACTGGGGGGTTCAGGTGGGGTAAGGGGGGAGTGGAGATAAAGGACAGTGTAGAGTCCTCAGAGGATTGTTGTGTCCCCGGAAGCTGATAAGCTTGGTCATCATCATGACTGTCATCCAAGGTCTGCAGCTCTGTCAGGGCACCCTGTGAGGGAAAGCTGTAGCTCTGGAGCAATAAAGTCCACTGATGCAAGGGAGTCCTTGGGTGTTTGTGCCAACGCGTCGCAAGTAATGGCGGTGAATAAATTGTGCACAGAGAAAATTAAGTTCTCTGTCAGGGTTTTGGCTCCCCTCTTGTTTGTGTGCAGTCCCTCTCACCTAAAAAAAATTCTCTCTTTGCAAAAACCAGGTTAAAGTTGCTAATAAAGTTCAGGCTGTTTGATCTACTGTTTTTGTGTAGCAAAGTGCTTAATCCATGTATCCTTTAAAATATATTTATTCTCCATGCAGGAAGAAGACCACTGATAAATGTTTAAATGTTGAGCTAGTTAATTGAGTTGAAGAGGTTATTAAAGCCCCATTTTAATACCTCAAACTCCTGCTTTCTCAATTAATTCTAGCCAACATGCACAATAATCCGCTTCACTGTTGTGTAGACAGCCAGTATTGTTGGAGTTTAATTGAACTCACAGTCTGTGATGTTCGGCTCATATGAAACTATGGGTTTCTGATATTTCACGCCATTGACAGAGTCGTCCTTGATGACAAGGGTATCTGCTGTGTCCAGAGGCTGAGGCCCCTTTACTCTGCTGCTTGCAGGCACTTACTGTTCTTTCTGTGTTAATTTCACTGCCCTTGTGAGGAACCGCTCTGAGGCTTTGCAGTGGTTAAAATCTGTTCTGCAAATGATCTGATCTTGTTTTATACTCCAGTCTCTGAGCAGCAGTGTTAGCATTAGCAGTAGGTGATCAGGTGATGCTAATGAGGGGGCAAGACAAGACTACAGAGCTATATGAAGTATGACATTTGGGTTTGGCTGCAACCCGGACCCACTACTCATTTGTCATCTGTACTCATGATGGCGGCTCTGTTCGTGTGTTCCGCCTGTTCTGTGTGTGTCTACTGCTTGCTGCTCAATTGCTCCATTGGGTCCTGGTCAGTAGTCTGCTGCCAGCAGTCCCACACTCTGATACTCCTCACACAGCACTGGAATGCTGGCTCTTAAACTCAGATAACATACTCCATTTCCAGCACAGTCATTTTCTATAGAAGACTGTAACAATTTTGACAGCACATGAAACCTGAGTAACCATTCTATCCATTCCATTCCATCCAACAGGAACATTTCCTGTACCTTTATTTATAGCACTGATCTTATAAATATGAAAATCACAAAGAAAACCTCCACTTTTGGCTTTGTAGATCTTTGGACTTGTCTGTAAATAACGAGCTCAGACACTGCAATTTGTAAAATTAGTTCTGAAAATAAAGAAAGAGGAAAAAGCTGAGCTAAGCAGAGAGGCATCTGAACAACAAAGAAGCAGGAAGCAGGACCTGTAGGGACAAGTGTAGAGATAAAGGAGTTCAGTGATGTACTGTGGTGTGACACAATGGATGACCTATTTAAAAATTGCTCATTATGCAGTGCATTACTGTTACAAAATGTTATATTACTTTTACCACTCACATGTTGAGAAAAAGAATGTTTGCAGCTCTATAAAGTCATTTTTTCCAGACACAAGAATCTAATTGATTCAAATTCAATGCTATGATACAATGGCCATTGAAAATCATGTTGTACTGAAATACTTAAGAGTTTCTCATATTTGTAAAGAAGTGATCAAGTCTCAAAGGAGATGAGAAGAAATTGCTATACATAAATAAACGTTGTGTTTATTTATCATTTCAACGTGTTGATTTGTTTTTTCCCCAAAATACTTGTCATGATTCACCATAACATTGTAGTTGAAAGCAGGCTGGTTTATTAATCCATTGAGCAAAACACATTGTAACATGGAACATTCACAAGGTGGCCGCAAACGCTGAGAAGAGCGAGATTTATTATGGGCAAACCCAAATTCAGGGTCATAAAAATGGTCAAGACAACTAGATCCAGGAAACAAAGTGGAACAGACTACATGAATAGAGGCTAACCACAGACAGACAGTAAACAACCGAACAATGACCAGCAAAACACTGAGGAAAACATGGGGTGTAAATAAAGAACTAAGAAAACACACAGGTGAAACAGGTAAACAGAATGAAAGCATAGAAGTTAAGCAAACCAAAGATATGAAACAAGGTAACAATAGAAACGGGACGCTAGGGGGGGACCCACTATGACACAGAAAGACGGGAAAGGGGAAAACCCAACGCAGGCAGACGTCAGATAATTGGTTACTTAGTTAAATATGGCAAGTACGCCAGGAGACATTAAACAGAGCAAAAATATTAAACCTGATAGTTTCAAAACATGAAAAGGCAATAGCAGGAAGATTAATCAAAAGCAAGGTTAGAGATGCAGTGGCAAACACTAGCAAGACTTCACAAGAAATATAAAAACTAGCAGGGCTTAAATATATGGGGTAATGGCAAAACACAACAGGTATGTGGATAATAGTCCAGAGAACTAGAGCGAATGAAGGAGGTAGAAGGCTTGGTTTGTGATGAGGGATTCTGAGAATTGGAGTTGAGGCCGTGAATGGTGGGGTGTGACAGAAACATTAAAACGTCTTAAAAAATCTTTTGGTGTTGTATGAGTAGTGAATAGAATAATGAGTATTGAATTTTAAAAAAAGACAACAATACAAATGAATTAATTATAAACTTCTGAAAGATAGTGTACCTCCTCTGTCTTTGGCACTGTTCCCAGAACCCTTAGGTCTGTATGGAATCTAAGGATGGTCCCAGTCTCCACTCCCATCAATTATTCAGGTGAGTAAATCTAACTGGTAAATTAGAAAGCTTCCTGAAGAGAACCTGCATGCTTTAAATGCTAATGATGTTTGGCTATACCCCAGTGACACTTCGGCATTCATTACCCACCCACTCTGGGTGACCTCTCCCAACCTTTGGATATGAACTGTATGTGTGTGGGGTGGGGGATCAAAAGAGAGAGTTTTCATTGTAGCCTAGACAGACAGGGGGATTGCTTTAATTTTATTTTGATCCTCTTTAAATGATTTGTTAATTAGGGTGTATGCCAGCATGCCATGGTCTTTGTTGTCTTTGTATGGTTTATGGAGATAGACTGGCTGCCAAAAAAATAAAAATAAAAATGAGGACCTTTATTATAGCATTGTCACGTTAAATTGAAAACGTGTGGTCAGTGGCTTTAAAGTACTGTCTGTAATCTAAACAGAAGCTTAATGCTTTTACCATGCTGTATTAGTAATACTTTACTAGATCCTTTATGTATTATTTTCTGTATGACCTCAGAGGACTGACCCATCCTTAGCTGCATCAAGCTGAGGGGCTCATAAGGTAGAAATCAGATCAGAGTGACAGGCAAACTGTCCGGTGCATGTTTAACTGCAGGCCAATTCACATTATGGGCCCCTGTGGTACAAGGCAATTAGCACAGACATATGCTTGATGACGCAAGACAGAAGCATGAAGGGAAAATGACTGTGACCAAGGTTAGCTCTGTTAATGGTTTTCTTTCGCTATGGCAGTGCTGCCGGTAGGAACAGATATATACTCTTCATCCACCTGAAGAGTATAGCCTATTTTGAACAACACCATGATCAAACACCATTATGACTGACATGGACTGCAAAATTTCCAGTGCTGGTTCTTCAGATTCTGAAGATATTTTTGTATTTGATGAAGATTATGAATCTGCAGTGACAGTGGGGGTGAATGTATATCATAACAGTGAAATTCAGCCATTTAGATTTGAGCCAGAGATGGAAGAATCTGCACCAAAGAGCAACAAAAAACCTGACCTAGGACTGGTAAAAACCTTTTTATGTTAGCCATTATACTGAAAACTGGTCCTAAAAGTAAAAAGTATTACTCAACATAATCTTGTCTATTAACAATTATTTATAGCAGAAGCATTTGATTATCTAGCTAGTTACTGGCTATATTTCTCATTTTACTAGCTTGTCATCTGTCTAGCTAGGTAACTAGCATTAACTAGTTAGAAGTGCTCCCTATTCCTAATAACCAATGTCTAGGCTAACCTAGCTAACACCTTTTGCTTTCGTAGTCTATGTGTTTTTGGTAGGTTAATAATATGTGTCTAGTTTGTATGTGTCTAGCCTTAAAATGTATGCATTATCATTACCTTCTCTTCTGCGTGACTGACCTCATTGAATTTCTAGGGCTAAGTCTGTAGCTACATTTAAAAAAAAACTGAAAAACTGAAAAAATAACAAACAAGTGTTTGGAAAGATGCTGGATCACTATAGAAAACGTAGCTAGTCGTTGTGTGAGCCCAGCTTCCCACATCCCAAAGTTCTGGTAAAGCACTACAGAGAATGGAGTAAGTGGATGGTCCTTTCCCTTGTACCCTGTTACAGTTGACGGAGTACGTCAATTTTTGGATATTTTGGGATCTTTAGGGCATTTGTGCATGGGGGTCCCACTTTAAATTGAATTATTGCAGCCAGAGACAACACAGCTTTTTGTCATTTTGCATCACCTAAGCTACAGTTCAACTTCTTGAGTTGTTGTTATTCATCATCTACGTCACACGGATGCTGTTTATGACAGATTCCAAAGACAGTGGATTCCTTAAACCGTATTCCTTGACTTTGTAAAAAATGTTTTCTAACTATCGATAATAACAAGTTAGAAATTCCACCTCCGCTGTATTTATGTGTTTGAAACTTTCATATTTGCTGGTGCTTAGCCTTTAAGTTTGTTATACATTAAAATGATAAATGCAGCATATTTCAAAGCATGGACATAACCTATTGTAGCACAGAAAATCTTTTACATAATAACTGTGAGAACAAACGATAAACCCAACATTTATTTGGAATTATTTAAAGCTTAGCTGTACAGCCTAAGTACACACCAGGTATTCAAACTGCACATATGCGTTCTCCAAGACAACTTCTTCATCATCATGCCAGTTGTAGAGGAAAGCATGAAGTGTAGTAGTTCTTCCTATATTGGTCTCTCAATAGACACAACTAAATTACTTTTTGATTCAATGAACATTAATTCTGCAAATTGCTTTTTCATTATCAGATGAGACCGCTTAATTCACACATAAACCTAAGTGTTGAGCCATTTTGTCTTAAATAGGTATTTTGGTGTATGCAAAAAGCATTTGAAACACTGTTCAACTGTGACACTTTGTACGGATATATTACATGATACTCCTTCAGATCTCATTCTGCTTATTAAAAGAAAAAGCTAAAGCATCAGAGAGTAAACTAAATTATTTTTGTAGCAATGACATGCTAATGCTAATACCAAAAATAGACATACATAGCCTCAATTAAATACATATACATTTTATTTTCTTCACAATATAATTGGAATATTATAGGCAGTTAGTATCAGTAATCCACATTAAGGTACTGAGATTCCTTCAAATATAGCTAAGTGATGTGTATCCACTTTGCTGACCTACATAGTAAAACTTAGTATACACAGACTTTATAGAGGTTTAATAATATAGACAATAAAAATAATAATGATTCTTTGATATCTATTTTTATTGATGATGTTGTTGTTATTGTTGCAGTAATATAGTAACAACAACCATAATAATCCGTTCGGTAGTCACTAATATGCACAAATAAAATATCACAGTCACTTCCTCATTTTCTAAAATGTGCTAATTCAGACACTTATTATGAACCTACTTGGAATGAAAAATTCAAATGCTTATAAAAGGCTGGAGGCTTGGTTATTGAGCATGGTTATTGAGCATAATGCAACACAAGAAATCAATTTACATTAAAAAAATAATAATACCATGGCAATATATATGGCTTTCCTGTGCCACAAAGGTCATAAGAGAGTGCACAAATCAAAAATAATCATAGGCCATCCACACAATGTGCTTATTTTTGCAGGCCTGTGTAATGGTCTGTTGTAATTGTATTCTATCTTTGTGATTTTAAATTGTATAATGCAATTTCCATTTATATTGCCACTTGCAGTTAGACACCTAGGAGAGGTCAGCTCAGAGTTCACATTGGTGCTATATTAATTCCTCTACCTGGCTTGAGTAAATACATCTCTGTCACTCTTCTCAGGGCTAAGCACTACCCATGGGTGTCCAGCTCAGCTCCCGGAGATTTACCCTGCACAGTTAAGTTCCGATGCTGGTCTGACATAACGTGACTGTGAAATTCAAATGATCCTGAAGACCTACATTAGCTTAATTAGAGTGGGGATGGAACTAAACTAGTTCTTCATAAGAACAGAGGTGGAATGTCTGCCGAGAGCTGTAGATTAGTGCCCTACTTTTTTGTAAATGCATGCAGACATGAGTTAAACCAATAATCACATATGCCAGGTAAACTGGTTGAAATTAAACAATTTTTCATTGTTTGCCACCCATAATATGATAAATGTGTTTTTTCAGGTGTGATATTAATTACACACAGAGTCATATTGGTGTTGGCCCCAGATAGCACAGGCCTGATTTAGATCAGGGCACAGTGGGATTGCAAATCTATTAAAGTAGAATTATGCTGTGACGTCCTTCGCTGTTTAAACATGAGGATCAAATGTTGACAATGACCTTTCATTGTTCATTGGATTTCATCCTATTTGGTAGTATGTTACCTTGAAAAGCACAATAGCACTCACTGCAGACTGTGTATAGATAGTTGCTGCAACAGTTTCTGTTTTTTACTCCTCTCATAAGGGATATGCATGTAAAATAGCATTATGTCTCCATAATGTATCTGGTTTTTTTATGTTGTTAATTTTGGGATACCCTAGAAAACAATGAATAACATTTAATTGTAAATGTTCCACTTTGCTTTATGTTTTAAGAAAAAAACTACCTGCTTCCAGCAGATCATCATCATTCCAGAAAGGTTATGAATGCCATAGAATATGTTCATGAAAACATTGCTTTAAAAAAAGAGACAAGAAGTAATTAAATAAAACTGCAAATGGTTCTCTGTCAGAGTGTGGTAAATTTAGCAGAGGTACTGTAGGTCTTGTTCCTTTTCTAAGTTTATACTTATGATGCATGCACAATTTGTGTTAGCTATCCTCTAGCCCTTTATCAATGGACAGTGACTAACCACAGCATCACAGTGGATATTTTTGAGTGGTGGACCACTCACATCTCTGCAATGTCAATAAAAGGTGGAAAATCTCCAGTAACCCTGCTGTGTCTGCTAAACGTCTACTGGCCAACACCCACAACCATGCCTCTGCCATATCAGGGTTACTGCTGTGATGAGAAGGGTTTACCCTCCAAATAACATCTGGTCAGTAGTTCTGTGGTCAGAAACTGCTCTGCACTGGCTGGGATAGACTGGGATAGCCCACACCTGGGCTACAGCCTGGAATTGTACACTTGCATAATGAAGTACTTATAGGATAGGTGTACCTAATAAAGTGGCCAATTAGTGTACGTTCATGTTTCTTGTAAAGTGGATGGTGAGAGTATGACTAAATTATTAGAAAAATGTAGTTTATATAGTTTATATAGTTTAATTATTTGATCAAACTAGAAAATTCAATGACTGATATATTCACTATATTGCCTATTTAGTATTAGATCAGTCCTCTTGGTTCCAGTCCCAATATTTTCCTGTTGTTCTGGATTGTCAAGTTTTTGGTTTCATGGTTTGTTTTGACACCTGATGTCTTTGTGGAGGATAATTATTGTATTAGCCCAAAAATCATATTTTGAACATGCATCTTAGTGCCCCAGCTTACAACCATTACATGAGCTTAAAGTGTACTTTGTCTTAGTTCATAAATGTGTAACTGAGTCAGTCAAAGCCATGGTATTACAAAGTATACTGAAACTCCAAATGAACTTGCCAGTGCAATTTTAGTGGTAATGTTTTTCAACAGGCTGTGCACTGTAGTTACTCTGGTTCAAAGCACACTACCAGACAAAATACATTGGCTTGCACAAAGCTCTCATTTTGATTTATCCTGTCTTATTCATAATATTTGATATGGCATTTTAGTGTTTTAACACATGCTTTCATAAAGTCAGGCAACACTAAGAAATGTCACTATTGCTTCCTTGTTGAGCAGTTCACCCACACTTGCAGAACACTAACACTAAATCAGCAGGTAGAGAGGAGGGGGAGGCCACGCTGTACCTTCCCACCTAATAAGAGCAGTGCTAATTATTTCCTTGAATTGCTTGGTTACAGCTGACAAGTGGTACCCCTGGTACCCTGATTGCAGTGCCTTAGTTGAAAGAGAAACTTGTGGCCCTACAAAATCTTTTCAGTGTAATGTAAATGTAATGTAATAACTTACTTTTCCTATCACATGGCCAGCTGGAACAAATGGTAAGCTTTCAACAGGAAGAGACCAAGGATGCGGGAAGGTGAGGTTGGCCATAGAAAGTGGGCAGCTTTAGGTGAGCTTCAGGGTCCTTCTGCTGCCCTTGTTAATTAATTGCTATCACTGTAGGGTCTTCTCCATGACCTTGCCGTTGAAGGATAGCTTCATTCCCCTATGATTGATCTAATCCATGTGGTTCTGCACAATTTTCACTTCTAATTGTCAGAGTTTCTGAAGACAGCTGAGAATGGTTCAATTAATGCCTGTAGTACAGATGAAAAATAATAAATTTATAATCTGTGCCACAAGAGTTGAAACATTTCAGACATCTACAATGAATTAAAGGTTTCCCCATTTTCAATGCATTGGCATGGATCCTAAATTTTACACCATGGCAGAGAGAAGGAAGTAAATGAGAATGGATAGCTGTCAGGTGGAGCAGCACTGCTCAATGGGTTGACATAAATGAGAAAGAATTGTCTTAAGGACAGATAGGGTCAGTTAAGATGTGCATGTGCACAAATATTGCTTGCCTATAGCTCTAATGGATTGACTTTAATAGCTGTTCTCACTTGATGCAAATGAACACCACAAAATGTACAGAAAGCATGAGAATAGGTTTAACATTATCAATGATTAAGAGCCTATTTCATTGAAAGTTCCAGAAATGGTTGTCCCTGAATTTCAGGTACTTCATAATGAGGTCTGTTTTTCTCATATTGTAGCACTCAGTTAATCCAGTAATTTAGAAATAGTGCGAGATAGTTAATGCACTAAGCAATCAATACTGAGTGATCACAGCGGTTGTACATAATTGTGGCATAATTCACACTTAAAATCTATACTGTAGACACAGACCCAAATTTCAGTTCAGGTCATGTTGGTGTGTCTGTGAATGAAACTTGTATGTAAACTCTGTGGGCAGATATGAGAATGTTTCTTTTCCATTCACTTCTAGTCTGAATTCAAAAATATTTAGGTATCTTGGTTTGCAAAAGCATGCACATATGAAATATGTCTGTTGGGTTCTGCATGCAAAGCTGGACATAAATCCCCTTAAAAGAGTAGAACTAAGGTGAATTCAGCATTTCATGGTCAGTAGGCCTAGAATCTCTCTGTAGAATCTGCTCACTTATTTTGTTCAAGTCTATGGTGTAACCCAGACTGCATTTGTCTGAGAAGATAACTTTTGATTTAAAATGTTGACACACATGCAAACTAGATCCCCCTGTTGTGCTTTTTTCATTATGCATTGTTGGTACCCAGCATGGCACAGACAAGTTGACCTGAGCCTCTAGAATGTCCTGAATGAGTTGCATTTTATCTTAGATTAATTCCTGGGTACATGAGGAAAAGACTGGTGTATTGCAAGCTGTACAGCATACACTAATCAGAAACTTTATTAGAAATGCTTACCTTGCATCTACACACCTTAAAGATGCATTTTATTATAGGGGTTTTCAACACCGGCCATGGGGCTCCATGAGTCTGCACACTTTACTGTATTCATTGCCATAACTCACCTGATTCAGCTCACTAACTAATTATCAAGCCCCTCATGATCTGGACTATTGCTGGTAATATAGTATGCTATTGCACTTAAGGGTCATAGAATAATGTTTCTCAACTTTTTAATCTTTGGAATCCACGAGACAGTCTGCATAAATGTCCACAAAAAGCTGGACCATGTGGTGGGTTCCAGGGACTTGGCTGAGAAACATGCTACAGCAGAGAAAACCTGAAACTGTGAAAGGGAAGTGGGGCACCAGGACTAGAAATGAAAACCCCTGGGCTAGAATAGAGTATAATAGAATAGAGCTTGATTGTGAAACCAAGGCAAGATAGGCTTCTTAAGGTATTCTATAGTAATATAGTAATTACACACACACACACACAGACACACACACACACACACACACACACACACACACACACACACACACACACACACACACACACAGGTTTTACCACCCTGCTATTCCTCTGGCTCTACCTTGGTTTCACTCATCTGTTGTCAGGCTGTGGTCTCATTAGCCAACAATGGCTCTTTGTTTTCACTCAGTCTTTGCCAAAAGTCTCATTGTGCATGTTCAAACCTTATTATAGCTCTTAGTTTTCTAGTTTATTGCATGCTGTTAACCTTCCTGAGGTTTTGTACTAAAGCCTGTGTATTTAAATCAAGATAATGGATATACCATGGAGTTTAGTGTTGTGCCTATATAGTTAACTTACCAAACTCATCAGCTGGCAGTATGAGTCCTGGCATGTGTACAGTCATCTTCATTCAGCCTGTTTTTGGTTTCTGCTATTTCAGGTATTCCACACAAAACCACAATTCAAACATTTCGATATCAATAGAATCTATTTTTAGGCCCAAGCCACTGATAAAGACTAATCTGTTAGTTGATTTGGAATGTTACATTAAGACCTGGAATCTGTTTCTGAAGTCCTTAACTCCCTCCATCCTATGAATATGAAATACATGAACCACATGGTATGGCGCCCTCTAATATGTCCGCTATTGGTCAAGAGCAGGAAAGTGAAGAATTGCAAGAAAAAATAAATGAACTGATTTCAGTATAGATTTAGTGAAAAAATCCAAATGAAATTGATAATTACATGATCTATACAAAATTTGAGACCAGTCTCAAATGCATGTTATATTTTTGCAGCCATCCACATGCCTTTCAAAGGTTTGACTTCTATTCTATTACGTTTAGGTGTCCAATAATGCCCTTAACAGACTCTCTTTGAAACCTGGTTAGAATAATTAGGTACATATTTGTGCTCTAACAGCTGAGAATGTTCAAAGAGTTCTGTCTCTCAGTTCATGTCACCAATGGGTTTGCACCTGTTGCATTCAGTCTCCATGGATACATTAAGCGTATCCTCAAAAGCCTGTTTCAGGATGTGCCGACCGATGAAGCTTAAATGCTGGAAATGCTTTTCATCTGAACACTAAGCGTGCTCTACACTACACTGCCATGGAAACCAAATGCTTAAAATAGCAAACAAATATCAAAACAAGCACTAGACGTTGACCTCTGAACTTAAATACATCTTACTCAGATTGTCTCAGATATGACCAAACATCATATTTCCATACTAAGAAAGAAATGGGCTTATTTTAGCATGCTTTTTATGGCTTGGATGGTTGAATGTTCAAATTCTGTACCAGCAGTCCGGAAGCTGCTATTAACAGCCTGGCAGAGATGGTTCCTCTAGTCCCAGTGAGAGCAGCCATGCTGCTGAGCTTTGTGCCTTTGCTGAATGTTTCTGTGGAGCAGTGATGCAAACAGACCGCACATGCTGACGCAGCACCTAAAAGTGTGAAATGTGAATTGCCATTAGTGCTGAAACTCTTCATGCAAGATGCTGTCCTGACATACGAGAGCACAGAATGACTTGGCTTTCAGTGATGTCGGTTGGCTTCCCACAAAGGGACCCTGCAACATTTGTGTCACATATATCATCATTTTTCTAATATATGCAGATCTATGTGGTCTGCAGACAGAACATGGCACTAGAATGTTGGTCTCCATACAGCAACTTTATGTTTGTATTGGTGAGCGGTGAGGAGGCGGACGCATGTGCAGAGAAGAGCGAGATTTATTATGGGCAAATCCAAAATCAGAGTCTTTAGGGCAGTCCAGGGTCATTGGGCCAATACGGAGATTACAGGGATACATGAGCAAACAAACAAAACACAAGAAGCTATAGGCTATAACGAAGGCTAGGATAACAAAATAGGCTAATAAACCACAGCTTTGAAACAGACAGGCTTTCAAACATTCAGACATTATACCAAATACAATGAACCTAACACAAACACAACCATCAAATAAACATAAACGCATGGATTGAAAGAAACACAACCATTCGAATAAACAATGAACAGCCAAGACACCGGGACCACGTCAGGGTTTAAATACATGAACTTAACAGGTGTAAGCAATCAAACGAGGGGTGGAGAAAACGAAACTATTGCATGGAACTAAAATAACACAAGACAGGGAAAACATGGAACACGGAAGCTGGGAGGGACTAATCATGACAATATTAAGATAATGTAGAACTGCTTTGAAATTCACCAGTTCACCAGACTGTCAACTCTGTATAAAGAAAAACAAACAAAAAAACCTAATATACTCTACACTGCTTATGTGAGTCAGCCATTTACCTTTCATCACAGTGTGTAATTAATTTCTAAATAACAAGACAAGGCCTTCCTATTGCTCTGAGCCATATGAAATCAGCTCACTCTGTAACCAAGCCCAAAGTAATTTTACGCATCACCTGCATATTGAGTAATGTAATTATAGCACTTTCCTCCAGTGCAATTTTTTTCAAGGTAGAAGGGGATTACAGCAGTAATTGTTACACACTGGAATTGAAGCAGTAGAAATTTTAGACTATCAGATGAAATCAGGTAAACCCTTTTTTCCGTGAACACTATTAAATATACCACTATAAACTTCAGATGATGGACACTTTTCTACAAACAGCACATAAATAGATACCTATGCATTGCTCCATTGACTTATGCTTGAATACATGCTGATTTGCTCCTTTAGACCTGCTCAGAAAATATTCACATTTCAGCCAGCCAGACTGTTGATTAGAGTGTAATCCCCTGTGCTCCTCAACTTCAGCCAGTTCTTGTCAGAGTAAGAGTCCAGTTTTTCATGTTTGACAGAGGCTTGCCGATCAAGGGTTCTTAAACACATTTTGTGTGTTCATCTATTTATCAAGTTTAGACCAGATAACATCACATAGTATGCTCAAAATATTAGAGAATGTTTTATTTTTAATATGACAATATCTAATATTGTTTAATAAAGGGTTTTTTCATCTCATCATCACATTTCATAGAATATGAACAGAAATATAATGTTGCCTTGGGTAAATTAATTTTCTAATAAGTGATAAGTTGATGACAGATTATGCTTCTTATGCATATAAAGCCAGGTGGAAATACCTAGAGGTTTTGCATTTTTGTTTACTATACATTTTGTTTATTCTCCTCTCTAGCTCCTATATCTCAGGAATGGATACCAGCACTAACAAATTATAAAACCACAACATTTTGAATGACAGCCCCATCGAGATATTGATTTAACATAAACCCTCTCTGCTTCTGCTGTTGTTTTGCCATTGTATTTAGCATAACACAATGAAACAGACTGTGAAGAAGATGTTTTAAATGTATAAATTACTGGTATGACACAGGCATTATATTTGTTTGCTAATAAATAATGTTGCCACCAAGGAAAGTGCATGGATGCTGAAGTGCATTACACACACACACACACCCCACACACAAAGTAAATTAAATATAAGGGAAGCCAAATTAAAAACCTCCAACAATGAAGTCATGAACTTACCTTGGGTGTTCTATACAAGGAAATTATTACAGGCTCTTTGAAGTAAATGAGCATGACTTCTATTAGCATTCTATTACAGAAAATTGCACATGCTTTAGGTGGATTGCACCTCTATTGGACTGCAGCCCTCTTTGGTGGCTGGCTGAGCAAATACAAATGAGTGTTATGTAATTTTGTAAATGACTCCTAAAGTCATTGCTGTAACAATGATAAATGAATAAAGGTTCATATCTTTAGGGCCCATGTTATTCATTTAAAGCTTTTTTTGCTCTAAAATGTGAAAAAAAAACCCACTGATAAAATAGTTCTCATTTCCTGGATACCACTTACATTTGTTTAAAGCGCATCTGTTATATGTACAAAATAGAAGGGTTTTTTCCCATTTAGAAATGTGGAAGCTTAGGGAGGTAGGCATTGGATGTCAAAGTTGTTCCACTGATATACTTCATGTGTGATGCATTTCTTCTATAAACCATGTTGTGCTCAGCAAACCTAGACAGTGCTACAACTGTTACAGTTAAAATGTGAGTACTTCCAGTCTGTACAGTCCTTCACAATAATGCACACAAATCCTAAATATCCCCTTATTTTGTTGTTTTATCCATTTTTTACTTTGGAAAAGCAATGTTTATTACTAAACTGTCTGAAATACCAGCTTTTCTGCTGGTTAAAATGGACCTACAGACAAATATTAAAACTCACTTCTTTAGGATGCTACAGCTTATATAGAGGAGAAAGACAGTGATGGTCAGCACCTTTCACCTTGGCTCCGCAGTGACCTTTATCAGCCTGCTGCTGCTGCGAGCCAGGGAGAGGCAGCTGGGTATCACTGCACCTCTCTACTCCCATCTCACTCCTCTCAATACTGCACCTCTCTTCTCCCATCTCACTCCTCTCAATACTGCACCTCTCTTCTCCCATCTCACTCCTCTCGCTACTGCACCTCTCTCTACTCCCATCTCACTCCTCTCACTACTGGACCTCTCTCTACTCCCATCTCACTCCTCTCAATACTGCACCTCTCTCTACTCCCATCTCACTCCTCTCACTACTGCACCTCTCTCTACTCCCATCTCACTCCGCTCGCTACTGCACCTCTCTCTACTCCCATCTCACTCCTCTCAATACTGCACCTCTCTACTCCCATCTCACTCCTCTCACTACTGCACCTCTCTCTACTCTTATCTCACTCTGCTCGCTACTGCACCTCTCTCTAGTCTACTCTCACTCTTCCCACCACTGCACCCCTCTTCAATCCCATCTCAGTCTTCTCCTTGTTGCTGAAAATGTACTTTTTAAATTGCTCTTTTTTTTCTTTTTGTGCAAGTTAGATTCCCAAAATAATTATGAATGCAAATTATAAATAAATGCAAATTTGGAAATGCTTTGTTAAACACAATTCAGTGCTCTTGGACCATCAAAGCAAAGCTCAGAAAAACTCCTTGCTTTTGTGTCTGATAAATCACTACTATTCTGCTCAAAGTATAAAGATATTAGAGGCAATCTGGATGATTATTTTGAATGGCAGCTTGACATATTATTATTAGTTGCATTTATACAGCACCTTTGTCAAACTCGCTTTTTACAAATAGCGTGGGTTTTTTGTTTGTTTGTTTACACACTCACACACCTGATGAGAAGCAGCAGCCAATTTGCGCACAGCGTACTCTCAATCAGAAACCACAGCCCCCTGGGGGACTGCACTGGGTGCAGGTAAAGGGGAGGAGGTTAAAACTAGAACACAGCACCAACCATCAATGGACATCCAGGCACACATTTATTTATATATATATATATATATATATATATATATATATATATATATATATATATATATATATATATACACACACACACACACACACACACATACATACACATGACAATTTAGAGTATCCAATGAACTTTGGACAGTGGGAGGAAACCCACAAAGACACAGGGAGAACATAGAAACTCCACCCAGATAGGGACTCAAACCCAAGAGCCGAGAGGTAAACGTGCTAACCACCAAGCACACACACATACACACACCCACCCACCCACCCACACACACACACACACACACACACACCCACCCCTACATACCCCTACATACCTACCTGTAATTCACCCTAGTATCAGCATCAGTCTGTGTTTTGTCCAGCCTAGAGCAAAGACAAGCATTGCAGGTGATTCGAAACAAAACATTACCAAAACACAGCAGACATCAAATGGATTCTACTGGTGAACCATCCTAAAAGGGCCACACAGCATATATGGTCCCAACAATTTTCAGCCCATTTCTATCTGTGTAAACATGACTAAAGCTATAATAGGAAACACATTTGAGTGTGGAAAAATTCACAAATATATTCAAATATATGATGGTAATCATTTGTACATTTGTACCTTTTATTTAAATTTGTAAGTATATAACATACTGGCTTTCACTTCAGGCACAGAGCCTTCCTCTGGAGCAGGTCAGTAAGGGCCCTATCCAGGGTGCTGAAGGACCAGATGAACCATAGAAGTTGGCAAACCCAAAGAAACTTTTCAGTTAAATGAGAGTCTGGGACTGGGGTCATCCGGTTACTGCCACCACCTTACAAGGCTGCATGTGTACAGACTCCTCCCTGATGATGTACACCCATAACGTTTACCTCGCAAAGGTGAAACTTCCATTTCTCCAGCTTGCAATACAGATGATTGTGCAGGAGATTGCTTAGGACTTGCCACATGTAATGCACATGTTGGTCACAGAAGGGCAAATAGACCAGGATGTCATCAATGTAAGTGATGATGCATCTAGTCAGGAACCTCTGTACGACCTCGTGGATGTATGCCTAGAACATTGAGGATACTGTGGCGAGGCCGTATGGAAGACCCAGGTACTCGTAGTGACCTGTACTAAAGGCCATCTTCCATTCGTCGCCCTCTTTGATGCGGATGTGGTTGTACACATTGCACAGGTCTAGCTCTGTGAAGTACTGTGGTCCATGCAGTCTAAGAGCGAATGGGAAAAATGGGAGCAGATACAGGTATAAAGAGCTCTATAATCCACAAATGGAGTCAAGCATCTGGGGCAGATGTAACCCTGGGCCAGGGACTCCTGGATATACTCTTCCATGACCTGCTCCTCCCTGCACCTGGGCAGAACAGTTCCCTCCTTCAGATTGATGCCACAGTCATAGACACAGTGAAGAGGGAGCTGGGTGGCTTTTACAGGGCTAAAGACATCTGCTAGGTCTCTATATGCTGCAGGGATGGGTATGACTTTGTGCACCATTGGGCTCTCCACAGAGGTGGATAGGAGAGACACAAACCTCTTTTGGAGGCAGCGTTGTTGGCATGAGGGGGCTCACTGAAATAGGGAAGGCAATGGGTCTGAAGTCTGGTCCATGAAGTTTCCAATTATGCCAGGGTCAATCAGGGCTGGAATGAGAGAAAAGCAACCCCTGTGTGTAACCTTTACAAGTAGGCGAAACATCGCAGAGGTGGGAGTACTGCTCAACTTGAGCACCCTTCTCTTTTTCTCATCAGCCTTGTGCTGGACTCCAACTCCACCTATCTGCTTGGGGTCCTAGGGGATGTGCAGATTGCAGTGTTTATCCCCAGGATATGGTAATAGGTGATGGCAAGGTGTATCACCTCATTCAGCATCGTCACTTCCTGCTTTCAGGTGAGTTCCACCTGCAGCTTTCCATGTAGTGAAGGCATCCACAAGCACTGGTTCGTTCCAATGCAACAAGGCAGCCAGCATTCAGAACTCCATGATGTAGTCTGCTACAGAGCATGAGTCTGGCCATAGTCATAATAAGGCTCTGCTACAAATCAAACCCCAACACAGATGGTGGAACATGACTTTCACTTCCTTTATGAATTCGGGGTAGTCACCCTGTAGCAGATAGGAACGGACACTAGTGCAGTTCCCCAGTCTTTAGCATTCCCGTGAGGTGGGAAATGACGAATGTCACCTTAGCATGGTTGGGTATCCGAAGCTGGTAGGTATAGTAGAGCTGGTACTGGACTACAAACCCCTTGCAGCCTTCGGGGTCCCCACCATAATTCTGTGATGGTAGCATGAAAGGAGCGATTCATGAGTGTGTTGAAGGAGTTTCTTTATTGTCCATAATGAACACTGAAACAAAACAAGCAAAGTGTTGAAGTGGCTAAAGGCAGAGGAAAAAGTAAAAAAAAAAAAAAAAAAAAAAAGTAGATAGCTGACAGTAATAACTCATCAGCGTAGGCTCAGATGAAGTCTGCTGTTCTAGGAATAATTTACTATAGGCATGCATCTGTGGGCTTGAAATAGGGGAGAAACAGAACAAGGCACAGGTGATAGTGATTAGGTACTTAGACTGAGAATGGGAAAGGCATGGTGTGTCTGTGTGTCTGTGGGCGTTTCCTTCTGGCTGGGTGCCTGGCACACTGTGACAAGTGTATTTTAGAAACTGCTGATCTACTGGGATTTTCTTATGGAGATCCCACAGGATCTATCTGCCATTGTCTGTGGTTCTTTCCATTTGAACTTGGGGGTGTACAGCTCATATGCCTTGCATATTTTCCTATTCCTATTTTCCTATTCTTTCCCTGCCACCATCTTGCATTCAACTACTAGGCACTGGATTTTCTCGGAGGCTCCCTTGCATAGTCTTCATCTTGGGTCATGTCTGGCATGACACATGCTTAGTGCTTGATCATGTGCTGCCATGATTAGTGCCTCTGTGCTGTCTTTCACTCTTGCATCTCCTTGACTTGTCATGGAAAGGCTTAGCCTGCCATGGAACTTCCTCTGCTTCTTCTGTTCCAATGACTGAGGCACTTCCCACATCAGTTCATCCTTTGAGAACATTGCTTGGATGTATCCATGATTGATTGTGTCTCACCCTGGAGTGGATCTTACATGTTCCCCCTCCTTCCTCCTGGTATATAACCTTTGGATGTTGGATCATGGGTGGAGTACCCTATGTGCTATGATATAATTAATATATATATTCGAATTTGGTGCTAGTCATTGGCTAGACACTCTTTGGCCTCCAGAGGGAGGCGCTGCACCATTTCACAGCAATTAGCAACACCTGTTTGCTTGGCTACTTAAGAGTAGCACACAAGCTCACAAGCAGGTGCTCAGTCTTTGGTCAGTGTCCTGAAAAAAGACAAAGCTGTTTTTTTCAAGTAAAGAACTCAACAGGTGTCTCTTGGGTCACCTTCCTCTTGAACCTCTCTACAGCTTACAGCTTCCCCTCTTGAGTTCCCTCAACCCTTCTTGAGTTCACACTGTCCATTGCTGTTAACCCTTTGGGGATGCCTCAGGATTTCACTTGTCTCTTCCTGTCTTTCTTTAACTTTCCATCTCTGTGGTTGGGAAAGCCAATTTTTTAACAGCTTTCTTTATTTTGCTCTCACAGTTTGAGCACATCAGCCTGCTTTCCCTTGACAGCTGTAGTTGTTTTTCATTGCTCTCTGTTGTGCTGCCTTGTTGATGTGCTGGTAGCATGCTGGCTTAGTAACCCTGAGGGTAGTGGTTAACTCCCTGCCTTGAGTTTGTTGGGTTCCTCATTTGGGGAGGCTCTCCAAATCGTTACCCAGCAGCAGGTAGTGTTGGGTCTGGTGGTTTGCATTTTGTTTCTTTGATTTGATTTTTCAAGCTGTTGAAAAGTTATGCTCATTCCTGTGTTGATGAAATCCTCAGTTTACACTGGTCCCCTGTATAAAGAGGCCTGTATTTGAATCCAGCTCAGGGTGATGCTCCCTATTACAAGTGTCTTTTTTAATGAAGTGAAGCTTTCTCTTCTAATTAGTGAGAGCTGCCTACCGAATGTGGTCATTATCAAATGAATGCATTCGTTCTACTGCAAAGCTGATGGTATACGTTTGCCTTGAACTCCAGTATGGTTAATTATAATTGCTTGGCATGTTTTTTTTCTTCTTTTTTTTTAATGTGAGAAGTTACAGTACAATGTCATATAATAATCTACATTTCAACTCAAAAGTGTGCTCTGGCTGGGTATGACACTGTTTTGAAGGCCTATGTGGCTCATGAACTACAATTAAAATGGCTCAAGGTGGGGGTAAAGTGAATTTAATATACATAGATGCATAATCAAAATCTTTTTTTTAGAACTGAATTACAGACATATATTGATTATTGTGGCCTACATTCTCTTCCTCTGTGTGTCTCATAGAGATCTATCTATATAGTGTGTTTGTGCAAAGTTAGCTTCAACATGAACATGTCTCTTGGAAAATTCTCTGTTAGACAGCATTCTATTTGTTTCTGTGGAGTACATCAAACAGACATTACAGAATAGCATAGATGCCATTATATTTACATACAGAACTGACTTCATTTTTTTCATTCACTTGAAGAACTGACCAAAAATATTTATTTCAACAAAGACAGATTCTAGAACTCATTTTAAAAACTCATGAGAGTAACTGGTCATGAAACTTGAAAACACTGAAAGCTTGGATCAATAGCTATCTCTGATCTGTGTGATAGAGGTCTATAGTGGTCAGCATGATAAATACTCAAAGCCATTATGAAAAGTCCTTACTGTAACTGAATGGTTCATAATGGTTAATTTTGCAAGAGTTAAACTGAATCATAGAAATAATTGATTCTTTTACTGTAAAAACGTTTTACATCTCATTTTACATGTTTTCATCTCAAAGTGAAAATTTTGCATTCCCTTGTACAGAATTCTAGATGTAAACAGTCATTTTACACCCATTTGCCTTAATGGTATCAGTGATTTTCCAGATAATATATTTGAGTCTATTTTGACTTCTCCAGACACCAATCTGTCTTCTCTTTTTGACTGTACCTGCAGTCAGTGTGATTAGTCGTCGCTGCTCAATAACTTCAGGTAACGAGCTGCCTAATAGGGCCGTCACAGTCTGCTTATGTTTCAGCTGCAACAACCAGCTTTAATGAGCTTTACTTAATTCCCCGCTTTCTTACTCACTTTTCCATTTTTGTCTCCCATTTAGTCCCTTGTGCGAAGCAGCAGTAGTAACACCCCCAAAAACAAAACAACAACCCCCCCCCCAAAAAAAACAACTAACTGAAAGACGTGCATAGATGCTTAAAAACATTGTTATAGGAAACAGGCCTTCCTATTTTACCTGAGCATTGTGTAGCAAATAAGCTAACTAATAATAACCTTAATTTATTTTTACGAAAGAAGAAAAGGAAGAAGAAGAAGAAGAAGAAGAAGAAGAAGAAGATCTGGGCCAGATGGAATGCCTTTTTGTCATATATAAATATACATGTGTAGAGTACAATAAAATGCTTTTTTTTTTCCACACATCCCAGCTTCTTTGGAAGCTGCGGTCAGAGCAAACTTATTATACTTATATATATAAATCTGAAAATTTGAGTAAAAAGTGGCATATTAAAACAGAAAATTTAAAAAGACTAGTCGATCTCTATACAAATAAATAATAACATTATCCATTTTCACTGTACATGAGTGGGAGTGGGTTACACTTCATCTGAGCCTCTTTATCTCCAATGACACAGGTAAGAAATATTTGTTTCTTTTTTTCTTTTTTGCGAGAACTCAGCAAGAAAGTGAAGTGAATTTTCAAAAGCAACTGTTAAAACAGAACATTCATACATTTATGATCTTTCCTAAATCTGCTTTTGAACACATTGGATTTGTTGGTTTTCTTCCAGGACCTTCTCGTGGTATGCTAAAATTACATAGAGTTTGGCTAGCTTGAGATACATTTTAAAATGTAGGGAAAACTACAGATATCAATTATTCATTACTACATGCATTATTCTGTATAACCCAGGTATGTATGTATGGACATCTTTCTTTATGGAGCATGGTTTCAGCAAAGAGCTGAACATGATATGCATAGTTTAAATATTTGTGTCTACTGGTGTACTGCATCTTCCGAAGTTAACCATAATGGATAGATTGAGACCCACCTAACAGTTGGCTGATCTTCCACATATCAAGCAGGTTATTTTTAATGTATATGTTTAGGGTATTTAATGAAAAAACTATATATTTCAGCAAGTTCTAAAATACATAAAAATCATGTTCAGTGTCTCTTGACTAGTGTGATATTATTGCAAAAAAATATATATTACTATTGTTGTTATTGTTAATGTCGTAACTATATTAAATACATAAATTAAATACAATCTAATACTGGAACACTGAAAACTAGTCAGGTTCAAGATCATGACATTTGTGACCATGAAATTTTAAACACTCTATATTCATAGATTTCATCTGACAACTTGAAGTCTTCATGTAAATTTTAAAGCTTTGCCTTTGATCCTTTTGTAACTTCACAGCATATTGCCCTTCAAACATGCAGAAATGTAACGTTTGTTTGTGAAGATCTGGGCTCAGTTTTGACTTTTTTTTTTTTTTTTTTTTTTTTTTACTTCAGTGTTAAAATGAATGAATGCCATGTCATGATGTCACCATGATTAGACATTACAGAACATAATGAAGTAGCCTCTGCTTCTCTTGTGCTATAGCTCCCTTCTGTGGACATACTGTGTTTTTGCAAGTCTCCAGCACTTAATTCTGCTATAACAGTTTAACCATTGTTAGGTAATTAGCTTTATCAGCAAAAGCTTGTAGGAAATAATATAAGACAATAGACCTTTTGTAATGCAGCATACACTATTTGCGCAATTATTAGGAAAGTTGTATTTTTGAGGATTCATTTTATTATTGAACAACTATAGTGCTGTCTGTCAATTCAAAATTTTAATAAACCTCAAAGCTGAATATATAAGAAAGTAAAAGTGAGGTTTTGGCTTTCTTAGGATAATATCTATGTATGCATAATTATTGGGCAACTATTAGTGTGCATAATTATAATGCAACTAAATGAAAAATTGAAATGTTCCCATCTCACTTTTTTATTTTCATCTGTTAAAGTGAGAATAATAAACAAACAACTTAAAATTTACAAATAAATATTTCTTACATAAAAAAACTGTGAGCAATACAGCCTTCCTTCTTTTCAATAACAGTCATAAGCCTTCTATTCATGGAGTCTGTCAGTTTAGTAATCTGTTGACAATCAACTTTTTGTGTGGCTGCAACCAAAGCCTCAAAGACACTGTTCAAAGAGCTGTACTATTTTCCTTTACCATAAATCTCCCATATAAGAAGGGCCCACAAGTTCCCAATAGGGTTTAGGTCAGGTGAGGACAGGAGCCATGTCCTTATTCTTTCATCTTTAAGGCCTTTACTGGCTAGCCACACAGTGGAGTACTTCGATACATGCAATGGAGCATTGTCCTGCATAAAAATCATGGTCTTCTTGAAAGATTCAGACATTTGCTTGTAGAACTGCTTGAAGAAAGTGTCTTTTAAAAACTGGCAGTAGGTTTGGGAGTTGATTTTTGAGTCCATCTTCATCCTGGAAAGGTCCAACTAGCTCATCTTTAATAATACCAGTCCATAGCAATACCCAACCTCCACATTGCTAGCGTCTGAGTCGAAGTGGAGCTCTGTGCCTGTTACTGATCCAGCCATGGGCCCATCTGTCTGGTCCGTCAAGAGTCACTCTCATCTCATCAGTTCATAAAACCTTTGAAAAATTTGTCTTTATATATCTCTTGGCCCATTCTTGACGTTTCACCTTGTGTGTCTTGTTTGGGGTGGTCAGGTTTCAGACTTTCTTACAATGTCCATGTGTGGAGTACTGAACACCTTGTACTTCTGGGCACTCCAGGTAACTTGCAGTTCTGGAATATGACAGCACTGGAGGATAATGGGTTTCTGGTTGCTTCACTTTTTTTCTCAAATCTTTGGCAGTTAATTTGCATCATCTTTTTTCTCAAAACGTTTCTTGCGACCCTGTTGGCTATTTGTAAAAAAAAAAAAAAAAAAAAAAAAAAAAAAAAAGGTTTGATGGTTCTGTGATCTCACCCCAATATCTTAGCAATTTTAAGAGTGCGGCATCCCTCTGACTTTTCAGAGTCAGTTAAATCTCTTTTTTTGGCCCATTTTGCCTGAGGAAAAGATGCCGCCTAATAATTATGCACACCTTGTTATAGGGTGTTGCTCTCCTTAGGCCACACTCTCCCTCATTAGACATATCACTGGATATGCTTAAATTCAATAAGTATTCAGGTTTATACAGCTTGGAATTGGAAAATATGCATAAAAATCATTATATGATCTAAATACTCTTGCCTAATACAGTGTAGTCTATTCCAAATATAAAGTCAAACTGTGACACAATATGTACACAACTCATTAAAATTTAGATATACATATTTAAATGTACAAGATGAAATACTGAAACAATGGGTAAATATAAGTGAAAGAAAAAAATTAAAGAAATACAGTTGTGTAAAACAATGTCTGACTGCCCCTGAATAAGCCATGAAGATCTGACATTGGAGTGTCTGAGACAATTTAGTTGTTATTATTCCCTGTAAGATGTTTGCAATTTTTTTGAAGAGCTCCAAAGTAGCTACTGGACATTTCTCAGACATTTATCTAAAGAATAAATATAAATTATAGATAATAATGATTTATTATCTATTATTAGATAAAACATTTATCTAAATAATAAATGTAAAAAACTTGCTCTTATTTACCTTCAGACACAGAATGCTTTTAAAACTGAACTGAAATATGTCAGCCATCAGTCATAAATAGATGTATTAACCCCTTCAATTTATTCTCTACAGGAGCTGTTTTCAGATTAAAGTGAACTAGAAATAGAAAACTAGATATAGTACATTCCCTTGTAACAGGTACTCCATAAACTGTATGAGCAGTAACAAGTACAGAGGGCTAGAGTCAACATGTCTGTTCTTTGCAGTTGATGTTATCCTCTTAGAAACCTCTGAGATGGACCTTCAACAGCACCTTCAAGTCTGAGGTCATGGAACTCTCCAATAAATGAATGAAATGTTCCCTTCAGGTGAAATGAGAAAACTTGGCCTTTATGGAGGAGTTGAAGTGTCTCAGGAAAGGGAGCACGAGATTGACAATTGGATTGGGTTAGTGGCAGTGGTGCTGTGGCTTTGAATTTGTTGTTGAAACAGAAGTTTAGTGTTAGGACAAAGCTCTCTGCATACCAGTCAATCTACATCCTTGTTCTCACCTGTGAAAAAAGAAGATCTTTAATACAATGCAAATGAGGATCTCTGCATTCTGGAAGGTCTCAGAGTAGAGCTGCTGTTCCTCAAGATTGATAGGAGTCTATTTAAGTGGTTTGGGCATCTTATAAGGATGCCCTCTATTTGGCTCCAACTACATCTGATCCAGACACGTCCCACCGGAAGGAGACCCAGAGCCAAACCAGGATTAGCTGGATGGATTACATCTCATATCTGACCTGGGAGCTGGAATCTGTTGCAGGGAAAAGTCTGGACTGATCTCAGCCTGATGACTGTGACCCTCACCAGTCCAGTGCTGTGCCCATGGCTACAATATTGTGTTTATGGCTTCAGTATCAATCACACAATTAGGCATAAGGGTAAACCAACAATACAATAATCATGATCTATAAAATTTGTCTAGTTTGAATGTTACTCAGGGATACTCATCTTTCTCTATCTGTCTCTCTCTCTCTCTCTCTCTCTGACACACACACACAACAACAACAAAAACGTTCAGCGAGTTCAGGTATTCGTATATTGGTTATATAATATTAATAATTAATGTATTGAGAATTTTGAAATTTTTAAAGTAAGATTTTGGAATGCATTGTTTTTGCTGCCCCACAATATTACATGCATATTCTGCTTAAAATATAACTTTTAGTAAGCAGCATTTCTTGATGCCTTGATTTCAATATAACCTTTTGGATACATTTCATAAAGTAGACTTTTATAAAGTATGCTTGTTAGCTTTCCACAGTTCTATACATTAAAACATAAAACAATAGCCTAAGCAAAGAGTACAGAAGCCCAATGTAAAGTCTTGGCCTAAATTCAAAATCTTCTAGAAAAAATAAAATAAAATAGCGTTTGCTCCAGTTAATCTGCCGTAGTTTGCATCAAAAGGACCTCTCCAGTTGCCACCGGTGACGCGTCCCTTGTCAACAAGGCACCTCCCTTGTCCCGCCTCTCCATCGTTATTTGTTCATTCTTCTCAGACCTCCAGAGATTCGCAAGGTATTTGGTCGGATTAGCTGTCAATTTCCGACAAAAAATCTATTTACAGTAGGATGAAAAGAAGGCTCAAGTCTCTCTTTAGATTAACGAATCGCTGATCGTTATAAAGTGTAATATCTAAATAGCTAGGTAGTCTGCATTTTCCCTTGTAGGACTAATTCGTCATAGCTAGTATTTTAGTAATCTTTTTTTTATTTTACTTTTCATCCACTGACGCAAACGACTTTCGAAAGGATGTCTTCGGACGAAGACAGGGCAAAGGAGATTCTGAAGGGTTTTAAACTGTATCCTTAAAATAACTTGACACAGGCTAGCAGTGCTAACTACACTGTAATTTAACTAACTAACTAGCTAGCCAGCCAGATATTTTAGCTAAATGAAATATGTTACGATCACAGGCAGCTATCCGCCAAGATACGGTACCCAAATTTAATGCATTAGGCCAGTAACGCTAGTTAGCTAGCTAGCTGTAAAATTACAGTCGTCAGTTTACTAACTAACGGTAGCTAACTCGGCTAGGTTAGCTAGCGAGATGGTCGAGCTAACGCGACCGTTAATTTCTAGAGGTGGATGCGCGAGGCTGTGTCGCGCGCGGGATTAGCGAAGTAACGTTAGCTAGCTGCGCCGCTAATTGGCCATCCCTAACCATCTGTTGTAATGCGTCGTTCGTGGTAGTTCTGTCAATAATTTAAGGGCGATTGGGCAGTAACGTTAGTTAGCTAGCTAATTAACATGCTTGTTTGCTATCGTGCTAGCTAACAGTTAATATAGCGTTGTGTGACCTAGGATAAATGCATTAGTTGCTAAAGCTAACGTCTTTAAAGTAGTGTCTGTAAATCCCGCTAGCCAGCCAGGTAACATAAGGTCGCTTGCTAGTAAAAACTTTATTTTGCAAGTTTATTTTTGCAATCTGAAGCTCTGGTTAGCTAGCTATGTAACTTGGGTAGCAGCTAGCTAGATAATATAGTTGTACTCTTCAGCAATACGCAAAACCTGTTACTGGATGGTCCTGTTTTTTTGCAGGGATACAAAATTGCATCTACATTTGGTTAACTAACCGCTAACGCTAGCTACGTTACTATTAAAAGTTGCATGCAAGTACTAAGCCGCGGACAGTCGAGCCTGCTGTAAAATTTCTACGTTGAATTTATAGATGCTTGTCATAGTATATGTTTGTTTCTGTGTGTAGACCATATTTATATTGACAAAAAGTGTCTGATTACTTCTGGATTGTTTAGCAAGTAATATTAAAGCCTTCCTTGGGAAGTTGCAAACTAGATGCTTGTGGGGAGCTGGTTCATGGAATTGTTAGTCACGTGATTGTCACTCCCACCAAGTTTGTGCTTGCCTGCTGCTTTAAATAACATTGACTACTGCATCTTAAATTGGCTCAGTAATAATCACATAATTGCACCTGCAGCTCTGACATACTGTCGTAAAAGGTTTACGTACTGATAAAGAACATTTGATCGGTACTGACAGTCCTGATGTAGTTTTGTCTTTTGAGTCATGACCCCTTTCAGAAGATAACTGTTTATCTTGGAGGCTGGTAATTCTTAAATCCTTGATTTGCAAGCACAAGATTTTGTTGCTTTATGTTCGTCATCACTGTCTCTTGTGTATTGTCACTCTGAATCTTTTGAACATTTAAAAAATAATAATAAAACCAAATTTATACCACTGTAATAAAAACAGCCGAAATTCAGTTTCAGGCATCAACCAGTCTAGGAAGAATGATTGCCAGTTTCAGTTAAAAATGTGTAAATATATTAATAGATTTTTTTTCTAATAAATTCACACCTTTTTTGAATATCATAAAATGTTTAAACAGGTCTGCCCTTTGCTTGTTAGTTTGTCATCAGGCTTGTATTGTGTGCATTTACTCTCTTGCAGTCTTTAGTCCTCTTACAGCTAACAGTCTAAATATATTATTGCAGTAATATTGAATCAAGAACATTTGGCTCAGAATTGCAAAATGATGCTTGTTTGTTTGGCATGTCATGACCCTGTTGTGTTGTGCATCTGTGATTCTACATACATGAGTCCCAAGGGTGGATGTGGTGTACAAAGTAATATCCCCTTAGAGTAACACTCGTAAAATTACGCATACAAATCATGCTTAGCATTGCTTCTTAACATTGTGCTGTGACAGTACAAGATGTATGCTAACATACTAAGCCTTGAAACATTTGGGAAGAGCTGAATAATGCACAGTAATTTGTCAATAGAACCAGTACCTGTTCTTAGCTTTGTTTTGCTTTAGGTCAGAACATCTGAAAGAATGCCTTGTTTTTTGTACTGCATGATTTATGGTAGACTAAATGGAAGCCGTCTGAAACAGTGGGTAACTTTTAAATATGTCTCTTCCATCAGTGAAGCCTTGAGACTAATTAGTGTGACTGTGTTATTGTTTGCGAGTAAAAGGGTCTGTCCCCTGTGACTCAACATGCATCACTAGTGTGCTCGGTAGGTGTGATCTCAACACCTGTCACCACTAATGTGTACTGCTATGGCCGACTATCAGCAATAGCACCATCCAGTTAAGCAGGAGTTCTTCATAGTGTTATATTAATTGTGCTATGTCCTCATTCTAAATGAAATCTTGTTTAGGCATTAATGATTTGGTCTGTAAAATATATTAATCAAAATGTTTCCATAACTCTTACAAGTTGTCCACATTCCTGTCAAGATCCAGTGCAGTGGTGACTAAGAAAATGCCAGTTTTAGAAGAAATTCTCTAGAACTCTCTAACCAGCCCTTTCAAAATACAGAATCAGCTTTACAGAATGAGGTAAATGGGCATAGTTTGCCATGAACAAAATGTGTGCTATGTTAAGTGTGATTGAGACATGTTTTAAGCATGTTTTTAGAGAACATTGTACACATTTGAATTTGACTACTGTTAATTCTGTTAGTTAATTAAAATGCATGTAGAGCGCTATGGCAAGAGATGCATCGTGTAGTGTATAGACTGTCTGGTCCCTAGATGTAGGTCCTTTAGTGGTTGGTTACCAGGGTATGGCTTTGTGTTGTGGACTGCTGATCACACACGGCCCTCTGTGCCTGTGCATCTTGTAGGGAAGAGTGGAAGAGACATAGGTGGTCTAAAGATGAAGAGGTCAGATGTCACTGACTTGGAGCACAGTGAATTGCCACAAGCCATTGTTCTAATGTCTTTAATAAGGTCTTAACTAGGGTACTATCTAGCTGTCATTTATTTGGGGCATGGGCTCACTTGGTGTTATAATTGTAGGAATCGCTAGATTTGAGTTAAAATCAATAATTAAAATTAAAGGGATAGGATTGGCCTCCTAATAAAAGCTCTGAATTAGCAGTTCTAACTTTATGTCTTTGTTTCCAAATATAAACTTCAGAAGAGAATATTGATTTGCCAAATATTTGCTTTGAATATGGAGGTCTTTTCCTTTTTTAGACTTCAACTGCCTTAACATGTCTTCAGAAACTGGATGAACTTGAGGGATGCAGAGACGGGGAAGGTTCTCTGGCAGGGTACTGAAGATCTGTCTGTCCCTGGTGTAGAGCATGAAGGTATAAAAGTTATTTCAACTCAAATGTCAACCAATGTCAAAGCTGCTGGCATTGTGTTCTGGGACCTCTAGTTCATCTGAGGGTTAGTTTAAGTGATTAGAGAGAGGCTTTTCTGCAAATTGAATGGGTTTTTTTTATGCTATCACTGTTGTAATAATGTAGTTTTATTTCTTGTTTAATTTTTCACTTGTGGATCCCCCATTAAAATATCTACTTTCTTTTTTTTTCTCTGGGTTTAATTTCAGGATTTGGGGGGGGGGTCCTTCATCTTATCGGTTGTCACACCACCGCTTATGGTTGGACGTTTTTGGCTGGCAAACTACTCTGTCCAGCCTGTGACAGTGATGCATGTACAAGCTCCAGCAACACTAGTGTCTGAAACTTATACAAGTGCAACAAGAACAACTATGCCATTGCTTTGCGAGTGTCATTGTTGAGAATTGTCCACCACCTAAATAATATCCGGTTAGCAATGTCCCTGTGCTTAAAATCTAACTTTGTTTAAGGGTGGTAGAAGCCGACAGGATGAGCTAGACTGTAACTGTGGGACCTCTAAAATGGATTGTGTAGGAGATTAAGTGGGTGATGAGTTCAGATGCAAGGTAGATGGTACACTAATAGGGCAGTGTACCATCTACCCTACAGCTCAGTGGTTAAGGTTCTGATTATTAATCAGAATGTTGCTAGTTCAAGCCCTGCTGCTGCCAAGGTGCGATTGTTGGGACCCTGAGTGAGGCCTCAATTGCTCAAATTGTTGTCAGAATTGTAAGATGCTTTGGATAAAAGTCAGCTAAATGCCATAAAAAAAATAATAATAATGTGGGTGGTGAGGGTTGTGCATCGGAAATAAGCACTACAATGCACTTTTTTATTTATTTTAATTCTTATTTTCTTAATTTATTCTGTATATTTTTGTTTGATTTCATAAACTATGTATTAATCATGTATGTTAATTCAGGTTTTATTTTTATCTTTCATTTGATTTCTTTGAATTAAATTTGATTCCTTCTAACTTTATTTTAATAAATTGTATTTAACATTTTTATTTTTTGGCAGAGACCTTCCTGAGGTGATTGATTTCAGAACATCAGTTTATTATCTTATGTGACACACTTAATTGCTGTGTATGACAAGTGTTATACAAATAAACTTGCCTTGCCTTCAATAAGTGGATGAAATGTTATCACTAATTTTTGCACTTCTAGCTCGGGTTCCGAAGAAGATCCTAAAATGTAAAGCAGTCTCCAGAGAGCTTAACTTTTCCTCATCTGAAAAACTGGAGAAGTTCCGTCTGGAGCAAAAGGTTCTCTTCAAAGGCCAGTGTCTAGAAGGTTGGGCTGAACTTTTTCATCACTACCCTTCTAATTCACTTTTTTTTTTTTTTTTTTTTCTCTTTTCTTTGTCCTGTAAGCTCATGTGATGAATGTCAGTTCTGAGCTTTAGATATTTGAGAATAGTTGGTTAAAAGTTTTTATGATTGCATATCTTTATATATTTTTGATTTTACAAACTGATTATTATTTGAGGTGTATGGTCTTATATGGTCCTTCCCTTTGCCTTGTCAGAGTGGTTCTTTGAATTTGGCTTTGTGATACCCAATTCTACAAACACATGGCAGTCTTTGATAGAGGCTGCACCAGAGTCACAGATGATGCCTGCTAATGTGTTAACGTAAGATTTTTTTAAAAACCTGCATTAATATACTAATAAATAATATTTTACAAAGTACGATTTCGACTTTGAAAGTGTTCAGTATAGCATTTTATTACATGTTTGGTTTCCCGTGGCCTACAGCTTTAAAAGGGTTTCTCTTGTTTTCTTTTTCCCCTCTCCTCTCTTTGTAGTGGAAATGTCGTTATAGAGACAAAGTTCTATGATGATGATCTTCATGTCAGCACCTCCCGAGTACGGCTATTCTACGTCTGAGGTGGGAAGCGGCTACTTTTAAATAAAAAGAAAGATGTACACATTCCTATGAGCTTTTCTGGCCAGAGGAGACTGTGCATAATACTGTTGTCATGGTGCTATGATAATGGTACTAGAGGGAACAATCTGAGCAAACCAAATTTCAGGTCAAATGTTGACACCAGTATAATGGCATATAAAGACTTTTATATAAGAGCAGTGATGCTCGTTGCTACCTGTTCATGTAAATTTTCATTTGTAATTTTATTTCCCTTTTATCCGGTTTTATCCTGCATTGTATACTGCTTCATTGTCTTCTATTTTTAAACATTTCCTTCTAGTCTTTGAGTTTGGCTGAAATCATTGTGGGGACTTTTGTTTATTTTACTTTTTAGGAAAAACTGTAAGATAGTGTTTAAATACATGATGTATTTATGGATTAAAATAATGATATCCTGGAGTGATTTTCTTCTGTGTCTGCTGTTTTTCATTCATACTGTATAAGAAGCACAAAAAACAAAGGCTTCTTTCTCTGTTCTTCACTGATCTCTGGACGTAAGCAAGCTCCTTTACCCAAAGCTGCTATAGGAGTGAATGCTGTTCTCTTGAGTTCTATGCAGGTAGAAATAACTGGAATTTTCCCTTCCACTTGGAGAAAAGAAAGGTATTTTAAATACAAGCTAATCATTTAATTGTAGTGACTGTTAATGCAAAACCTAACGTGCTCAATTTTTCATTGGACCATTTTGGTCAGTGTTCGGAGCCCCCTCCCTCGACTTTGCCTTCTGACACAAAGGCAGCTGGTTGACTTAAAATACTACTTATTTTAAGGTGAGCAAAAGCGCAGAAAACGAAATCTCAACATAATGCACTATATTTAAAAATGCAATAGAGTCAGTCAAATCGCTGGAAAACGACGGAAGTACGGTTGTGGGGGAAAAAAACTACGAATCCCACAAGTCTCTGGTGCGAGAGCGGAAGTTGAACGTTGACCTTGGATGTCTGTCGGTAAGCATGGCGAATAAAGATCCAAACGTGAGTACAGTCAGTATGTTATTTGTGGTCGTATTCTGTTTTTGTTCTAGGTAAGGTATCTGTAAGATGAGAGCAAGTTGCTATATCAAATGTTTATCTAACTTAAATCTTGCTTTAATGGATAAGCAATAAAACTTGCATCTCCTTCATTGCGACTTAATGGCTGGCAACTTGGTTAATGTCTCGAGGATTCTGGGCTAACTATAGGGCAACTTATTTCAGAGCAAAACGTCATGCTGCATTTTAAAACGTCTTTGCTGCACTTTAAAGTCAAGAATGTGATTTATAATTACGGATGCACGACACTGGTCGTCTTTCTAACTGGTAATGGCAGGCCTGCTGTGAAAAGCTATCGTTAGTGTTGCAGAACAACTATCGCTAGCTAGTTAGATGTAGCTAACTTGAGATAAGTATGCTAGCTAACTAGCTTTCAAACAAGCTGAAGATATGGACAAATATGAGAACCACACTAAAAGTTATTCGTGGAAAAAATCGTATTTATACTGCAGATTATTTCAAGGCTAAGATTAGTCGGCTTTAGAACAACCTTAGCTAACTGTTAGCTCGGTTAACTGTCCAATTGAGAGCTGGCTAACCTAACTAATGTTCAGTCAAGTGCATGTTTACCAGTGCTAGTTACCAACAATTTACCAACTGCAGTGAATTAGAAATTGGATACATTTTTCATTGCTCCTGAGTATCTTAGGGAGTCTTATAAATAAGACCGTTGCATTCATTTAGCAATTACCGTAATGATCTGTCCGTGGGCAATCTAATTCTTTCTTGAATACGGAAGGTGGCGCTGTTGCCTCACACATTTTTATTGAGTCCAGTTGATCTCCATTTGTAGACTGACTACACAGAAGCAAGCAGTTATATAGCTGACAAACCCATGGTCTTAGAGCGTCCATGTGATGTGGAATGTAATGATTATACTTTTTCTTTCGCAGGGGTTCCTTCAGCACTTGAGGGACATTGCTAACCGCCTGTCCTCTGGCTCCAGGGGAGTAGGGATTGGGCTTAAGTTACTTGTTGGTGCTGGAGCCCTTGCCTATGGAATCAGAGAGGCCACATACACGGGTACTTCAGTTTCTGTGTCTTTCAAAATCTTGCTCATTTCACTGTTTTAAGATGCTTTGACACTTTAAATAAAGGCAAATAAATGCAAGTATTTTTCTTAGAACAAATGTCCCTCTGTAATTAATGTGTGCTTTGGAAGATACAAACTGTACAGACTGCATTTTCCCCCCTACTTCACTGAAAGGCTTGTAGTCAGATATAGCTGCATGATATTGCAAAATTCATATAACAAATTACACATAAGGACTATTGTTTCTGTTTTGTGAGAACCTAGTTGAGACCCTAACCCTAGGTACTGTTTGAACAATTATATTTGTGTTATGTTCAATTTCTGTTCAAAGTCAGGTCAGCTCAGGATATTTTGATAATGTCCTGAGCATGACAGATTAATAAAACAGTGTGTCTGTTACATTTTCTGTGTAGATGTGGGTCATGCATATTATTAATTAAATAACATCTGATTATTGTGGTGAACATTTAACTATGCTCTTTCTGCAGTGGAGGGAGGCCAGAGAGCAGTCATCTTTAACAGAATTGGTGGAATGCAGATGGACACTGTGTTGTCTGAGGGGCTCCACTTTAGGTAATGCTTTTAAATAGTGTTTAGACAGATTTAAGATCCACTTTAAAAATCCTTTATTAATCTTACTGCTCCCATATCAGTGGTCCAATCCATATTACTGTTGTTCTTTTAAGGATACCATGGTTTCAATACCCCATTATATACGATATCAGAGCAAGACCACGAAAGATTTCCTCTCTGACTGGAAGTAAAGGTAAATGTTATTGTTAAGATATCACTGATATAACCCTGAGTTGTTACAGCATTCATCTGATTAGTGCTGCCCGAAGTGAGTTTTCAAATGCTCACTCTCAAAACACAGCTAATACAGTAATACTGATTCTTTTATTATTAATGTTCACCATGTTTCTTGATAATATTACCAGTAAGCAGCAGCGTTACATTACTGATATGTAAATGGACTGAAAAATTTCAGGCATGGCCTGCCAAACAATAGGCATGCTCTGAAGATTACTGTACTTTCCTACTTGAGATAATTGATCAAATTTGTCAGGTCTTCGTGGTATACCAATTGCTTGCCTCTTATTTTGCTCTAAGCATTTTTCTTATCACCCGATAATTGAAAATGTTCCCACACAGCTGACTTGCCCTCTCTAGTGTGCTGTGCTCTGAGGCCAGGTGATAAATTAATAACCTGAATACTTAGACTGCTCATTTATAGTCAGCATTCCAAATGTACCCGACTCAGGACTGTCCCGTAGGATTCCAAGAATAACTTCTCATAGTATTGTAATGCTGATTTTTGTCCTTTGTGGACCAGACCTTCAGATGGTGAACATTGCGCTGCGGGTTTTGTCACGCCCTATGGCCTCCAACCTTCCTTCCATGTACCAGCACCTGGGGAAAGACTACGATGAACGTGTACTGCCCTCCATTGTTAATGAGGTCTTGAAGAGTGTGGTAGCCAAATTCAACGCCTCACAGCTCATCACACAACGAGCCCAGGTAAGTGGTATCATTTTAAAATTCTGTTTTTTTTAATATATATAATTATTATTTATTTATTTTTCTTTTCTAATTAACATCGGGGTTACTATATTGTGTTGATTGTCAGGTCTCTTTATTGATTCGCCGGGAACTGTTTGAGCGAGCTAAGGACTTCAACATTATTCTTGATGATGTGGCCATTACAGAGCTGAGTTTCAGTAAAGAGTATACAGCAGCCGTGGAGGCCAAGCAAGTTGGTATGTATTAGACTGATCTGCATCTGCTTTTACCAGCCCTCTTATTGGGTTTTTGTAGGACCTACATATTGTTGGTCATGTTCTTCAGCCCAGCAGGAGGCACAGAGAGCTCAGTTCTTTGTGGAGAAAGCCAAACAAGAACAAAAGCAGAAGATCATCCAAGCAGAAGGAGAGGCCCAAGCAGCCAAAATGGTATGGATGATGTACTTCTTACCTAGACACAAGAATGACCCGCCCCTAAACCATGGCTCGAAAAAGGAAACATTGTGTTGCAAATGTGTGTTTTACCCTATGTGGTTTTACCCTATGTGGTGGTTATATGCCAAGGTACTATTTCGCTTTTACAGTTAGGTGAGGCGGTCACGAAGAATCCTGGTTACCTGAAACTTCGCCGAATCCGAGCAGCTCAGAACATTGCCAAAACGGTACACCATGAATCCTCAGTGATCATTTTGGCTAGCGTCACCCCCGGTGTTTCCTAAAGCTTAATGTTTATTTAGTTTTAAGCTGGCTTTTTTTTTTTTTTTTTTTTTTTTTTGCCAATTCTATAAAAGCTTTGGGATTTTATTCTCTGTAAATGCGCTATTTGTCCTGTTTGACCAACGCTTAGCTTGTACTAGAGGTTTTACTGTGCAGTTAGAAAAGGCATATGATTTAACGTCCTTTTCTGTTGCAGGTTTCCACCTCCCAGAACAGACTGTATCTGAATGCAGATAGTCTAGTCCTGAACCTCCAAGATGACTCTTTTAACAAGTATGTTTTCAGTTCTATTTATGGTGTTATTACCAAATTAAGTAACCACAGGCATTGAGTAGTAATTTAGATTGTCTCTTTGAATTGACATATGTATTTCAAGCAAATTGACAAATATAATTGTATTATATATATGGCTTATAGACATAGAAAGTGGTGTTAATCTTTATGCTTTTGTATATTTGTTTTTTCAGATTGTCACTGGGGAAAAAGTAGTTGTCTCAGCGAGGACTTTCACTTCAGTGTGTACAGGAAGCTGTCTGCTAATCAGGCACAATTTTTAAGGTGCCAGGGAAGACTCTGAATGGTGGCTTCTTGAAGTAGCTCTAAGTCTACATAATTTACTTTGTCGTCATGACTACTGTTCAGGCTCATGTTACTGTTGTGTAATTTGTTCATGAACATAAGTTGTATATTTAATGCAATACTCAAGCTGTCAAAAAAAATGTAAACATTTTTTTGCCACTTTTGGCAGTGTCAAAAATGATGTCCTTAGTGATATAATTCATACGATGAAGGCCGACTGAAAAAATGTAAAACAATAAAATAAAAAAGGCCCCTCTATTCTCTGATGAATGACCAGTGTCTTTGCTGTACTTTTGACCAATAAGATAACGTGACAATTGTGAAAGGACAGCAAAATAAAGTCTTTTCTATTTCATCCACTTCTTAAAGCTGTCCCTTTGTAACTA
>NC_137503.1:4230000-4382500 GCF_041902795.1 Electrophorus electricus
CTTCCTGTTTATGATCTTTATCATTACTGATGCAGTTACCTTTCCATATGACATCATGTCAGTTGTCAAGTTATCAATACACTTCTGTCACATCTATGTTAATCTTACGATAATCTGCATGTACTATAAAACCCTGCAGTGATCTTACTCAGACTAATTCATGATTGAAAAATGATCATTTATTTAACACACATAGGACATATGTCACTGTGTATCATGTTTATCTCTATATCTTAAAATAATAAATACAAAACTATACAGCATTTTTTGTATATCACATCTTTTTTGACAGTACACCTCTAAGCAGTACAACAAATCTATGATAGCTTTCATTCTGCTAATAAGAAATCTATTCTTAGAGAGTTATTTTTGCTGTTTTATTCTATTAGGACTAAAGCATTTGCCCTTTTTATTCATTTCTGTAGGTGTTTGAAAGTAAAAAACATTTTTCTATTTGGTTTTAGAAAGGAGACTGAGAGCTGGGGCGTGTATCTGTGTATTCATTTACAAACCAAAACCCCTCCTCATAAGATTTGTTATGAAGAAGATTATTAGCTAATACTCATCTTTCCCCTCTGTCTTTTAGAGCCCTTGTTTATGCAATCACCATGTGTTCATGATGGTTGGTCATGTGGAGTTCATGTTATGATGAAGTAGCAGAAGTGGACTTCAGTGTTCAGCTGTTCCTGTGTCTCTCACACAGCTTATAGGAATAGGGCTTCACAAGAAACAGTCACAAAATCTGGTGAATATTTAATTATGGACACCTACAATATTCGGCTGCAAAAGCTCTGTGATCCGTTTCTTTGTCTTGGGTGATTCTGTGTGATATATGTCATTTGTCTCCAGAATGCTTAGTGAAAGCATTCCTCAGATTAGAATCCTAATTCCATAACCTCCTCTATCAGTTGCCCCATTCTTGGGCCAAATATACTTCTGATAGCTGAAATGAAGAACAAGATTTGAATTCATGGAGGTGAAAAGAATGTAATCCATGATCTTGCATTGCTTCTCACATTATTTCTTATATTAAACACTTTTGAATTATTCATAAAGCACCTTTTTTTAAAAAAAATAGTCTTGCTTTATAACACATTCAAGACATACCAAAAGGAAAAAAAAAAAAGGTTGTTCATATGCAATTAATATATTCATGCCATCCGTGATGGAGACCATCGCTCAAGAATGTAAAAGAGGTGCTCTGTACCAGAGTGGTGGCCCTTTAGTTTCTTGGTCAAACCACACATTTAGTCCCTGCAAGACTAGGGTTCAAGACTGGGTGTGGTTGCTGCTATCAGCATTTGCTACCCCTCCCTTCTCTGGGGATTGGTATATCCCACTCATGTTGCAGAAGGCTAGAAATAGAAAAGGTACGCAGTGCAACCTTTGTGTCATCAAACATGAATATGTATTCATTGTGTGTATATGCCTTCTCTGTCTCTGTCTCTCCCCTTCCCCCACTGGCTCCTTCTGTCTATCAAACATCCACATTTCCCCAGATTCTCTTTCAAGTCTCTCTTTGTCTCGTTATCTGGCAGCCTCATTTATCTGAGTTTGTGTCTGTGCTGCCAGGGGCAGCACAAGCATGGAAAAACATATTATCATCTCGTCAGCCAGTATAGGAGCTTTGAATATGCTGAGTGCTTTCATTCGTGTCTAAAAGTGGCTTTTTCAGTGAACAAGAGAAAGTGAACTGTGTGGTTTCATTTGAAATGGATACCAGTTTGCCCTCATGTCTTGTGCAAATACAGAGTGGTAAATCCTAGCTTAAGAGGAATATTCATCATCACCTTCAGCTTCAGGTGTGTAGAGAGTATTTTTTAATAAGGGCGTTCCCTCAGCTCTAGGTTAAACCCTGCTTTCTGGGTCTGTCCAAAGGTATGGAAAATGTCAAACAGCAAAGACAGAATCTGTAGTCAACACCAAAACCCTTGGAAAACTAATGGGGCAATATGAGTCTGGAGCTGACTGAATTACATACTGTAATATCCATTTCCAGTATTATAACTGTATTTCTCTAGTTAGAGAAAAATGCATAGCACAAACATTGATTAAAAGCATTCTTTTTTAAAAAGTTTTTAAAAAGTTTTTTTTTCTTGAAGGGTGTTTTACAGACCTGGGTTTAGTCATACCTTTTAATGATAGCTGCAGAGCCTCTGACCATATGTATCAAATGAAGCTGTGAGAAGTGTCTTGTTGATTAACTACTGTTCAACTGAATAGGGCTTTTTGTGCTGAAATTACTGGCTGGTGTGCTCTCTTTTCTAACATAGTATGGTGAATACAAAAGTATGTTTTCAGTTTCAGTGCTATTTGTGGAGCCGCTTGAGCCTTTGGATGTACTGTAGGTTACATGACCATTCATTTCAGGTCACTTCATGAGATTTTGACTGGTACAGCTGTTTAAAAACAAACTTGATTTCAGAGGACACACTGAAATCACTGATTAAAAGGTTCAATTTAGTGGAATCTATTTGTCAGTGTTTATACTCATCATTGTAGCCTCTTCAAAGACTGGAGAAAGGCCACCCTTACAGGGTTAGCTTTGTCCAGCCACTTTCAAGGGCCCTAATCATGATTTATTACTCAGTGTTTACAAAAAGAAGAACATGTAATTTCTTAGCTCAAAATGCTGGTCTTTTGACATTTAAAGATGGCAGTTGTTGAAATCACTTGTTAACACTTATCTGAGATAAAAAGTCCAAATCAGTTCATTTTTAGCAATATAAAAGTGGGCCAGTGACAGTTAAGGCAATGTATGTTTTTCATTGTCAAATCTGTGTGACTTATTTTTAAATTTGGTTTTAAGGCACTATTAGTCAAACTGGATATCAACTGAGGTAAGCCTATTGTTATTGCTCTCATTTTTTAAAATCTCCAGTTAACTAATACTGCAATGGGAGATGGAAGTTGGGGGGGGGGGGTTGTTCTCTGGTAGAAGGTAATAAGGTAATATGACACCTATTATGTTATGAATTGCCTCCAATACCACAAAACAAAAAGATAAACAGAAGTGCTGTTTTTGATGGGATGAAATGGGAAGATCTTAGATGGATGGTACACAGCTGTTTCTAGCTCTGCAAATGTACAGTGTAGATTGAGAGAGGCATTAGTTACTAGGAGAGATTGATTAGCTGTGTGTCAATACTCTGTGTCCTTGTGCAGGGCCTCCTGTGAGGGGTCTGGGAATATGCCAGGACCTCCCATTTATTTGTCTGTTTGTGGTCATAAACTTTGGTGTACCTTAAAATGTCCTTGACACATTATCATACAAAAATTACGTTTACTGTAATACCTGTGTGAACTGTGTTATCCACATTAACCAAATTAACTATTTTATGATGTTGGCAAGTATTCTGATACAAGGTAAATAGGTTATGTCTCTACAGATGAGCTGATATGGGAAAATATGACCAGTACTGGGTTAATGCTTCTGTTTCTGATATTTAGCTTTATTTTCATTTTGGTTGATTAATTTATTGCCACATATACAGTGTCAGGAAGTGAATATGTCCATGTGAGCCCGTCAAAAGCCCACAAGCTGCTGTTACACAGCAGGCCTGCAGTGCCATATCCATATTTCATGTGGGACTGTAGCTGATCCATATGAGATCTTACCTGATCTATAACACATCTTACCTGATCCATATCAGATCTCATCTGATCCATATCAGATCATACCTGATCCACAGGGGATCACACCTAATTCTGAAGCAGAATATTTTGGCTCTGCAGCTGGCACCTGTAGGCATCTCTTCTCCTATCTATGTTACATCATATTAGAATCCATTGATATAATTTTAGGTGGATTGGAGTGCATATGCTACTCCTAAATGCAAAAGTGAAACTGGGGTTTATAGTTGAGTGAGCTTGTTCCTGTTTTTCACACTACTGCCTCAAAAGAACACGAAAACATGGGGCCACTTACTGTAGCACAGTGCAGTGAAGTGACTCGCTGACGAGTGACTCGCTGACGAGTCGCTGAGATGGAAATGAAAGCATTAAAGTTGCAGGCCTTTTGAGGATGTGAGAGGGCTTTCCACAGCCGAAAGCCCACTTCCTCTGCATGTTCCATTTGCAGGCAGTCTCATCAATGCAATGAATCTACTCACCCATGTAGCAAAGATTAAACAGTGGTGGTTATGACAGCCACTATCTCCTCTGTGCTTTTACCCCCTCTGAGTGCTCCTAGAGAATTGAAAATTCATGCTACATTTGTTCAGCTTTTTGTGGGTTGAAATAGCAAATTTAGGGTGACTGAAAAAAAAGCAATACCAAGTAGTAATTTTATTTTATTTAGCTTTCTGCTTTAGGTTCCCCCTCTTTTTGGCATGTAAACAATCTTCAGGTCGAAAAAGTAGTTTTCAGGAATAATTCAGTGTTGTAGCACAACTGTCACTTGGAACATTCTCCACCATATAGCGCTGATCTTTAAGCTGTGAAGTACAGGTCAGAGCTAATCAAGTTCTGAGTAGCAGTTTCCATTTGCAGGCCTCTTACACCTGGGAAAGGTCAGGGTTCATGAGGACAACAGTGTAAGCAGCAGCAAGCCTGAAGACACATCCAGCTCAAAACACATGCCACAATGTCCCAAGGACAGACTTACCATCAGTCAGACGAAAATTTGCAGCCCCAAGATCATAGCAGCAGCTAAGCATGGTTGTGATAGTGCTGAACCAAGTTCAGGCTGACCTGCTGCCATTGGTAGACGCATAAGAGGTGTTCGAAATGGTTTGTACAAGATAATGGAAAATCTTTTAGCTGAAGCTGGGTCATGCAAAAAGAAAATGATTTAAAAAAACAAAAAACAAATCTGAAATGAATGAGAGAGAATTTAAAATGGCAGAGTCTGGAATTTAAACCGTAATGCAAAATGACATCGAATGACCTGAAAAGAGCAGGTCATGCTCCAAACCAAACAAATTCCACAGTATTAAAAGTTGACAACTGTATTTATTGTTGCTAAGGATTCTGACTGCTTACTGATGTGGTTTACATTTACCTGTGAAATATATAAACAATGCCAGCTCTATGGCAGAGTGCTTTAGGTAGGCCTAGGGCTGGACATTTGTTGATGGGACAATTGTCTCCTTCACACAAACTGGTGTTCCTGGTCTCTACCACAAACATAACTATGGCGATGCACAATCGTCAAAATATGTCTAGGATATTAGTATTTTCATTAGCACTTTGCATTATATAATACCCCAAACAAAACTTTTGTTTCTAATCCTTCCTCTTGTTAAATTATGAATTTTATATTCCATATTTTATGATAGTAACCATTGTAACCAATGGTTTAGCTTGCTGTTTACTCCTACCCTGCTGATAATAAAATGCTAATGGCCAGTACTGGCAAATTATTCATAATATAAAAATATGTTTAGAAGAAAATTACTGATATGTTTTACATGTATTACAGCTACAGCAATTTCTCAGAGACACTGTGTACAATACAACAAATTCCTTTGAGAAAGGATGCCAACCTCAGGCAATACCAGTCAATTAAGCAAAACGAAAAGAGGCAGAAGTGACTAGACCACTCCAGTGCATTTCACCCTGCAACAACTCTCATAGTCATTGACCTTATGTTTTTGACTTGTAAGACCTGAGAGGTAAAGAGGTTAAGAGGGTGTAAAGTACAGACTGTCATTTGGACACAGAACCTCTTATTGCAACCCAGGTTCATATAGTTTTATTCCTGATCTGTTAATATTCTGTTGTTGCACTGACGCCAAGTGGCTTTTGTAACCAAGGTGTATTGTGTATGAGACAAACATTTTGCAGCTCATAGCTGTTCCTGAGACAGTGGACATTCCCTTCCAGGCTGGAGAAGAGCGAGTTATGAAATGGCTGCACGGCAACTACAGTTCCTGTGTCATGTTTGTGCAGCATGTTTAACTTCACACCTCTTTCCCTCCCTTGTAAATTCCTGACGAAGGGGAGCTGTAATTGGGCCATGACAGAGCAGTTCCATGGGACCTCCTCCTCTTGCACAGAGCCATTTGACTGGCAGTCCTCTGCTTCCTGAAGCTGCCTCTTGTACTTCTCTCCTTTCCTCAACCAAGTCCATGTATGGTAAGGCACTGACAAAGTAGAAAGGAGGAGGTGCATCTGGGAATAGTCAAGGCCCCTGTGGTAAAATTAACTTAAGCACAAGTATTTACTCTGAGGAACAGCATAATAAAGATCGGACAGCAATGAGAATATTTTAAGAACATTGTAATACTCTTGTTTAAGTTGTCAAATATGCTATAAATCCTTAAAATTTAGATTTTATATCGCCACATATTGCTAGAGCTCATAGTACATGCAGTATCCATTAAGGTCACCCTTAAATAACTAGTAAATAAAATGTACAAAATGTATGTGTATTGTCATATACTAATAATGCAAGTCTGTGAACCTGTCTCCAAGTGTTGACAGTAATGATTTGTTGCTTTCCTTTACACAACGCCAAGACGACAGAACTGAGAGAGTTAATATTTTTGTTATCGGTTAGTTCAACTCCTACTTGGCATGTCTTGGCTGGTAAGAGACTCCAGCGAGAATTCTCTGAAAGCCCACCACTATATCAGGGGAAGCTGGCCCTGTGTGCTACGGCTTGTTTCTGTGGTTATAAATGATTATCAGCATTTAACATATAATCACATTTTTGAACACGCGCGTGCACGCGCACACACACACGCACGCACGCACGCACGCACGCACGCACACACACACACACACACACACACACACACACACACACACACACACACACACACACACACACACACACTAACGAACCTCTAATCTTCTGAGGAAATTAGCATTAATATACACTTCCTTAGGGAAACCTGCTTGTATAGACGTGTATTATTCACGTTATTTTGCTCTGCGTTGCGGTTGGCCTGTCCACAGGGATTACTTTAACTCTGCGATTTTATGCTTCCATTAATTCTGTTATCTTTACTGGAATTTACTTATAATTATGTGCGTAACGTAGAATAAGTCCATTAACCCCAATGCACACTTAGGCTATTTGTCTATCTGTTATATGAATTAAAACCCACAGATCCGAAGGTCCCAACAGTTAAAATAAAATGCAGTCGTCATAATCCATAAAGATTCATAAAGATTTCAAATATCATATTAATGACTTTAAACTCTAGTTCCGATTTTACTTATATGGTCAGATATAATTAAACCTAGACCGTCGCATCGGCCTACTATCGTTGATGTATAATAACTACATTAATGCACTTTGGTATTTTATTTTGTGTGCTGTGTAAAGTGAAACACAACACTAAGGTGAAATTTAAAAAATAAAAAACGGAGCAGCAAGAAGTCAGCGGGATCTGCATAAATGAGCACGCCATGATTCAGTCGCCGTCCAGATCCATATCTGGAGTTTGCTCCATCTCTTCCTTTTTTCCCTGGCAAGCAGCACTTGCGCAGTGTCGGGTTTCTCCGTCCTCGCCTCCTACACAGTCCGCCATTTCGCATTATTCCCGGACGACAGTTTTCGCGTAGTGTCATGGTGGAACAGCAATAAGATAGTGTTGGTCTTCTGCATATGGCTGTACTGCAGAGCAGTAAGCGAAGCCAAAAAGCGGTCTTAGTGAGAGCTTTTTAGGCTACTAAATTGTATGAATATTTTGGAATATTTACCCTATTATTTTCTTGTTTAATAGTTGGTCCATTTTCTGTAATTATGACTGATTTCATTGAAAGCATACATTTACATGCAGCATTTCAAGCATTAGGACGACCTCCCCCATTTTCGTGCACTTGGTCCGCATCTGTCTTAAATGCGCGCAGGTGTCTTGCACTGGTGCGCTGATTAAGACCAATGCTCTATAAGAACATCTGTTTAGCAGACATTCATGGCGCTCTTTCACGTTACAATAAATATGACACGTGTACATGCTAATTATAATTCACTAAAATTCTGCAGTAGCCTCATTAAACACGAGAATAATTGGATCCCTGCCCATTCTCACGAGTTGTATGTGCTTTACCTTAGGGTATCATCAGAAATAGGTTACTCCTCACTGCAGTGTACCGCAGCGGTAAGAACAACCATACCTCCAACAAAACAATTAGGTTATGGGCGGCAACCTTGAAGTCATCTTGAAGATGAAATCCCATTATTCCTCCATTAACAGCAACAATGCATATGCAACAACATCGAATGTTTCCTGTTAGTGAATTTGCAAAAGGTGGAACGATACAAGCCATCACTGATATACTAATCAATAGCAAAGATAAATTCCTGTATCTAGCAGTATTCTGTTTAAACGGTATCTTTGACTCTTACTGTAAATAGGATACATTCTATGAGTGTATAGCAAAGCACTTTTGTAAGTAGCTCTGGATAAGAGCGTCTGCTAAATGCTGAAAATGTACATTAAACCACGTTTAGTTCCTTCTGGGGTTTTATAGGAACACTGTTACAAACACTTTCCCTTCTGATTTCGTCTCAACATAGTGATACCTTAGAGGTTTTGAAATACTTGAAACAGTATATTACTTGTTATTTCTAAACACTATATTTATAACTGAAGTAGAGATTAATTTACTGCACAGCATCTGAAAGTGCTTTACAGGTGCGGGTGCCTTATAGGAAGTTCTTAATATAAAGAAGAGTTTCTAAGTGTTTCAGAGTAGCTTATCTGGGCGTGGTCGCATGTTGCTCTAAAAGGTGATTACATAATGACAGATAAAATATCTAATGCTGTAGGAGGTTCAGATGGAGGTTCTGGCCAGTGGCGAATATTTAATGCAGTTTTAGTAATCCTCCACTAGATGGACGCAACCTACAACAGGCAGCTTTTATTGTAGCGCCTTGTACTTTGCCAATTAAAGCATAGTAATTTTTGCAAACTAGTTCATTGCAACACTTTTTTTACGCTCAGGATTTGAAGTCAATATATCTATAACAAAACCGAGGATCTGCAATCGTAGTTTGAGGTCTTTACTATTACACCATATGATAAAAATATGATGGTATTGGTTTCTGACTTGACGCTCGGTTAAAACATGCTATGTGCACAATATAAGCACCTTAGGGGAAATACTGCATTTCAGTTAAATTTTTTAATGCTGTTTCATATGTTTGAAAAAATGATTAAAGTGAGGCCATGAATATTGCACAGCCCTGTGTAGCCAATTAATAATTTATACCGTTAAGGGTTCCATACATTAATAAAAAAAATCGATATAACACCACATACATTAGATGTTCTCTTATGGATTACATATAATGTTTGTTGTTGTTGTTTGTTTGTTTGTTTGTTTACAAGGGTCTTAAAATATCAGCTCTTTTGAAAGTAGCACTGTACCCATGAAACTCTTAGTGCTTTTGAAAAGGTGCAGTGCAGTAAAAAAAAGTTTCCTTTTTTGATTTTTCACATAAAATCTATTTAAAACAGTTTGCATGTCTGAAGAATGAACTGCTTAACCCAATTATAAGGACAATAGTGGTTAGATGTTTGAATACCTTAATACTTTAGTGTAAATAATCAGGTCTGTTGCATAATGTATAAGAGAGAAGCTGGCAGCAGCCAGCCTGCAGAACAGGGGATGGGTGATCCCCTCCTGGAGGGTTTCCTTGCTCTAACACACTTGATATGACTGATAAAACCTGATCATTAGTTTAGCCGAGTGCATTAGCGCAGGAAACACATTAAAGTCTTTAGTGCTTCAGTCCTATAGGACTGGGATTGCCCAATGCACTCTTCCAGAAGCATGTTCAACAAGGCCATCTGTCATCTCTAAAGCAATCATGTATTTAGCTCAAATGTCATCAAAATATTACACATGAAGCCAGATACTAGTCCTGTCCAGATATCTTTCCTTGATTTAAAGCTAACACTGTTCCTTACTGTTATTCACTAAAAATATCTCACACCAGTAATAGGTCAACTGTATGAAATACGCTATTCTTACAATCTGCATGCTTTCTGCATTAGCCCTCAGAGATGAGTTCTTGTCAGCATTCTGGCTGTGTAGTAATGGGCATTATTTGTGCTGCCACTAGAGGACGTTAGAGTTCTGAGGATGACCTCCTGTTGGCTCATGTCCTATTGTCCTCTATGCCTTCCATGGCCCTGTATGTAGTACTCTCATCATTATTCTACTACTGACAGTCAATTGCCCTTTTCCCTGAAGTACCACACACTATGTCAGACATCAAACACAGTAAAGCATTCTAAATGTAGCTCAGGTATTGTATAGCCTCAGGTTTTTATGTTGTAGGTGGAGGTCACTAAGTTAGCCTGTCTTTGGATACTTCTATCGATGTCATTTCCAGCCCAGTGTGTGAGGTGAGCAGATCAGAGTAGTGCTGCCTGTGCCTGTGTGGTCTGTGATGGACAGTGAATCCAGTCATCTCAGAGTCACTAACACCCACAGCTCAGAGAGAGAGAGAGAGAGAGAGAGAGAGAGAGAGAGAGAGAGAGAGAGAGAGAGAGAGAGAGAGAGAGAGAGAATTTCAATCTGCTATCCAAATTCACCTGTGTTTATACATATTGGATCACTGCTGTTAGGCCTTTTCTTCAGAACTGGGTATCTTCGGTGAAATCTGAAATTGGTTATATCTCTCAGCTTTGGTTATATCTCTCAGAGAGAGACTGCAGAGACGTGGTTACGTATTCAAGCCAGAGAGCCAGCTTCCTCCTCCCCCTTCTACATGTTCTTGTAGGTAGACAAGGCATTATTTACTCAGACCATAAGCAGCTATTATTATTCCCTTATCCTTATGTATGGCAGCATGTCTCAGTTTGTCTGAAGTGCAGACATACACGTTAGGACAAGACCCAGCGTGGCTGAAAGCATTCTTAAAATTCACAGTGGCTCATGTCGTGCTCTCAGAACATACCTTAGAGAATGCTTTAGACACACTTGCATCTAACCAGGGTGTGTCTGTTTTGCTATTCTACCTGTTTTCTACTCTCTAAAATGTGTTTTATGCATAAGCACACATTAGACTACAGCTGTAATGCTCTTTAAATGTTATGATCATAAATCATGTAGTACATTAACAGTATGATTTTCAATATATTGATTTAAACAGTATATTTAAAGTGTTCACTTAATAGAATGTCAATGAATGTTTTGCGTATTATATGCTCTCTAGCCTCTGAACCAGAAAAGGACAGCCTCAGCATAGCATGCAAGGCTGCTGTTTATTTTATTCTTTTTATAAACCCGCCAAGGTTAAAGTCTTTGTTGTGTCTCTGTGCCAGCTGAGGCAAGGTTGCAGTCATTATATCATAGCTGTCCCGGGGGACCTGGTCCATAGTGAAAGGCAAACCTCCCTCTTTAACTGATAGGTACAAACATTTCTATTCAAACAGAATGCTGAACTGGTGATCCTGCATCATTGTTTGTTGTTTATTGTTTATGTTTATATGATGAGTTATTGAGGCATAAAGGATTCCATTTGCTTCCAGTATGGCTAATTTTAGTACCATTACCACTCAGTGGAATGCTTATTACATGCAAGCACTGTTAACACTACTTTTAACCTTTCATTTTAGTCACTGACTGTTTACAATCATAACAACATATCTTAACATCTTTCATATTTGCACTATGCACAAGCATTTCAGTGTTTGCTCGTCTTACGCTGTAAATCACTTTTCAGAGGGGCTGGTAATGGACTACTCAGAGAGTTGGACAGGATATATCAGGTTCTAACACGGCAAATGTCCCATTATAATACATTAGGTAATAGCTCAATTTTATTATTTCTTTTTTTTTTTTGAGGAGATTGTAGAAGTAAATTTGAGTACATTATAGAATCTTTCAGACTCATTTATCTGTGTGAGTGCAAAACCAACAAGGCTTCTTCAACTTGACTGGTCTTGTTATGGTAACCTTCCAGTCTTCATTGTCTCCTGATATGTTGGTTTAATTATGTGATGCAGCGAGTGAATGCTTCTAGGGCTCATGCCAATAAAATATGGCTCATTGGCTTGAGCAGTATACAAAACAGTTGAAAAATAGTTTAAAAATCACATTCACCCAGTAAATCAAATAATTTCTATTTTTACTCTTGCTTAAGTGTTCTGTCCAAAAATCTCACCTAAATTTGCATGTATAATGTCTCAAATTAACTTAGAATTAAACGTACTCTTAATCAACCACAACTGAAGAGTGCTGAAAATAGAACTTGGTAAATTAGTTCTGTATATTTGATCTGCTTCCTTATTCCAGAGTATCTGTAACCCTGCACAGGGTAGGGCCTTGCAGCATCTGTCTTTCATGTGTCTGATGAGGAGTTGTGAATCACCAGGATCCACGTTTACTGAGCATGTGTTTTAACCAACAGCTGTGTGGCATCTAGATAAATGTAATGAATGTTCTTCCATGTTTTTCCTCTCTGGACCATAAAGGTGCCCCACAGAGCTGCAGATGTTTGAAGAACCCAGTGCTTTCTAAGAACCTGCTGAAGATCACTAAAGAGCACTTACACAGCTGTAGGACACACAGACATATATACACACACACACACACACACATACACACACACACACACACACACACACATGCACACAATCACAAACACACACACACGCACATGCACACAGACACACAGACACACACAGCAGCTTTTCTGCAATGTTTTCTCAGGCCTATCCTATATGAAAAACCTTTTGTTTGACATGAACATGAATATACAGGCTTAAAAGTGTGACTTTTATTTTGCTCTTTGTTATTATACATTATAAAGGGTTTTTTGAGTGGAAAAATATGTGTACATCATGTATACTTGATTGCATGCAAACAATGGAAAACATCACTGCAGTGACTACAAACTGCCTTGAATAGAATGAATGGAAATATGCTCTTGCGTAGTGTTTTGATGGCCCTGCACATGTGTTTTCTTTTGGGTTGATAGAAGAGCAAAAATATATTTAGATCCCCCTCTGTCTTTTCTCTTTCTCTCTCACCCCCCCCCCCCCCCCCCCCCATGTAGCTCTTGGGTCAGATCCACAAAGAGCAACTCAGTTTCCCTTCAACTGAGCCAACACTGTGGCAAAGGAACAATGTTCCAGTTATGTAGCAAAGGAGAGGAAATGGGACAAACAAAGCACCTTTATCTGTGCCTGGTGAGAGCCACACCCACTGACACGCCAGGCCTGCCGCTCACTGCCTTGGTCTGAATCAGCCCTGCGTGATGCTGTATTGCTGCGTGCATGAGCTGGAGGTGGAACTTTTTCAACCACACCACTTCTCCTCACCTTTATTTATTTCCAGCAGGTTCACTGAGCGCCAATGACTCTGGATATGCCCTGAGTGACTGAGGTATGAATAACAAAAAAATGTGGATGTCACATTTGGTCCAGTCCTTTATCCAAATGACCTCTGACTGTTAGACAAGTGCATGTTTTCCCTTGTGACTACTAATTAAGGACTAGAGGAAATTGTACATATCTACAGACTAACTATATTTTCTAACTATATACCTGCCAGCTGCGCCAACAGAGTAGGTATTTCTAAGAAGTAACTAGTGTATACACTATATACTGGTTTCAACTGCACGTAACGTTACAGTAGTTACTGTAAGCGGTACATCCTAGAGACGCTTCTGATTTAATGAAAAATCTTCTTATTTACATTTATATGTTAATCAGACAAATATCTGCAGTGTTTGTACTATTATATACAATTTTGGGATATTTATGATTATGGTTTAACCAGGAACAACCTGTAGAATAACAGCATAAACACAGGCCACTGGGCAAGACTTACTTGTGTCATATTAGGTGGCTATTACACAATATACCTTCAATCCCTGCTAACTGCTGTGATTTGCTACCTTGTGTCTGAGCATGCCACTCAGGAGCAACTGTAAACTAAGGAGAAGAGGATTACGTGGGTGGGCTTCACCACTGCTCTTCGCTTAGCCTCTGAGGGGAGGCAGTGGTGAGCTCGCTTTCAAATGTGGCCCTGGGCCCTGAGGCTTTGTTGGGAAGCAGCAGCTTCTGATGTGGATAAGCAGTAATCTGATGCACAATCCATAGTTCTCCAGCCGATTCATGGGGGAGCCCAGAGCGTGCAGAGACCCACAGGCACTGAGCCCCACCTATTAGGGTAGATTTTAGAACAGACTTAGAGCAACATATATTGGAGGGAGTAGAGTGCTTGCAATGGGTGAGGGGATTACAAGAAGAACACATCTTAGAAAGAGCTGAAGAAGGGGTGTTTTGTGAAAAGCCTGATGCTGCTTTATGCTACACATTGCTTTTCCATCTTTTCTAACTGCTGGAGCAAAATTAATTGTCTTATTAAATGAGATTCAGACAGATTCACCCACCCAACTGACCTATGACACTGAAAAATCATCCCAACACATTTCCCAATTGCCAAGAATAGCATGTGCTTAGGCAAAGCGCTGTTCCACACAAACACTATTGTAATGCAAGTGTTGATGTTGGTTGCCATGGAAGCAGCCAGCATCCTTTCCCCCCGGAATAGCAGTTATGCCCCTGTGCAATTGCACCCCTGTGCTTCATTACACCAGCATTAGTGCTTGAAATGGGATTGCATGATGTAATATTTGCTGGAAATTTCTGACATAAACCAAATGTACACTCACAAGCTACTGAGTGTCAGATTGCCGCAACCACAGAAGAATAAAGAGGTCACTAATTGATTTGTGATATTAAAAATGTATCCATTACTAAGCCTTTATGGACTGGAACTGTATCTTGCTTTGCTCTGCACCTCATTGTTTATTGATTGTTATTTGACTGTTATTACTTTGTCTGCTGCTGGGCCAGGCTGACAGGTCAATTAGACCTGTGGTGGTTGTTTCCATCATGCTCAGGGAAACACTGGGTGATTCAGTGTGCCATGGGTGAATAGTGAGGGATGGGTTGCTATGTCCTGTCAGTTTGCTGCATCTAGAAGGGAGGACTGGGCATCCATGGCATTTTTCCTTGCTACTGTCGCACTAGCGTTGACCATTAGCACTCCAAACCTGGACTTCTGGAAAGCTGCTTTATATTACTGTTAAAAAAAAGCTTTTTAAAAGGGCTTCATAAATAAAATTGAATTGATAAAAATGTAATCACCCTCCCCCCCTTTATCCATGGCTCAGCAGTTATTTATCACAAGGTTAGGAGTAATGTGTTGTGGGAGCACATACACCCACATGGAGCTCACCTTTCTCTCAGTCAGGAGGTCACACTCCCATTAGTATCACTTAGCTTGGTGCAGGGTCAGCTGCAGGTAAGGGAGGCCACTTGCACCTCAACCAAAGCTTTGGCCAGCATGAAGCTGCCAGGGATGAAGCGTGCTTCTTCGCCATCGACATGACATCATTGCTGCTGAATTACTGAGGAGTCATAAGACAGTTGGACTTATGTAGGCATATAAATTTCCCTCTCCATTGTCTTACCCAGCTGCAGAGAGCCAGCAGCTGACACGTAAATTGTACTAAAAGTAGACACATTTCTATTTGATTATACAATACATAAGTTGTTTTTTTTTTAAACAGTATCAAATTAGGTTGACTTTCCCCAAATCATGATATCACTAACAACCTTTTGATCTGGATGCACATAAAAATGCAACCTGAGAATTATCTGTAAGTGTTGTCTATAAGAGAATGATCTGTAAGCACCATCTTTTCCACTTGCTGTACCAAAATTTCAACACTGCAAGACAACTACTGCAAAATCATGAAATATGGCGGCTCATGCACTTTGCCCCAATTATGACTCAGTCCAGTATGTTTGGTATGTTCAGAAGGCTCTATCAGTCTAAGACTCAATAACATGTTAAGTTCTTCACTAATGTTGAAAGAGTAGTGCATTAGCATGCACTTACATTTTTAAAAACAAAGCTCAATGAGGAACCAGACTGATAAATCCTGGGTGTGTGCTTGTGAACTACCTATGTCATGACATTTCTAATGCATTCCACCAAGTGGAGCTGGATTAAAGCAAGTCAGCCTATAAGACTCTGTCGATAACTAACAGGCAGGTGATGTACTCTCTCTCTCTCTCTCCCTCTTTTCTCTGTCTGTCTGTCTGTCTGTCTGTCTGTCTGTCTGTCTCTCTCTCTCTCTCTCTCTCTCTCTCTCTCTCTCTCTCTCTCTTATTGTGTGTGTGTGTGTGTGTGTGTGCGCGCGCTTGTTTTGGATTGTTGCCATCTACCTCAGGAAATCTTGATAGGAGCAGCAGAAATCGGACCTAAGAAGCAAAGAGCCATAGCCATTATAGAGACTTGAGAGAGTGCAGTATAGAGAGAAAGCAGAGTGTATATACTGTGCGCATGTGTAATGACTAATGTTGTTGAATGACTATGCATTATATATAGAGAGAGACAGAGGCAGAGAGAGAGGGAGAGAGAAAGAGAAAGAGAGACAGAGAGAGAGAGAATTGTGTAGATACTGTCTAGATACATTCCAGAAAGAGCTTATTCTTGGCGCAATCAAACTGAAGTGAACTGTAATGGTCTTACTTGAGTCACATCATTTTATATAGTGGAACCAATCATCTCCAGTGTATGCAACATTCCATCAATCATCTCCAGTGTATGCAACATTCCATCAATCATCTCCAGTGTATGCAATAATTCACCCAGCCTTCTTCACTTATGCAGCATACAGCACATACACAACGGTTAATCACATGTGCTTATGATACTGAAAATGTTTTGTGTGAGGACATAGTTAAATATAATACATACGGGCACAAGTAATATAGCATATTAATATAACAGATTCATGGTTTTAGGAAAGGTATACTTTAAAATAGAGATGCTCCATTCAAAATACTGCTCTCTAAAAATATCACTGAAAAACTTTAGAAAATGATTACAAATAATTACATGGTGATTACATGATGTGCAAATGTATATCAACTTCAGAGCTCATCTCTTACATTTCTCTAAATGCACTTAAATACAATATCAATGATAACCGTAATATCATCAGATAACTGTAATGAGAAACGACTTACCCAGTTATACCCAGTTAGAAAAGGCAGGGATCTGAGCAGTCATAATGATAAAGTCCTGCCACACTTGATGACAGCTTGCTACGAACAATCCTCTTACCTGTCACCCCTGAATGTGAGCTTGATACTGTGAGGACTGCTGCTTTGTACTGTGCCCAAAAACACTCAGTGCTCATCAGCGCCATCTAGGCACACACAAGAAAATCTGGTTGGTTCTTTCATTGTTTAGAAGGAGATGAGCACTTTAAAATCTTGTATTTATTTGCTAAGTCAGTTTATTTTGAGGAATCAGAGAGTTGTACAAAACAGGTGATGTATACAATTTCTATTGTATTTATTTAAATGTACTGTGCATTTACTCCATTAATGCCAAAAAACATTCAACCATGTGGGATATTAGGAGGTAATGCACACTGACATTTTTGCTCATATCATATGCTCATATCAATATCGCAAATATTGTTTGAGAAATACAGATTTAAAAATCAGCAATTCTGTCCAAACTGTGTAAAATCTGTGTTTGAGTCAGAGGCAATACACACTGGATGGTTTACTGATGCAGCTGCTAGGCTCACATGGTAAAGCCTGTGAACCGCTGACCTCCCATGGCCAGCTGTAGCCATTCTTTTTCCCATGAAAAAGCTCTGCACAGGAAGGAAGTGCATCTGAGTTATCAGCTTCAGCTCCATTCTTTCAGTCTCACCTTGGAGCACACGGGTAAACCTTGAGCCTCTGTCCTGATCCAGCCTGTGGTATAACAAGTAAATAAGCAAATCTTGTCTCAGGGCAGCACTTAAGAAAATTGACAGGCTTTGGATTTCAATCTGAGAGCTGAGTGGCAAAAATAATTTGGAGCCTACATCAGCACAGCAGCTGACAGTACCCCTGCTCCATACAAATTCAGTGAGTGCCTGGGGCGAGCTTGCAGAATGCTCTATTACAAGTAAAGCACATTCAACCGTGCCTCAGGGCCAAGGGCCATGAGGTCAAGCCCCTGCAAGCTTTGTCACAATTGATTTTTCCCACTGAATGTCACACTCAAGAAATGTTTGTCTAACATCTCCCCACATCATGGAGTACCCTAAGGAGAGGCAGGGAAGAAGTGTCACTTCCATCTGCATCTATTCCAGGCAGCCTTGGTGGACCTTTCCAAAACACTCTGGAGTACCAGTGGGGGTCAAACAAGGGGAGTGGAAAAAAAAACCTCATGCCATGATAATGGACATGCATCATGTGCCAGGCTATTCCTGGAGTGATGTGTATTGTCAGCATTTGTTTTCCTGAGGGTGTGGAGCACCCAGGCCCAAGGTTTAGGGGATGGTCTCTCTGAGGGCGGGGGAACACCCAGGCCCAGGGTTTAGGGGATGTTCTCTCTGAGGGCAGGGAGCACCCAGGCCCAGGGTTTAGGGGATGTTCTCTCTGTGGGTGGCAAGCACCCAGGTGCAGGGTTTAGGGGATGGTCTTTCTGCTGCTCTCCTGGCTATGGGAAAGCTGTGGGAGCAGCTGCAGGAAAACAGAAGGCTATATTTAATTTTTTTTTTTAAAAAGAGAGCGGGGAACAGGCAGTGGGGTGGAGTCTTGGCAGTACAACTACTACAGTGGAAGTGAAAGGGTGGTGCTACAATGGAAGTGAAAGGAGCAAGGTTAAGGTTGTTTGAGGGAAACTTAAGAAAAATGCTTAATGCAGAGACCAAAGATATGTAAAATCAAAACCCTCATAACACTGGCAATTAACACTGTCACTCTGGGAGTTTAAACACTAAAAATAATCACACCCTAAAATCTTCTACAGACAACTTCTAAATATAATATTACCCAATTGATTTTTTTTTCCCTTTTTATCTTCTGTTTCTAAACAAGAACCAGATGTAAATGTGGTGACTAGGTGTGTGATATAGGTTCAAGAATTTATACATAGACTGTATAAGAGCAACTTCTGTATTTGCACGGGACACAGTATGGTTATGTTTGAATGTCACAACATGGGTTTAGTTTTATAAAAATGGTCATTCAGTTTCACTAAGCCTGAGCAGATAGTTTGTGTGCTGATGCTGAAATATATTTGACATCATACAACTTTCAATATGTATGTAAGTGCTCTATTGACTTTGTGCATAATCTAAAAAATGAACTGTATTGTTATTTCAAACATTTGCTTCTGTCACTCTCCCATTTGTGCATTTCAACAGAAATTAACAACAATAAATGATTACCTCATCAAATGATTTCAAATAGCATAAGTATACTGATTATTCACCCACATAGTCATTGTTCAGATGCTGTATTTTATATGAATAGCAAGTATTTTTAAAAACACCGGGGCCCCACATTCCTTCTCTAAGGGCCTTTGAGAGTGCTCGGTAGTAATGAGATTGTCTTTGAGGTTTGTGTGTGTGTGTGTGTGTGTGTGTGTGTGTGTGTTGGGGGTTGGGGGGCCAGAGGGGAACAGGAGTGGCTGATGAGAAGGGGGGGAACTGAACTGTGGAGGCCTGGGTCTAGTTATGATCATGTGACATACTGTACCAGACAGCAGCAAGACAGGGGATTTCCAGCGAGGCTATTATTGTAGTTGACAAGAAAATAGTACTTATCGCAGGACTCAGAGATCCTAGATACTGCCCTCTCATGGCTTGTCTGAAGACCAATCAAAGCACACTCATTTTTTGGAGGGGTGTAGAATACTTTTTTCAGTTTAACAGTATGACTAAATTTATTTTCATCTCAGTCTTACCTTTTTCATGACCTATTATAGGTAGAGTATATATAATAATGCTTCTTATTTTCAGTTCTGGTCATATGCAGGAGATTAAAAAAATAACTGTAAAATGTGCACACATACTTATGTTAGCAACTAAAGTTAATGTTCCAACCTGAGTTACTGCTCTAACCTCAGAACAAAAACACATTGGTACATGGAAATACCTTTATAGTATTTCATTAATTATATTCAGGACCTTTAGGTTGGCATTTGAAAACACTACCTCTTATAACTTGTTTTCTTTCTCAGTGTTGTTATTCTGAAAATGCTACTGTTTTTCCACCAGGGGGAGAACTAAATCAGGCAAGTGTGCAAACGCAAAGAACAATAATTATATGAACTTGCTCTGTGAAAACAGAATACTATATCTCCAATTCAATGTATTGAATGATTCAATCATACTAATGCAATAGATATGCATCCTATCCGTTTGTACTATGCACTTGTGAAATTTAATACACATCTGCATGCTGGGATCACAGCTCCTGAAGTACTGGACAAGAACACAACATTTATATCAAAAATAACATTCACATAGGTAATTATTCATATAAAAGTGTGCTCATTTCCAAAGTAAAGTATGAAAGCACCTAAACAAAATTGACCTAAGCACTGAAATTAAAACTTGTAAAATTAGCTTTGTAGATTCATAAAACTGTATTACACTTAGCTTAATTTTATAACTAGCCTATGTATAACATATACCTAATTCAAAATATACAGACCCCAAGAACAGGCTGACAATTTAGGACTATCATAAAAAGCTTCAGTCAACGAACGCAACACATCCCATTACGATACTCTATTGAAACGTTCCGAATGAACAAATTCCGCTCAATGGCAAACGCTTTCTTGGTCCACCATGCCAAGTACGGATCACCCACATCCAGACTCTGATACCCATTCCAGGTTTTCCAAGAACCCTCGTCGAGGTGTTTCATTTGATGGACGTCAGTAAAATCGAATCAGCACTCGCAAAGCGTCAAGACTGCGTTCGTTCCTCTCCATCATCCAATTGGGAGACTTCAAGACGCCATACGGTATTTTATTTGGCCATCTTGGTGAGGGTTTTTTTCCCCCTTTCCGACGTTTATTGTCTATATATTTCATGGATTCCGCCTATACATTTGACATCATAAGTTGATGTCCACTTAACTCCAAAAGTACGCTTAAACTACTTTGTTTGAGCGATCGGTTGCTTCTCTTCTATCAAAATGTATAGAGTCGTCCATATTTGTTGTTGCAGCAATCATTGAAAGCCAAGAAAAAACTTAAATAAGCTTCATCTTCTGGGTGGTTATTACTTATTTAAACATTTGACACAAAGTGCCAATAAAACTGATCTCATCGGTAAATGATTCGTCTTACTCGCTCTCCTTTTTACAGTATTTTTCCAATACTGTCTTGCACGTTCCAGGGTTAAATCTTCCCTTTTACAATGACTTAGGATCAGCTTCATCCCACTCATATCTAATATTAGCCATGGTAAGAAAAGCGACAAAACCGTTCTGAGATCGGAGGAAAATGGTATTTTCCACCCAGTATTCACTGAAGTACTAGCGCCTTGCTTCGTTGCCCCGCACGGCCAATATTTTTAGTGAGACAGTTTGGTAAAGGGGAGGGGCCGATAACTGTCGCTCAGATTCGAGAAGGTCTAACCAGGGGAGTTTTACTAAGTACCGCAATATTATCCTTTCATCTCTAAATATGTGACCTTATTTATTAGACAGCAAGTTTATGTCACCTTGTAAGATAGGAAGGCGTGCGTAAGACCTCAGGAAACGGACGTCTACTCTTAGCGTTATGATAAATGTTCTCACCGCAAGAGAATATTCTCTAAAAAGTGAAGTTCTACTTAATCAAATTTTAATATATAGATTTAGCTACTCCCTATACCCTACATACAACGTGTACAAATCAAATGTAATAACGCAGAAATGTAACCCGCAAATGTTATAAACCTATTATGGAATAAAATAATAGTTAAAGGCCAGCTTTAACTGTTTTGTCAGCTTGTTATCAATAAGAGAAAGACGGGACATCTTGTTAGTTCAGGGTATTATCTCATTCCTCAGCCTAGATCTAGACAGCCTAGATTTTTTATTTTATTTATTTATTTATTTTTGGTGGGGGTTTCACCTAAGCCATCCATCAGGAGGAGACTAGTCAGAAGAGTGCAGCGACAGTTACTAGTCACATAAATGACTCAGAAAGGTTGGTTTGCAAGCGGTTTCCCTCAGTGTAGAAATACTGTCCATTGTTCGAGACTGGCGAATTAGATATAGACTACAGATGTTTCGCTGTATCGACCAATCATTTAAACGTGCCCGCCTTTAGACTCCGCCCATTTCTCTATATTAAGGACTACGCCGTCGAGTGAGTTTGCCACAGGCACTATCTAATCCTTTATCTTTATTATAAGCGTTTTGGACCCCTCTTTACATTATTTTGTTCCGTGACCGCATCACATTTTCACGTTTAGGCAGAAATGGCTGACACAAAAGTCGATACCAGCTCGGAAATCTCCGCAAAGGTAGGGAGTTTATTATCTAAAAATTCGATTGGAGGTTTACGGAATTTTGAAAGGATGGACTACATAATTTTATGGAATAAGGATTTTGTGTGGAAATTATACGATTGTCGTATGGGAACAGCGTTCGTTTGGCTGCATCTTTTTGTCGTTGACGTGGACGCATAATGTTTCTGTGAAGACTTTTCTGGATGGAAAAATGTAACATGCACTCTAAAGTTGGGTTTGCTTCAGAAACACTCGTAGCCAGAGCTTGCATTGTCCTGAGCCTAACAGTCTGCGCGGGTTCTTTGTTAGAAGCGTTTCGGTTCCCTTTAGAAAAAGTACCTTGAGCTGTGGACATAATATCTTAACATCACAAACTTCTTTTTAAACAAGTTATTGAGTTTTTCCATCAGTGTATAATTAATCGCTGATAACAGAGCCTATAGCATTTAGGAGACGCGGCGATTTGTCAATCCACAAACCATTGACTACCTTATTCCGATATGACAAGTTCGCTTCTGCGCTGCTGGAACCTTGACGTATCCTCCTATACGATTCTTGATGAATGATGCCACAGACCAGAATGTGGTCTGCTTGTCAGATTACGCTGTCTGTATCTTATGCCAGTTATTTCGTGATTGTTTAAATTCACGGTAGACATTCCGAAAGAGAAATTAGAAATGTCATAGTAAATTTCTCGCAAACATGGCAATCCGGTTGTAATGTAAATGTATCGTCTGTTTGGCGGGGATTTTATCGCGAAGCAGCATAAATGACGCATTTATTGTGGAAGTTGTGGCAAGTTCAGATAATGGTGAACCGTTTTGATAGCGAGTAAAGGAACGACCTATTATTGTTATTGATGAGTACGTTGTCTTCTTTTGGCTACCAGGTACACTGCTTGTTGGGTCATTTTCAGATGTTAAATCGGGGACGTGGCGAATACGATCTCGTTTTTTAAAAATCCGCAATTTTTTCGTCTGCAGGTGTAAATAGGGAGCCTCTAGACACGTTCGCATTGACGAAGTTATCCCGCAAAATTTGGCAAGGCTACCAATGTAGCTCAAACGCTTCCCTCCGCGACGCTGTTTGCGGGCTATGTGAGTTTACAATAGGTTATAACAAATGGCCAACGCAGAATGTGAGCACAGAACACAAGTTACATTGCATCAGTGTAAGATTCTTTTCCAGCATTTCCCCTACTGTATAAAAGTTTGTCAGTGGTAACAAAAAAACGAAAATGTACTAACTGCAGAAAGAAAACATCTATGACCATTTGTCCTTTGTTAGTCTTTTGCAAAGCACCGCTCAATAGCCTACCTTGATGAGGGTATATCCCATTAATCAAGTTCAAATGTGGCTATCTTGTCTGTTTCAACTATGGGTAACCAGCCATGCTGTTCGTCTATTTTATAGCCTATCCGCGGCACTCTTTCCCCCTCCAAGAGAACGCATTCAATATAGCCTAGCCTGGATTATTCATCTGAGTCAGTGACGTTTAGTGTTAGTCTGAGACTACAAAGAACGGACATGTAATTTGATGGTTGTAAGGAGGCGTTGCTGGCGTGCTGTACCACTAAATGGCTTAAAGACGAAGGGTTACGACCTAAATTTATTAATACGGGCGATTTGCCGCACTAGAACATACTTTAGGGTATGACATGGGCCTGTTCTGAAGGTTAAAACTGTTTTGGTTTTTTTATTAGGTGACAAAAAGGTGATTTTTACCACCGGCTGAACAAATTAAGTTTAAGGATGTACGCAGCTCCATAATAACTATTCTAAATGCATATGTTAAAGTAAACCCATATGGTAAAGACGAAAAATCTCTGTGCATGTCGCTATTGTTCCTTCCTGGGTTAATCTATCGAGCCTCTTTCTGGTGGTGTTCGTTCCAGCGTTCTTATTGGCTGTGTTAAAATAATCTGTGTATGCAGGCGGGGAGTTGTAGTTTTTCCCCGGGCGTGTCTTCAACAAAACCTATGATGTAGATTATTTACTGAACTACACAGTTCGTTGGCGCTAACACCACCGATGTATCAGATTACAACACTTCGGTATGGTATTTTAAACTAGGCGGAGATTGAAAAGGTCAACGTCCAATGAGCTTTAAGAACTGAAGTTTAGCGGGTTTTTTTTTTTTTTGTTTTTTTTTGTGAAACAAAAAGTAGTCTAAGGCCTTAAGAGTACAAATGGGTTTTCTAATAAACATTTCAGCCCCAATCAGAAAAAAGTTCAATAAATCTATGTATTTAAATTTCCTAGGACCTTAAAGAAAAGAAGCTGGTGGACGAGGAAGCAGAAAATGGAAAGGATGCTCCAGCCAATGGAAATGCAGTAAGATTTCCTTTTTGTTGGTGTTTTTGTGGAATATTCAGCAGACCCTGAAATCAGAGCTTTAAATATAGCGTCTTGTAAACCTGACATGTGTTATCAGTAAATGTTAAATAATTCAGGCTCATTGTTCACAATTTTGACAAATACTACATTATGAAATTACAAGGCTGATGTTGTTCAGGATAATGAGGAAAATGGAGATCCAGAAAATGAAGTAGAAGAGGAAGAGGATGATGTTGGTGAGGAAGAGGATGAAGAAGATGAAGGTAATTTATACTGTCATTAAATTATCAGCCTAAGACACGGTGCCTTCATCTCTCTTGCATCTCCAAGAGCTCCAAGTGTGTTAAGCAGCACTGCTGGACCATGACCTTGCCTGACTTGAACTCCCAACATTGCAGGTGATGAGGATGATGAGGAAGACGAGGCTGAAGGTGGCACAGGGAAACGGGCAGCTGAAGATGATGACGAGGAAGTAAGTGTCCTTTAGTTAGGGATGTTTTCACACCAAGTTCATGTACAAATTCTGTGCTGTGATGTCTAATCCTACATGTTTTCAGGAGGATGTTGAAACTAAGAAACAGAAGACAGATGATTAAGAGGGCAGTCTGCTGAACATCCCTTCAGCCCTCCTCTCCTTAACTCATCCACTGGGGAAAGAAAATGTGGTCATCAAGTAGAGTTCAGCATCTGTGTACACACACATAACTGCAAATTTTGTAGAAACAACCAAGACTTCAAAGCTCTACCTTCTTACAAAATACTTTAAAAGGAGAATTTGTTTGTATTTTTATTTACATTTTATATTTTTGTACATATTGTTAGGAGGTCAGCCATTTTTGACAGTGATCTCTGGTTACCAAACGGTGCTTTGAAGTTGAAGCCTCTATGAAATAGATTTTACTTGTGGTTTGACCATGTCATGTTATCTCAAATGAAATTGTAAAAAAAAAAAAAAAAGCCGTTTAAATCAAAGCATTCCAGTACTTTGTGTATGTACATCAGTTGTACCATACGTAGTTGGTTTGTATGAGATGGCAAGGCTTAAGGAAATAATTCTTTTCTTACTTGTCTATTAAATTGCTATCTATTGTGGCCTGTTTGATGTATGTGTGAAATTGTTGTGCGACAATAAACCGAAATTTTATTTTGTGAGTTCCTAATTTTTTTTCCTATTTTTTCTTTAACTTTTAGATGAGCTTTTAACATTGGAGGTGTAGAGGATATAATCATGAACAAACATAATTTTCAGATATGCAGTTCACATATTTCAAAAGTGTGTCAGAGGAGAAATGTACATCAATGTAAATTATTCATGCCTTAAGACCTCAAGATCCCGTATAAATTATATTGCATTAAATAAATCTGACTGTGTGAATTCTTCCATTTTAATGTATACTTTATTTCCTTAAAAAAGATGGACTCCATCTTTGGGTCATTGGCCTAATATTTATATTTAAAGTAATACTTTGTAATCCCTTGCCCTTACACTCAATCACAATATCTTGGTTTTGGTCCTGAGGGGGGCGCCACTCTACTCTGTTCAGTGATTCCTACTCTTGCCTATAGACAATGTCCTAATACAAATACCTTGCTTCTGAATTCATTTTCCAGTTATATAAATACTATTAAGAACAAGTCAATATACAAAGCTTTTATTTTGGTCTGAAATTGTGGTGTATTCTAAAACATATACTAAGAGTTTGCTCAATATAATGACTTTGTGAAAAGCAGCGATTGTTAAAAAGTAATCATAAGAAATTCAAGTTACAAAATGTATAACTTCCATTATATGCATCACATGCAATTAAATTTATATATATATAAACAGCTAGACTATAAATGTTGGCTTTTAGGGACAAATTAAGTAAATACTGGAAGTGCTGTGTTTTCATAATGAACATACCTCTCAGATTCTATAGTGGACATCTATCCCACTTTCTGAGTCTTATTTATTAAGAGTTTATATTGCATTTTTTAGTTTGTTGCTCTAAAGCTTGGAGTCTGATTAAAAGATAAACCTCAGTAATATTACTTAAGGGCTCATAAAAGAGTAATCATTATTATAACTGTAATCATTAAACCAAAACAGTGATTTTACTCAGGGGGTAAGATTTGACCTCTTGCCAGGCAGATGTCCCAGAGCTGCAGGAATGTTCGCTAAATAGGTTAATTGTGGAAAATGTGGAACATCTTGCTAAATCCCAATTAATCTTGGATATAATCTTCCTGGTTGTTATTTATAAACCTTTCATTTTAATTTATATTAATTGTAAACAGCACATCATGAGATTTATGGCAGTCGGTCTACCAGATTGGTATTGTTGTAATCAAGAAGATCTTCTGACTGAGGTCTTAAGACTTTAAAAATCATGTCTATCTTTTCCTAGGAATATATTGATTTGGAAACTGTATATTAAGATTCCTCTCTCTTCTTTTTCTCAAATAAAACTTTGTATTCATGGTCACCAATATAGCAAGTTCTAGTACTGAGAAACACATCACTCCCTAAAATGTGTGCTTGGTCAGTAATATACACAACTTTTATCAATGGCTGCTGGATCATTGCCCTTCAGTGAGTTTTACGCTTAAAGCACTCAGCTAACAATTTTATCCAAAAGTGGCTAATAATTATGACTGAATACAACTTGAGCAATTAAAGGCCCTTGCTCAGGGGGCCAACAGTAGCAACAGCAGGGATTGAACCTTCAGATTACAAGCCAAGCCCTACTATATCTTAAAACCCAGCAGTTACCACTGAGCTACCACTGCCCCACAAGCATGCTTGTGAAGTGCTGAAGTGTTCCAAGTGGTACATAATACATTCACAGGAAGCTATTGGTCTTGTCTGACACACTCCTGATGCTTTGTGTACTGTGGATTGCAATGGGCTCACATCTTCAACTAGTCATCTAAGTGCAAGACTGCTCAATCTGCGTTATTATGCCTGCTGACTTTAGCCATGAACCTTATTCATGGGGTTAGAGTATTTTAAGAAAATAAGAGGATGGTAGTATTTCTTGAGAGAGAAAACAGAGAAATTAGATTAATTGATATATTTTTAATAACTCATTCTTGAATACACTTGATACTATTTTGGACTACACACAATCACTACAGTACTACTAGAAATAGAAATGATATGTAGAAATATCAATGGCAATGACATAAATTAAGAGGCATAACATTATAGAGCATTACAGAAAGTTTTTAATTATCACCATAAATTATTTTTAAGTAAAGTTATAAAGAACAACAGTCTATTATTGGGATTTTTGATCTCTTGAACCATGAACCCAGGATGTTATTATGGAATATTTGAAATGAAGCTTACGATTTGACTACAGCAATAATATTTAGACAGAACTCACATCATTTCCTCCCGGTTTAAAGATATAGTAGTTTCCGAGGTCTCCATGCATAAGACCAGCAAAGAGCAGTCTAAAGGCAGCATCGCGCAGTTGTGTGGAGCTCAGGGCTGGAATGTGCTCAATTGCTGCACAAAACTTGTATTGCGTCCTACAGTTCTGCTCACGTGGTTTGACATTCTTAATCCAAAAGCCAGGCATTTGTGTACCGAATGAGCCATATTATAATACTAGTCTTGCACCAGTCTGTGTACATTTTCCAAGCCCAGTATTACTTGCAGTCATTTTAGTTACTCCCTATTACCGTTGTACGAGGAGCTAAATATATTTTGGCATTGAAAAAATGGCATTGTTTTATAACTGAAAGCCCTTCCCTGTTTCTCCCAATGTGCAATACCACTTTTAGGAATGTGATCTGCTAGCTCTGGTGCAGTAGAATGTCAGATTGTGCTCTGAGGATGGGCTTTCAGTCCTTTGCCAGATTACACAATCCTCCCCTCTTGAGGGCGTAGGTGAGTCCTCCTTCTATATTACTTTCGCCACCTGGTGGTGAGTAAATGAACCTGGCCCAACTCACACTCACACTACACCCACAGTACAGAGTCTAACAGTGCTAGAGGTAGGTGAATTGTACAATTTCTACTTTGCTGAATTCAGGGATCTTTTAAAAAGAAAAAAATTGTTTAAAAGGATCATGACCCTCTTTAACATTTATGCTTGAGCATATTGCTGGCAATAAAGGCTGATGCCTTTTCTCATTTACATTCAGTCAGTATAAGGTGTTATTTTTGAAAAGACAATAAGCGTCACTACTGTGTGCACAATATATGTGAAATATTTGACATCACTGTTGTAAAGAAAAGTATGTGGTGTGCAAACGGCATATATTCATATATATTTCGATTTCAATATGAGGATTTCTTAGAGAGTTACAAATTATGACTTGTCTCAGATTTAACTAATGTACATTTGACGACATATATTTGTATAACTAAGTAAAAAACTTGTCGTTTTTGATAAAGAAACATTATAGAAACAATATAACTAGTTCTTGGTGTAAAGTCATACTCTTTGATGCACAGGAAACCAAAAGGCATATAATGCATGAGTTATGCTATAAATGTCCAGGAAACTACACTGACATTATTGATACTTGGTGCTTAAGTGCCAACACCTGTTCGTCTGGCTCAGGTATATGCACAGGCCGGCCTGATGAGGACACTTGGACATATTTGTGAGATTTTATGGGTGAGGCAGTAATTGAATGCTGAAAGAAATAAAGAAAGAAAGAAAAAAAAGAAAGAGGAAAAAGACAATAATTTCAGAATGGATGACCTGATCAAACATTTCATTTTTAGTCTACTGAACAGTGAACAGCCTTTACCCTGCTCTGTTTGTGTATTTAACACTGCAGATTCAGATTTTTTTGTATTTCTTTTTTCATATGTACAACAAAATGAAGACTGTTTGTTTTGTCACACTCAGTGGGAGATTACAAACACTTGTTATAGTGACAGTTTCTTAAATTGAATCCAAAATGTATATTCTCACTCACCACTGCCAGCAACATATACATTTCCACACATTTATTCAGTAAAGTATAAATCATTTTGGATATATGTTAACAGCCTTTATAAACTTTACACATGTAAACAGTTTAAATGGTTAAAATAGCACAATAAACAAAGACTAGGTGTGTCCAAACGTTTTGCATAAGAATTGGTCAGAAGCTAAAACTGGGAAATAATTCAAAAATCATTTATTCATGTGTAGTGTTTCCCACTACATTTAAGAGGACAACAAATGCAAAATGTCCATAATATGCTAAGAGGTGTGGCTTGGTTTTAAAATGACCTTCATGGGGTTGAGGCTGGGATGGCAGATCTCACTGCTGAGACTTCTGAAGGTGTCGTGGGCTTAATTCAACAAAACACCAACAAAGGGAGGTGCCTCCTTGACGACCCCTGAGAAGAGATGTGATCTTGCTGGAATGATGAAAATAAGCTGGGCCCTGTGTGAGGCTCCAGTGGAGTTCTAATGGCATAGGATATTATATATCTTAGCCTGTACATATGTAAAATATATGTATGCCTTCGTTATCTTCCTTAAATATCTATTTTATTGTATTGATATAAATCCTGTGATATGGGATATTAGAAGGCTGATACCAATATGTAGTGATGTCACAATACCAGAAATTTGGCAGTTAGTACCGATATCACTGAAATTGTAGGATTCTCAATACCAGTTTCGATACCACAACAAAAAATAAACCAATGAAATGAATGTATTTCAACAAAAAGACTTTTTCCAGGAACAAGAATATGATGGAGCCTTTGGTTAATAGTCTTCTCTTTGAATATAAAAAAGATAGAAATGTTATTTAAAACAGAATATTCTGCCAAATAAATAACTAAAAGACAGTGAAATTTATGGTAGCATTTCAATTGCAGTGTAGTCTTCAAGTAAAAAAAAAAAAAGCAAAACAATATTGTATTATGAAACTGTATAACTTTTTCAGTAGTCTCATAGGAGTCTATACCCACTCTGTGTCCTCTGTCGTGTTGTGACTGCCCTTGCCGACACCATTCCACATTACATTCCTCCTTCTTCTTTTTCCAGTTGCATCTGGTATCAGACTACATGTGCAGACTTATCACACTGCTCTCATCAGTTCTGGAGAAATCACAGTCTCTAGTACCTGACAGCTGCGGTATTTTCACTAGGATGGAAAACAAGCATTGTCACGTTTCCAGAATTCTGGTATTGGTTTGGTACTGAAGTATCAGTTCTTGTGACATCCCTACTAGTATGTAACAGGGTGTAGGGTAATAAAAATTTATATTGCTGTAAATAACTATGTAGCTATAATATTTTCAAAAGAAGGCTCGTTGGTGGTAACCAGTTTCAAAATAAAAACATGTGTTGATTAGTATATTAGTACTAGTATATAAGTACAGGAATCCAGCATTTTCTTCCCAGTATTTCTCTATATGATCTTAGTTTGACAAGCCTCAAACAATTCAAAGTTGTTTATAGTGCCAGCAGAGAGCTATGTGGTAGGATGACAGGGCACCTAACTAATTACACATTTTATTGTTGTACTTAGATTTTTGGGTTCCCAATACAATTCAAAATGACATAAATAAAGATGTTATTCATGCAGATTTTTATGTTTTTACTGCACTAGGCCAACTGTATTGTATTACAGTGAAATAATTAATTGTTGTAACAGTAAGCAGCAGCGTAGGTTTCATTCCAACCTTTTTTTTTGGGGGGGGGGGGGGTTCATTGCATTGCTCATACTACCCAGCTAATAACCTAACACATAATATATGTGGTGTGAGCAGGAATTATTGGGGGAACACATCCCCCATGCTGCCAGAAAACTACATCTATGACATCGAGATATTGTAAATATATGACTGTAGCAGTCACTTTTTTTATCCCACCTTTCTAAGTGATTTACACCTATTTTCTTTCTCAATATAGTATTAATGGTTGAAAGGTTATGAAAGTTTGGACATTTTCCTTTCAAGGATCTTATGTAATATGCATATATCACCACTGGGTGTCAGTGTACACTCAGCAGTTGATTGTTATCATTCTCCAATCCGAGTCGCCAGCATGGTGGTTTCTTCACATGTCGTTTTCAGAGATAGGCTAAACATGACAAAAATAAAATATGTAATACAATGCACAGGTGAGTGTTGCCTCTCCCAGAAAACGTGCTACATAGTTTAAGTAGCCCTTCCACGGTACTAAATGAAATGACACCTCATGAATCCAGTTTCTTCTTTTAATTAAAGACCTCTGAGGTCATTTGTTAAGTGTAAAAGTGGTGGACATCCAAAGGAAAGGTAAAATCAGCTTCATGACAGCGACATGGGAAATGTTCTCTACAGAATACACCAAAAATATATACATATTTACATATCCTTTAGAGAATCCTGAAATTATGTTACTTAAGTTCTGACCTGGGTATAGTGCGATTTTGGACAATTCTTCAAGAAGCTAAGCCCAAAGGTTTTTTGGGTGATCAAGAAGGTGTAACTCTACTTTGGCCTATGCACTCATAACTTCCCCAAAAGGTAACATTAATGCTAAAAATAGTAATAATAATTCTTACATTTATTACCAGAATAAACATTGGTATCCAGTTCAGTGTGCTAGTTTGGCAAACAGTCTTAGTGGCAATGTTGCTAGATGGCACAATTCAGTCCAAATAAAGTACTTTCACATAATCAAAGCATGAAAGCAGAGCTTGCCAGGCAGAGCACCTTGAAAGCACCTGAGGAGAGAGGGAGAACAGTACAGACTCAAACTGAACTATAAGTCAGACTCAGACCGCAATATGTTACTGTGATTATTAATCCTGTATTTCATATTTATTGTTGCTGTTGTGTTACACCATTGTCCTGGAGGAATGTTATTCTCTGTTTATATTTCACTCTATATTTGTATATAGCTGGAATGACAATCAAAGAAACAAGCCTCTGAATCCTCTTGACTCTTGACTCTAAGATGCATTAAAGCAATCAGTCCGACAACAATTTGAATAAACCTAACCTTTTGTGACTTGAACCACAGATTACTTATAAGGTGAGATGTTACTTCAGCCCATCTCCATAAGTGTGAATTTGCGTTAGAGGCTTTACAGTTTTAAAGTTCTTAAATTCTCTGAGAAACTACATTCATTTTGCTGTGCTAACTCTGCTTAGCTGTGAAAATAGAAATTCTTCCAATTTGGTTACCGGAACATGAAGACAAGACATGGTTGTGAACATAACAGATGATTCTATGGTTTCTATGATTCTGTGGTGTGTATAATACTTCATTATATCATATTGCTGATCTGAGTTTAACTGATGGGTCTTTTCACTCTTGATAAACAGCTTAGTGTCCAACTAGACATGAAGAGCCGAATGCTGCCTGCTGAAAATCCTCCCTGATGACAGCTCCTATTGTGTCATACTGCTTCAAAGAAACACAAAAGGCTATGGGACTATATTCGAAGACCAAACTATGACAGGCATTATTGCTAAGCACCAATTAATGGCAGAATAAATAAATTCTTTATTCTCAGCAATACAAGGATTAGTGTCATTCTGTTTGACTGTCATATGGTCATTGGACCTGGCCATCCATTTTGAGATAGACATCTTATTCTCTGCTCAGTTTCATTATATTAACAGCATGGACATCAGTAAAATATGAGAAATTGTTTGGATGTACAGGGTCATCTGTATGTTTTATAAGTGCAGACTTCATGTTATTCAATATACATAGTAATTTAGGTTTAGATTTTTGGCCCTTGTTGTAAATGTAAACTAAAGATGTGGAAAGAGTAACAATACCGTATTCTGCATATGAAATGCCACATGGCCCAATGTCAAAAGAATCAACAGTGTGTACAATATTCAGTTGGGTATAACTTAAGCAAAATAGAAATTAATTTACATAGTTAAATCTATCAGTGGTAATTACTTTCTACTGTTGTATCCTAAAAGATAATTAATCAGTGTTTGATGCCGGTTTCTGGCTGTGTTTTAAGGCATAGCTGGTGTTAAACAGAGTAAAGCTTACTGTAAATAAAACTGACTTTCTGTGAGTAAAACTGACTTTCTTGAGGTTTAACCTTTTTCATACTATGAGTTGAATATGAATCAGGAAGGAATGATTTAATTATTACTTCATTTATGAAGGGCACTTTTTGAATGTTCTATTTGGTTGCACTCAGGGGAAGAAGACGCGTCTTCAAAAATGTTTTTTTTTTTTTTCTGTCCTTGCCTAATCATTACAATATTCAGTTGGGTACAATGTTCAGATTTGACTGATTGCAGTAGATTGATGGTTGGGGAGCAGGTACACGATTCCTTCTATAACCTGCATTTGACTTATTTGTCACTGCAAATCATGACAGTGATCGTTTGGCGGACATTTACGGAGCTAATTAGTGCTGTGGGATTAATTGCCACGCTACCCATAAGAGTTGTGATCTGTCCATATTGTCATCCTTCTCATGCCCCCATATCCAACTGTATATTAGAATTTCATTTCTTGCTAGGCTCTGCCAGGTCTGCAGGACACATAGTGTAGCTATTACTCACACTCCATGTTGTCTAAAGATGCTGAATAAGCCAGTGTGTTGTAGCACAGTATGATGGGTTCCCCTCAGATCTGTCTTCACTGCAGATTGCACGATGAGGATTGTTTTTGACTATTTGGATCAATCGAAACTATTTGGATCAATTCGTGTTCACAGACACTGTATATGGGACAGAGAATTATTTTCACAGAAGTGCTTCCCTTTGAAATGTGCTATCAGAAAACATTTACTGGAATGCCAGATAGGCATGACGAAGGGCTTTTTTGCCTCCTCAACCAAACATGCCAAGCCATTGATTTCAACCATCCGTTAAACCAACAATGTAAGCTTTGTAAAAATTTGACACAAAAGCAGCTGCACATGTACATGCACATAACTGAATTGCTTCAGGAAGGCTGAGTGGTGATTTTGTTGGATGGTGACTTACAAATCCACCCACAGCTCTTCAGTGGGCTCTAATAAGTGGAATAACAAAATGGACTTTTTCTGTGCTTGATATGAGATGATTTTGTTTGAATAGATGAATTTTTATGACATGCCACTGTTATAATAGACTACAATGTTCTCTATTATAAAGTACATTGGTATCAGTAAAAGACTCTTAGATGTCTGTCCAAAATTCCACAGAAGACATGCTATACTCTAAACCAGGGTTGCACAGTATATGGCCCAGCAACAGTCTCAGTCTGGACGCCAAAGAAGACATCACATTGGCAGCACAAATTCAACTAGATTATTTATTGAAAATGCGAAGCAGCACCACCTAATGATTACTTTCAAACATTTGAATCGCTCTCTTGCCTACTGTTTTCTCTGAGGCACCATAAAACTGAAACATAACTGCTATAAACAAGTTCATCCGTTATTTCATAGGTAGCATTAATTTGTCAAAACTGAATACTAAAACAAGTACTTGTTAATTGAATAAGAAAAAAAACAAAACGAAAAATGTGAGTCTTGAACATACGAAATTCATCTCAGGAATAAATATGTGGGGAAGTCATCTCTGTTGTAGCTGTCTGTGTGAAATTTGGCTCGTTATAAAAAATTATTTGTGCACCAACTGTAAGGCCACATTCCAGCATATAGGAAGTTAACATCCGCCAATTTTATTTAATGTGTCCTGAAGGATTATGACAGCTGTTGCCATTTATTGTGGTGAAACATCTTAGCCCACTGCATCTCAGCATAAATGAGATGCTTTAAAAATAAAGACTCACTCTAATTTGACATTAATTCCAAAGGCCAGAGCCTTCTAGCATTTAAACAACTGAACTTGCACTTTCTTAGCAGCGTCTGAGAAACATAATGATAATTTTTCTAGTTAAACACATTATCTCAGAACTCATTCATTCACAACATACACTATCCTGAATGGGACAACTAATTTAACCCCATAGTTAGAATCTGAGCATATCAATGTGGCAAAGACTGAGATCTCCACTGAAATCTCTGACTGTTTAGTGCTTAGGAGAATTTATATTCCTTAAAACAAAAACAGACTAAAGACTACGTCTTCTTTAAAGCAATACAACTTTAAAAATATGTTCTCGAAATAGTTTATGAGGTTATTTTGTGATTTAACACATGGCTAGAGGGCAGAGATTCATCAGCATCAAACATAGTTTGAAATGCAAGAACAACTCAAAATTGACTTAGAGAAGGAGTTATTTGATAAGAGTTACATGACTTTTTGTTCTCTAAAGTATAAGCTGGATTCAAAACTAATGGTTATCTTTTTGAAATTATTTATAGTTGCATTACAAATTATTCTTCCTTTACTTCCCTTTATTATCTTTAGGGATAGGCATTGATTTTATACGTTCATGAATTTGCTTTGCTTTTAGCAGTCTTTCTGTGATCACCTAAGTGCTTCAGTTTTCCAACGCATTTAGTAAAGGGCTTTAACAAAATATTAGAATGACTTATGGCCTGAGGAGCTGTTTGGATAGAATAAACACATGGGATATGATAGAAATGTTACTGCAGTGGGACCAGGAGTCCATTTTTTAAAAGTATTCTGGCCTGCTTGCGCTATCACCTCCGTCATTTTTCCTCTTTGCCTTTGCCGCTTATGGAAAGCCTATTGAACAACTGCTTTGTCTTTTAGGTGCCAGAGGAAAAAGAGACCACTGTGCTCTGAGCTGAAGCTAGCTTCACCCCACCCAATTCTGGCATTGCAGTGTAATCATGTGACTGGCATTCATCCTATCACAAGATTATTACAACTGACAATGGCATTTCAGACACCAATATCACTAACAAATTTCAAACAGGGCTCACTTTGTTCAGTGTCAACTTAGTTCTGCCAAACTGCCAATATTAATTAACTAGGAATGGAAATGTATTAGGAATATATACATGGTAAAATGACCTTAGTGCTATATAAATAAAGCAAATGAATGAATGAAATAACAGAATATACACAACCACCTCAAAGAAGAACTTTTAATTTTTAAATTAGACTCTCCTATTCAAACCTAAGAAAATGAAAATTCATTTTTCACTCGCATGCAGCACCCTGAGCATTGTTTTGGGTGGGTGGAAAGTGCAGTGCCTCTGGGGGTCTGTTTTTGCTTCTCACCAACACATATCATTTTAATAAGACACAGACAAACAAGCTTGACTGACAGAAGGTAAAGTATAAGGAAAACAGGTCTGCTTGCTTATGATTTAATTCACTTGGTCATCTGTAATATTTTGTGTAAATTGGATTTTGCAGGGTGCCATCTCAGTTGCATGATCCTTAAGGTTTACTGTCATGTGCAGCGTAACAAGCCTCATCAAATTACTAGCAAAATTCTCAGTTAAGTTAAACTATAGAGAACATTGCTGTTTTAATGAAAATAAGGTCTGAATAATTTAATTTGATAAAATGTAAAGCGATTATAGATAAAAGCAACAATAAACTAGTCAAAATAACAAAGTCATCACCTACTTCATAATGCTGTCTCAGCGATATCTCATTAGGCTATGCAGTACAAGAAGTCTGATATGCGATATAATCTGACCTATCACGGGCAACCTTTTCATCATTAAACTTTGTAGAATTCTTGTAATGTCCTATTACACAAATATATAAATGTTAAAAAAGAGCCTTTCGCGGACTGTCTACGTATACATAGCTCCACATGCAAAGAACGAACCAAAAAATGAGTCAGACCACACCTGGCTGCGTCGAGCCTTAACCCGAAATCTCCCTTCACCTACACGGAGGCTCTGTTGAATGGACAAGGGAAGGCAACGGATCATGTGATTTGTTTCCCTATCAAGGTCGCCATTTTGGAGGAAAGTTGGGATTTTCGGAAACACTGGAAGAAAGTAGAGGGGGCAGGATCAAAGAAGTTTTGTTTGGGAACGTATACGGATCGAGGAAGCGGCATAAGACGGGATTCTGGTGCATGCAGGGGACCCAGCTAGAGTGCACGGTGTTGATTGCGTGCAACTTGGCATGGTACTCAGAGACCGGTTTATTATTTGTGCCTGTGCGACTTCTGCGTGAATAGTTTGGGGATATTTTTGCCCATATTGTCTCTCTCGTTGTAGACGCTGGCTGTAACAGATCTATCCCATTCATTCAAATCGGAGTGCTTAAAGTCAAAAGAAGTTTGTTTAGGGCTAGGTTACTGAGTTGTGACAGGACACAGCCCTGTTTAATATCATTGGTTGCAAAGTTGCAGGGATTTAAAAAAAATGTTTACCTTCTACCCTCTTCTTGGATCTTGATCAGTTTGCCCCATTCAGAGAGCATTGTGCCAGTTGCCGCGTATACAAGGAATTACTCTGGTGAACGGAGGACGAAAACTAAGGATAACACTTTCAAATGGTTAAAACAACTCCTTACCATCTTAGTAAGTGTATGACCTGACCTCCTGGATTAATCATGCCAGTAAGGAAGAAAGGTGAGATTGCAATTGTGGTTTACAACTTTTTATTTTAGGCTGTATTCGAACTCTTTAGTTTGCGTTATGCCGAAACGATTAGATATCTATAGGTGTTTACAGGCGTTTTATGTAGCCTGTCATTGTCATATATCGGTGATCAGCGTCGTTTATTTCACTACCATTAATGTGAATAAACTTTTTAGACACTCAGAGAGCGCTGCAACTCCTAGAGGAATACAGGGCTAAACTGAGCCAGACGGATGATCGTCACCTCCGACACTCCATTGAGAGAGTTATCAGTGTGTTTCAGAGCACTCTCTTTCAAGCACTAATAGGTAAGCGTCTGCACGTAGAACAGTCTAATGACATGTTGTTTTTTTTATTGGTTTTGTCATCATGAGCAGCACTTTCAGGCTGTGACTAATGGTGGAACAGGTTTGACCTTACCATGACATAATTCACAGACTCTGCACTGTTTCAGCAATGTCAGATATTTCACACCTGCAGAAAGTATTTGTATTCAGCATTTCAAACTTGTTCTTACAATGACAGAGTTTGGGGCAGTGATTGGATTTTAAAAATCACAACAGCAGTTCTCCATTCACCCAGGATATAACGTGTCATGATTGCATTCATACAAAAAGTTTCTCAGCTGGAACTACAAACGACGAAAATTGTCTTTAGATATGGCAACTGGTATAACTTAAGCAAAATAGAAATTAATTTACATAGTTAAATCTATCAGTGGTAATTACTATTAAGAAGACGCGTCTTCAAAAATGTTAGTTTTTTTTTCTGTCCTTGCCTAATCATTACAATGAGTTGTAAATTTCCTAGAATGCATGAGATCTGTCTAATCACATAAAAATGACCATACCCCCCCCCCCCCCTCAAAAATTGAGTGCAACCGACAGTTGTCACTTATGTTGAGTGTAAATCTCCTTAGGTTGGCCTTAGTTCTTCATTGCTTCTTGATACCTCATTGATCATCTTGTACAAGCTGCTTTACCTAAGCCCTGCTTGGAATGTAATTGCTGCAGTCTGTCTGTGCAATGCACACTAAGGCTACACAATGCATTACTTCCTAATTGCTATTGTCATATTGACCTTTGCCTTGAATTCATCGAGATGCATAGAACCAGTCGCAGTGGAATCAGCTCTGGTTCTTGGGCCCTTCCTTTATTTCTGGCACTTCACAGCCATGCAGAACGAGGCTGGAAAAATGAAGTGGGCATCCATAAAAAGATTCATGTGCATTTTGTCAAATGTTGCCGAGTTGACGAAAAGGAAAAATTGGTCATAATTGCCAGTGTGGTAAACTTGAGTATTATGCCTAGATTAGGAAAAAGCAACCTGCCAAATGGGCTCATTTTTGGCTATTCAACTATTTATCCCTCTACTCGTGTTTTACTGGTGAAAGCCCGTTTGCTTTCAGTCTGTCTAACCCTGCAGAGATGTGTGTGATGCCTCCCACTCCTAATCCAGAATAATCCATCTCTTGACATGATCAGTTGCAGAGTAACCCTCTATGCTGTGGCTTCCTGCTCCTCAGGCCACCAAACAGGAGTCTTCTGCTCCGTGTGCTACATGTTAGTTTTGAGTGGGAAACTGCTTTTCAAAAAGTAATGATTAAAGAATTGTTATGGAGGCATTAGAGATTAAGAGCACTTCTAATGTTACACCAGTAATATGAATATATTGAAAGACAAACTGTCTCTCCAGGGCCCAAACTTACACTGGCCTTATTTTTAATCATATCTTTATTACTTGCTGTTACTGTATTGGCATACAAATTGCCATTAAAGTGCTGTAGCTATAATCCTGATAAGCATTTGGTGGCACATGTAATATCAGCTTTCCTGTTTAGGGAATCAGAGAGTGTACTATGGTCAGCATTAGATTGTTGTGTGTGATAGATAAATAGATAGATACTAACTAAAGTTAAAATAGTAAAATAAACAGTAGTAAGTAAATAAATATTAAACAGTGTTTTCCCGGTGTTCAAGAAATCTGACTGACATTAATAATACATTGCTGATGTCATTGACGTCATTGCTGAGGTTCTAATGACCTCATTGCTGAAGTTCTAGTCTTTTCTAATGTTTCCTGGCTCCATTGAACCTTGGTCAGTGATATAAAGTTTAAATGGGGGAAAATAAGGCCTTTTAAAATGCAGAGAAACAGTACATATTAACAACCCACAAGTTAGCTCTTCAGTTATTTGCTATGTAAAGATTTTTATGCTAATTTTACACAGTTTGATTTTCTTTTTCACACTGCACACTTGCTGTGTTGCCTTGGTGCTTGGAGAGAGTCCCACAGCGCTATTCAAGATGTGACCTTAAACCGAAAGGATAACTTACACAGAAAATGCCATTAATCATAATCTTTCATAGTTAATTCGAAGACAGGCAACCTTAATGTAGATTTTTATTCCTTGATTAGAAAAAAAAGTATTACTGACATTTCACCCTAAATGAGCAAATAGAGTTAAAAAAATAAAATAAAAACCAGAGTAGTTCACTGGCAACAGAAACCTGTCAGGTCAGTGCCTTGCTAGCAAGCACTAGTGAATATGGCGCTGTTCACGTTCTTGGTGATTGTACTGTTCCTTGTGTGGTGACATTTAGAACAATACACCACTGTGGCAGAATGTCACTAGTTATGTGTGAGTGAGCTTGAAATACTTGGCATCTTCATATGGCTGCATTAGCATCTATAAGACAACATAACATAAGATGTCTTGGCATGACATGTAGACACACACAGTGTTTGTGTGTGTACACACCCTGGATGTGGAGTAAACAAGCTGAGCTGTCCAGGGTTTTAAAGGCCTAATGGAGGAAACCTAGGTACACATTCAGGCACATCAGTTGGGCTGTACAAAGAGTCTTCTATTAACCAAGAATACAACTGGTCTTCAGGACTTTGCTGAAGCAGTGGGATTCCAAAATAAATAAACAAACACAAAAAGAATTTAATATTAAGTGAATATTGTATTATACTTGATTTAAATATCTGATTTTATGCTTTATCTGAAACCTTTTAAGACTGCATTATAATTTGTATCCTTGCACAACACTAATATTTACTGTGTTTGTGTGCTGAGGTGTGAGACTATTAATCATAGTTGGATTTTCAGTCAGCTATAGTGGTAATGCTTGACAGCGGGCTGTAGAATTACAAAACTCACCTCAGTGTTTACTGTAGAGCTATTAACACAGACTAGATGTTGATGTCTTTTTCTTACTTGGTTCCACTGTGTCACTGACCTCAACTGTGACTTTTCGTCTGCCGTGGTAATCACAGCTGACAAACCATAACCTTATCAGTACATTCTAATCTCGGCTGTGTGAAGATCATCTCCCCTCCTACAGTGTTTTCAGGAGTTTATCTTTGTTATCCTTTCAGCTGGGTTTTATGACTCTCCCTAGACCTGGCACAGTTGCCTTCTTTTCTTTTAACATCTTTCAGATTCCAGAGCCAATGCTCTTAAGCATATCCTTTAATGTAATGTTACTTCATTAATGTGCTGAAGCATTTAAAGCAAGACAGAATGACCTAGTCATGAACATGATTTTAAAGTGAATGAGTGGATTCAATAAGGGATCTAGAAGCAGCTATATTAAGGGCTGTACAAATGCATTAGTTTGATGATGGCCAAATTATATGTTGTTACGTAAGTGGATTTTGCTCTATGATTGGACATGTTTGTCTCTGAATGGAAAACATGTTCCTAAAGTACTCTACAGCTCTGGCCATGGTTGGCCTGTGTTTATATTATATGCTCCAGTATAAGGAGGCTGTTCAGAGTAGGGTTGTCACAATACCACAATTTTGACTTCGATACCATGTGTAGTATCACAATTCTCGATACCTAAACAACACTTTTGTAGGATATTTATAACAAAAATATAGTCTTTCCAATGTCTGAATGGGGGAAAAAGGTTATTGGATTGAACAGAAATATGCTTACAAAATATTGATTTTAAAATGAAAACTATCTAGCAAGTAAAAGTTACTATACAACAAGCTAAATATGTAAAAAATTACTTTAGAGAGTTTCTTTTCCTGTTTAAGGTTCTTGACTAGGAAAACCAGTTTGTCTATGGGTTCTTGGTGGATCAATAAAGTCTTATCTTGTATAAGTCTCATTCTCCTTGAGCTGCTCTGTTTAGTCTTTGGGCTTCTTTGGAGTTCTTGCCATATTTTGTGGGGGCTACAGATAACATAACATCTGCAGTGAGATGAGTGAGAGAAACATCCTTATTTTGCGGTTAAACTGTACACACATTGCTCCGTATCAAACACCAGTATTTTACTGTTTAAAATGAGTTCAAACGTAATTGTAACAATTAAGTGTGCTAAATGCTTGATAGCCGATTTGCTCACATGCTTGACGAGTAATTGGCTTATCTCGGACACAAAAACAATTAAACGGGGCATTTCATTCATCATTTAAGGAAGCTTCCCGCGTAAGCCTTTACTTGTGTGAACCTGTAGTCTTTTCAGCTCTGCGTAGAGGTTTGGTTCGTGTCGGCCAAATGCTTAGACAAGTTACTGGTGCTACCTGTTTTGCTTGGGAGACTATAACACTTTTTGCTTAGCGTTAGTGGTTTTGCCGTATCTGTTGGCTGGCCGTCTTCTGATAGAGTCGAGCGTGGGCATATTTTGCCTATTTGAGCCCGTTTTTTTCCCCTCGATTCGCGGACATGAGAGAATGTCTTGTATTTGGCGTAGCCATGCTAACTTAATTCTGTCTAGCTATACAGAATACTGATTCACTTGAGTTAGCTATGTTCAGTGTTGACAGCATCGATGGCTAAGGTGACTGTAGGCTGTGCTCGCATTCCTGTGTATTTCATTTCAACACGCAGAGCGATGTTGATGACCAGGTATAATAACATTAAAGACATAATAAACAATATATTGGCACTCTCTCTTTATTAATGAGATTAAAATTGTACACATCATCGGAAGCGTATACGAAAGTGGGCTGGCCGTTGTAACTTGTAGGCAGCTGAAGTGCTTTCTTTTTATTTATTAGGGCTTATACATATTATTTGATTCAGTATTGCACCCCTGATGTGCCAAACATCAAAGCCAAGGATGTGCTCATGCTGTGCTCTCTGCAGATGAGCCTGCAGACTCGGTACGGTGGGAATGGCCAAATAAAGCCCCAGCAGCAAATACAGTACCTGCACTGGAGACAAGATTCTGTTGATGCAAATGTTGCTATGAAGCAAATGAGAGAATGAAAGATGCCCACCTAATCACAGTTTTGATGCGGCAGCGAACCTTGGCGGCCAGTTTCCAGGCCGCAAGCCTCGTCACGAACGGCCAACGTCTGTCTGAGAGCATTGCTTCCAACTGTCTTTCTGTTCGGCCACAGAGCCTTTTGTTCCCTTGTTCCTGAAAGAAGCTTTACCAAAGTGCCTCTGGTTTTAAATGGGCCTTTTGTTGCCTGGCCTTCATTTGTGCAAGCTGCACGTCTGTCACTTCCCAGGCAAAGATGCTTATGTAAGACTGTTTGTTTAGGTCTTCTTTCTCTGGCCTCTGTTAGACAGAACAAGAACAAAGCAATGGCTCAAATAATAGTTATTATAATAATTATTACAATAAATGTTTTATTCACACGTTCATTTTACTTTAAAAACTTTTTTTTTTTTACTAATCTTATTACTGTTTTGCAGTTTCTGTTGTATGTGTTTTTGCTATATAATGCTTTTTGATCTCATCCTTTCAGATATCCAGGAATTTTATGAAGTGACATTACAGGACAAACAGGCCGAGGGTATAGAACCTACAAGACCATCAGAGTCTTCTCCTGGTGCTAACCAATCAGATGTTCCCAGCATTCCCAGCCCCACTGCTATAACAGATACTGGGGCCAGTAGCCTTTCTTCTACTAGTGAGGTAAGATTAAGAAACAGGCACTGCTTCATTATTCTGTTGTTGTTTAAATTAATTACCGTATGTTTGATCTGGATGCAGTTATATTCACCTATGAGATTTCTGAAACTGCTTCTTGTTGTTCTTTATGGGTCAATTGCCATTGTGTCATTACTCCGTTACACACAAACAGTTCTCACTAGCACACACTAGCTGAGACATATTTTCTGTGAATGTGAAAAGACGAGGAGCAGAGTATAATTTTTGACGTGGATGTAGTGTGTATTGTCTGCTCCGTTACAAGGCATGCCTTACTTTATTACTGATCCTTACTACATCAGTCACCTGTTTTTGAACAAACAGAGTCTTGCTAAGATGTTATAAAGACTCATATTTATTTGGTGAGTATAACTCTGCAAGTACAGATTTTAGAAGTTTCAGTTGTTTACACTGAGGTAGTATAGTCTCAAGTGCAGAAATGCATTTCCAGAGGTCTTTTCATATGCTTTTGAAAACTAGTTCTTCCATACCCCCAATAACTTGCCGTTCCATCAGTTGGCTTCTTCACTGTCTGTAGGTGCAGAGTGTGCTACTCTCTGACAGGGGAAGACTGAGTGCTACGTGTGTCTCAGTCTCCTTGGCACAGTAGGTCCAGTGCCATCAAGTCCTGCTTTGAGAACCCCCTCCCGCACATTATTCAAATTAGCATGTGACAGCAGGGTGTGAACTTGATTTCTTTGCAAAGCGGCTGTGTCTACAAAAGCAATCCAATTATTGTATTTACAGAAAACACGGTACTGCATTCATTGTTAGCAGGACATGCATATTGCAATTGATGGCATGTATCCAGCCAAGCCTCTGCTATACCAGACTGAAGGGGGGTGTACAAACAATGACTGTGTCTTACCAAAACACAAACAGATTTGACATTGTCAAAAGCATATGTAAGGAAAATGAAACCTTGGAGAAAAGAGAGAGAGAGAAAAAAGCTGGTGCAGATAAGAGGGGGTTGAGTTAGCGGAACACTCCAGACATCTGCTTTGAGGAGTGTGTTTCTATGTCTATTTAAAACGTGCAAACACACCAATGCTCTTACAGCCCTTTGTGTGATCTCATGACGAATAAACTCCTTGAGCATCTTTTTTGTCACTGTGTGGCGTCCCTTTCTGCAGTCAAGTTGCGCAAAGCATAAATGTAGTTTAGGGGAGGGGCAGGGCAATTGAGCCACTAGTTGAATGGTTTCTGTGAAACTACATGATACCAGCGTATCTGACCCCCAGGGAGGAAGATAGAGGAACTATTTATATCAGAAGTGAACATATTGGAGTAGAGATGAACAAACAGATGAACAGCTATGGCGTTTTCCTTTGGGGCATCTTTGAAATTCTTAAGCAGCTCTGGACAGCAATATGGGGACAATGCAAATAATAATAAATAAAAAAGCAGGGGAGGGGGGGAGGCAGAGAGTTGAATTATGGATATGTTACATTATTATTATTATTATTATTACATTAATGTAGTGCACAGTAATCATAAATATATTGCACAGTAACATTATCTGCAATGATTTAGTTATTAATAAACTGAAGATAAGATGATCATGTTCGATGAAATTAGTCAGTTGAAAGAGTACACACTCTTCTGAAAGAGTGCACGTTCTTTGATGTGAGACCTGTTTTCTACATTACAAGCTAAGCACCAAGCCTCGAGTATTTTGGGCTGTCATAAAGGCCTCTTAAGTTTTTTAGTCATGAACAAATAACAGACTTTGTAAAAGAAAGAAAGATTGCGAAGATTCAAAATCCAACCAGATTAAACTAGAATCATCCTCAGAAGTCACTGAGGAATAATACATAATTGACATGCCAGTTGATACCATATATTATTTTATAACTTTGTGCGTACAATAAACTTGAAGAAAATATTAATCTTGATGATTGTTCCTTCTCAGTCATGACAATAGAAGGGTATTCCAATGATTTAAGTCACTGTGGATTTTACCCAGAATTTGGATAAATTAGATTTGAATGTAGATTGAAATGTAGGGGCTATGATGATACCTAGAGATTCAAATACAGATACTGACCCTTTAAAAGGAAAATAATAGTTACCTAGATGTATGGCTCTAGAGTTTGTGAAATATTCAGAAAATAATTAAATATTTTTTTTATTGCCTCCACCAACCTTGGTTCAGATACCTGGTTTTGACTAATTGGAATGGGTGGAACCTTTTCTAATCTAGTGGCCAGTATTTTAGACAACAATTTCAGATCCTAGGTTAACAGTGCTATAGGTCTATGTGCTCCAAATTTAGGATTTTTTTTATTTTATCAGTGAGATACTCTAGTACACCAGTTTCGAATGAATAGATTAGCATTTCCAAAAGTGGCACAAGTAAAAGATTCTTTATACATCTCGCAGCCCGGGCCATCTGGTCCTGGTGTTTTCTCTGACTTAAGACTATGAAGAGCTATGGCTTCTTCCTTTGGGGTATCTTGGAAATTCTTAAACCTCTCTTCATCTGTTCAAAGGGATAGACTGGCAAAAAAGAGTGAGTCACATTTGCATCCTCCTCTGATGTGATTTATACAGATTAAGATAAAACTGAATGTGAATGTGTCATTGACTATGGCGTTATCAAAGGACGTATTGCTGTATGGGTTTATGACTGAAGTAGCTCAATGTGTGCTAGCTTCAGCTCTAAATGATGAAAAAGGTATTTGCCTAGTTCATCAACATGTTCGTATAGTTTTTGTCTTGAGAACAGTATATTGATTTTTGACTACTGCGTAAACATACATTCTAAATAATAATAATAATAATAATAATAATAATAATAATAATAATAATAATAATAATTATTATTATTATTATTATTAGCTTAATATGATGCCTCATCTAAGTATAAAAAGTATAGTATGAGTCTCTCTCTCTCTCTCTCTCTCTCTCTCTCTCTCTCTCTCTATATATATATATATATATATATATATATATATATATATATATATATATATATATATATATATATATATATATATATATATATATATATATATAAAATTTGCCTGCATCTATGTATCGATTGTGTGTGTGTGTGTGTGAGAGAGAGAGAGAGAGAGAGAGAGAGAGATTTACCCCCCAAATGAAAACGTATTTCTGATCGCCCTAGTTTCTACTTAAGTGCGAGCTATATATGAAAGCAACTAAGACCCAGCGCAGGCTGCACGTGGCACGCGGCGCGCGGTGTTGTGTAGCAGCCGAGACCAAAGTGACATTGTCGCGCGCTCTGTTCTGGAGCGAGTGTTAACCCTGCATGCGCATCAGGATGTGGCTAACCTGGAGTTCAGACATCGTCCGTCTCAGCATCACCATGGACACCAACACGCTGCCGCCGACTGCGAGAATGTGCTGATGCAGACTTTGCGGTCTCCTGTGTAGCGCGCCTCTGCGTGTAGTGTTTGATCGTCTGAGAAGTTGGTCCCGCGGTGTTTGTGTTGAATGGTAGGGTTGAAATGACTCGCGGGTGATGTGGAGTTGGCGGCTGGGGTGTGAAGAATGGACTGTTTATGCATCGTCACCACTAAGGTAAGGTAAGATAGGAACCGCGGGGGCGCGGTGGCTAAGTTTTCGTTCCTCTTCATTTTTTACATTTTTAAATTTTTACTTATTTATTTATTTTTGCGTCGATAGTCATACGATAGTTTTCCGATTTTTAAAATAGAATGTATCGAAACTGGAACCTTGTTTACTGGACTTGTGAAGCTTGCATTTTAAATTAATTTCTGTTTCAAGCTAGTTTGAAGTTGCTGATTTGGTCAGCAGCATATTTTTGAGCAAAAAGAATTGGATACCAAATGGTTAGAAACAAATTTATAGCAGGTAAACATAAAGCCATGAACTTGTTCCATAGGTGCAGTATATTTGAATGTCAGAAGGATGAGTAGGACTACTTCCCAGCTCCAGTCCTAATATAAGTGTTTGGGTTGATTGCACATTTCCTCTAAAATGGCTGTACTGCTGCCTGGGGCGAGAAACGGGCAGGATGTGCTTCAGGAAGACCAGCTGTGTTGCATGAAAAAGATGTGAACCACTGTGGGGAAAAATCTACAGCAGTTTCATTAGTAGCTAGTTCAGTTAGTGTTTTTTTTGTTTGTTTGTTTGTTTTTTGTTTTTTTTAGCAGTGTGGTGGTTTAGGAGTGGAAATCTTGCAGGACTGAGACTTTTGTTTTATTTGATCAAGTGCCCTTAATATAAAGCTAAAGTTAAATTCTTCATCCATTTGTCCTTCTTGGAAATAACAGACGACTACAAAAAGTGATTTTCTTAATCATTTAGTGATTTGTTCAGAGAAATGCTTATAAAACACAGTGTGGAATGGATCAGTTATTGGTTGTGTCCATTCCGTGAGTACATAGAAGGTGTGTAATCCAATGACCTTAAACCTGCTTGTATGACCTCTCAAGAAACCAGTTAAAGCGTTCTAAATTGTAGTAGACATTTAGAGTGAAGGTGGCCTGAATGGGCTGTTCTGGAGAGGGGGACATACATGAGCTGCTTGGATTGACCTGTTCTTACACACACACACACACACACACACCCACACACACACACACACACACAAGCATACGCATACCAAATATGCAAAAAATATGCCTGATTTTATATCATATGCATGAGGCTTTAACTTCCGTCTGCTCCTTGGCAAGTGAGTCATTCTTGCACACAAGGGCAAAAGAGCAGCACAGCTGTGGTCATGGAGGCATGTGCATATCCCAGTGCGACCCCAAGGTGCGCCATGCATGCACCTCCTGCCAGGCCCTTCTGATTCTTCTGTCACTCCACGCTGTCACGTGTTGGCCCATATTTCTTCAGCTTCACTGCCTGATGCTTTTCCTCTGCCTTACCCTTCATTGTGTTACCATTTTAAACGTCCGTGTTACTTCGTCTAGTATGTGATTAAGGGCATCTTGATAATGCATAGTTTGCTTTGTTAATCCTAGCAGTTAAGAGGCAGAGTGGTGGAGGTCTCAAGCGTACCAGAAACACTAGCAGAACCCATGTATTTTTCCTTTTTTTTATCCTGAATGTTTTAGAGGTGAACTCTGCTTGCTACAGTATTTAACACCCCTTGCATTACTTTGACTTTATCCAGTGGTTTGTCCTTTTCACACGCATCTCTGTGAAGTATATAATGCTGACTTATTTAAAATGCCAATCTATTAAATTATTTTTATTCATCATAATTTTTTCCTTTTGCAAGAACAATAAATGAGATGTCGATTTTCTTTTAAACGTTTACTTGCACTTTTGAAGAAGTGCTTTTTATGAAGAAGTAATGGAGTTTTCATTAAAGCATGTTGAACTGAGTGATTGGGTAAGGTAGGCTATTCGGACCGTCAGTCTGGGCTCAGTCTCAACCTGGTAACAGGTTCTCTCTGATGCTCCTTTTTACATTTTGTACCTGGATTTGACCTGACATCAGAGTTTGATGCAGAGTGTTCTATATTTAATAACCTGGCTAGAGCAGATTTGGTCGCAATTATAGTCGTGATCAGTCCTCTGCTATGGGTTTAAATACTTAAATGGCTTGTCGTCTTGTGACCAGGAAACGTTGATTGTAGCATCTCATTGGATTTTAATCTCAAATCTTTAGGCCCTTTTGTATGAATAAACATCATTGTTTCTTCTGACCTCTAGAAGAATTTCCTAACCTCATCTTCCACTTCTCTGAAGAAAGTAAAAGTTTCCTAATCTCACCTTTTAAGCTCTAAAAGGATTAACGTTTATCCTTTAATTGTCTTTGGAAAGAAAGACCTATTTTTTGCCTTTGCTTTAATTTTGTGGAGACATGGTCGTTGTGTGAAGGCTCTCTGCAGTAGGTGTTATACGAGGCTCAAAGACTCTGGTGTGGAACAGAATGTAAAGTATTGTGTACTTGAAACACACAATACCCTACATTCCTCTGAGAACTCCCTGGTATCACCATCTGAAGCTGTTTGTAGCCTGGGCATAACTTTGGACAACCAATTGTCGTGTTTCAAATCTCACCCGGTCTTGCAAATTTCTCCTTTCTCTTGCTGGAAGCTGTCCAGGTACTTGTGCAGTCTCTTGTAATTTCAAAGCCAGACTACTGCAACTCGCTATTTGCTAGTCTTCCTCTAAGAGCCATCAGACCTCTACAGCATGTCCATAATGCAGCAGCACGACTGGTCTTCCAAGTTCACACACATTACTCCACTGTTGCGCTCCCTTCATTGGCTTCCAGTAGCTGCACGTATCAGATTTAAAACCTTGATGCTTGTCTACAAGGCCAAAAATGGACCAGCCCCTCCATACATGATGTCAATAGACAAAGCCAGATCCATACCTTGAGTACTTCGAACTTCAAGTACGGCTCTCCTCGAAATACCATGTTTATACCAAGTTTCACGTAAGACAAGCACCAAAACTATTCTCTGTCCTGGTTCCTAGATGGTGGAACGAACTTCCGTTTGCTGTCCGGACAGTAGAGTACCTTGCAGTCTTCAAACGCAGACTGAAGACCAATCTATTTGTGGAATATTTAAATGACCACTGACCTTTCTCCTGTTAACTAAAACTATTTCTCTTATTGTAAGGTATTGTTTATTGCACTGATGTTGACTGCTCCTTTGTTGACTAACAAACTCTATTACTTATGGTTTATTGCACTTATATTTGTTTGAAATAGAGCTTGTGTATTTTGCACCTCTATGCATCAGCATTGATTCCTGTATTTCAACAGTATTCTAGTTCATTGGTATATTTGATTCTAACCTACTGTACTAGCTAGAATGTATTCTATGAGTAAATGAGAAAGCACTTTTGTAAGTTGCTTTGGATAAGAGCGTCTGCTAAATGCTGTAAATGTAAATGAAACATACTTGTGTTGAAGAGCTGTTGTACATTAGTGCTGAAGATCACTTTCACACTCCCTCTTTAGTATATAACACGTATTGGTGAAGCAAGATTATATTATTACAGAGTGTCAATATGCTGTCAATATGCCCTTTACATTATTGAGCCCAGCGTTTTACTGGGCACTGGGATAACTAGGACCTAATTTTTCAAAGTATCTGTTGTGATGTTGCTGTTGTGCCTTAAACATATTGCAGTCATGTGGTGATTCATTAATATATTGTTGTGAAAACACCAAAGCGCACTTCAGAAGCTTAAGCAACAATCAAACAACAACTAAAATGACCTGGGTCTATAGTAGCGAAATAAAAGCATGAGGATCAGGGTGAGTTAAAACGGGAAGCGCTTTGCGCAAGTGAAACTGATCAGGATATGGTGTGTCTGCTTGCTCTCCTTCGGAGCTGCACAGGTTGTCTCTTACTGAATCTGGGTCTCCTTGGAAGTCGACGCTCTGTTCAGGTCTGCTCCCTGGACTCCCCGCCTCTCCCTGTCTGAGCTCCATTTAACAGAGGGGCACAGCGGTGGAATGTGGAGCACCACATGATGTTTTTTGGTACCTCATGCAGACAAACAGAAAGCAGGTTCTGGTAGATGCCAGAGGTGTTGGTTATTCAATCTTTCCCTCAGGTTTTGGGCATGGATGTGTTTGACGTTACTTCCTGTAGTGGGATCTGAGTTGTTGTTGTTTTTTTGTTTTTTTTTTTTACTTAAGATGTTATTTGTTGAATGATGTGTTGCTTCTGTTTGAATGTCATAGGGTTATAGGTCATGCGGTGAGATGGGGTGCACGTGTGTGCACTCTCCTGAGCTGCGGAGGTTAAAGCAGGTGTGAGTCGGCAGGGAGTGTGGCAGTGTGCTGATCTCACACTCCCTCTTCTCAATGAGTCACAGGCTTCCTGTGTTCTCTGTACATATAGGCAGGCTTACTCATAGCCCATACTCTCACACACACACACACACCTCTCTCTCTCAAACTTGTTCATTTGCATACATGCACAGTATGTTCTCTTTATCCACTCCCAGATGGGTGCTGGGAGCCTGGTCATGTGTGGGAATGGGCTGAGAGGTGTTGAGACTCTCACATGCCATTAATGGGTTTCCCTCCTATTCTCCTCTTCAGATCTCTATCTGACTTTATTGAGGAATAAAAGGAGCCTAAAAGATGTAGAAGCCAGAAATTGGTCTTTGTCCTCCCTATCCAATTCTCAGGGGAGCAATACGTCAGTCTAGTGCTTAGTACCACACACGGCCTGTGCTCTCCTGGTTCAGTGCTTAGTACCACACAAGGCCTGTGCTCTTCTATTTCAATGCTTCGCTGCATAAAATGTTCAAAGAATCCAATTAGTGTGAGCATGTATGTAGTGAATGTGAATTGCACTCATCATTAAATTTACATTTTGCATTCCACAGCATACCCTCCAACTCGACACATTTAAAAGAAGGTTTAGGATTTTGTTGGCCATCTTCACGTGTCAGTAGTACAGTCTTAGCCTTGCTGTTTCCGATGTTATGATCATCTGGTTGAAGCTTCTCCGCTTGCTCTAATGAGACACCTGTGGCAGAGTCCAAGGCCAACGCCCACCCTGGCCTGACCGTGCTTAATTACTTGTCAGAGCGTGAGTGTGTTGGGCCATAATGCCTGTGAGTGTGGTACTGCTGGCCATTGCTCACAGTCTATTTTAAGTCTAATGACAGCCTGGCATGGCGTGGCAGAGTGCTTGTTTGAAGTAGGAAACCTGAAAGCTGACCACTGCATAGAGGACTGTGTGCTTGGCAGTGTGACTCTTCTGCCAGTAGCAATCATCCTCATTTGTTTCTCATTGGGTGATGCTGTTTCACTTAAGCAGCTGTCGTCTCCTCTCCGAGCTGTGGATAGAGAGGGCTCTCTGTCACGTGAGGACCCAGAGCCGCGGGGAAGGCTGCTTTTCATGCAGAAGTGCTTTGGGTCAGGGCGGAATCAGAATACCACTTCCTCTGCTCAGGCATGTACTGCTACACTGCGTCACTGGTGCAGGGAATGAAAGAATTCTGTAGCCAACTGAAAGGTGGAAGTTTTACAGGCTTAGCCGTTTAAGCCAGGCTGAAACCTATGTTAGGCTTTCCTTTTAAAGTGAACAGTCGCACTGTTCTTTCTAGTGCTCTGAAGTGGATAAACGTAAGTATGAAATATGGCATGATTTTGCAGAATGTCATGATGTTGGCAGAATTTGAAAATGCCAAACTGATTTTAAAAAGCAGGAATAAAAAAACTGTAAGAAAAGGGTTGAGGCTGACTGAATTCCACCAGGCCCATGATTTGCATTTATATCTTCTGCATCTCAAATATCTGTACAGTGTTTATCAGTATTAGTCAACAGCATGTTCTGCCTGGGAATTTAAGCTATGACCTTTGTGTTGCTAGCAATTCTACCTGCTCTACAAGCTGAGCTACAGGAGCTGAAAATGGGGAAACCAAGTGAGTTCAAGTCCAAGTGAAGCTCATCCCTGGGTGTCCAGAGATTGGCGGTGAGAGCTTCACTGAGCAATTCACTGCCTGCAGATTTCCTTGCATGGCTTTGGACAGCAGCAGTTGATCTGGATTTAGTGCCATATTTAAACCGCACGGCTGCTTGCCTTGTCAGGGTTCATGTCAGGGTCAGTAGCTCCAGGTGGCTGGCTGTCCAGTACGTGCTGTCTGGGGCAGCTCCCAGCTCTGGTCGTGGTCACGTGATGGAGGCCAGGCAGGACGTACCCCGGGACCGTCCCAGAGCGATGATTTCAGTGGCTTTCAGAAGTGCCACCAGTGCCAACGGAGTGGGGCCAGTTGTAATCATGTCTCTTGCATGTGGTCCCAGAAGCTGCCCTCCTCCTCGGCCCTGTCTTGGCTTAGGATCCTCGGCAGCCTCAGTGATTTGTACAGTGGTACAGCTGGCTAAATATTCTTCTGAAAAAAGCACGTGGTGTCTTAGGAGGTGTGTGCAAAACTGAGTGCACAGGGACTAAAAAGCACTTTCAGCAGAGAATGTCTAAACAACCTGCAATTTAGTCAAAGCCCAGTGTTATTTTGGGTCTGCAATTTGCCAAGTGTTAACATATATTTTTAACAGACTCGGGATGTAACTTTTTTTTTTTTTTTTTTTTTTTTTTTTTTTTGCATGGATTCTTATAACATGAATTACATTTGGAAAGAACAAGTTGTCAACCTATATCCTTAGTAACCGAATCCTAGCAACAATCAATAAATGTAACTAACATGCTTAACTGAGTGCAGTGTAGCACTATGTCTGTATCAGTGATGTTTTGCATTTATGTGCATCACATTTTTATATCTGAAGAAGAAATCTTGTCCCTCTATTTAGATCTTTATATCTATCTGTAGAGAGAGTGATGTTTTACCTATACAGCTTTTGCTGTCATATATTGTGGATTAATGATATGCCATTATTACGTGGTAGTCTGGGAAATTAGTATAATACTCTGCATATATGGTACCGAGGGTTTGACAAAATGTTGAATGCATCATGTTTGTTTCATCTAGATGTTAACCAAGCTCTTAGCTTCAGGCATAATGTTGACAAGTTCTAGCTCTCATGACTTACGCAATGATATCTGGCTTTGTTAACAATTCACTCTGCACTTGAGGAGAGCCGGTACAACCGGTTGTGCATGGACAGTGTGTGAAGCAGGAAGGCAGGTAAATCCCATGCTTGTGGTTATTTAACTTGTAACCAACAAGGCTACTGATTTTTTTTTTTTTTTTTTTTAATAGGTTCCCTGACCTCCAGCCCAGTGGGAACCTCTGTGGGTTTCTCTTCCTGTTTAAACAGGAAGTTATTAGGGAAAATGGAGTTGTTTTCTAAACATCTTTTGTAGCATGAAAGCCCCTTGTTGGGAAGCCTTCTGGTTTGGTCCATACTCTAAGCCAACTGGTTTGGTCCATACTCTAAGCCTTCTGGTTTGGTCCATACTCTAAGCCAACTGGTTTGGGCCCATCATCACCTCTATAGGAGAGCCGGTTGGAGCCATTTGAAAGACTAAAAAAGTGACTTAAAAGACAGAACCTTCAACAGAATATTTAATAGTGAAAGTTGTGTATTTTGTGTATATATACTGTATATTGTCTGTGAGTTTGGTTGGTGGCTGTATGAGGGATTTTGCTGTAAGATGCCTGGTCAATTGGGGCTGGGATGAGGTAATACACCTGTCTTGTTGCAAATTTGGCATACCTGAGTTCATTTCCGGTGCTGGATTAAAGGTGGTTTTGTTATTACAAATAGCCCTCCTGCCCTTACAGGAGGTTCTAAATTTGTCCAGCTGTTGTGGCTCATGTGGAAAGGGTGCAGTTCTGAACCCTTTCTTTATTACAGATTTCTCTGCTCCAATGGACATGATTTTAGAGTCTGTGCTGCTGGACAGCGAATGTGCATGTGCAACACAGACCAGCCGGGCACTCATAGGTCACCTGCAGCACACACCAAGCTTCCTTCATTACACATGTGTAGCCATGCTTACCATTGCCTTCCTGGTGGTCACCTTTATTAATGAGAGAGTTTTTTTCTTGTTGTTACTTTATGGAATATGCCTTTTGCCACACAGCATGAATCCACACCCAGAAGCATGAACAAAATGTAGCTGGAATGAAAGACCTTTAAATCTAGCCTTCATAAAAAGATCCTAAAATTTCCCCTGACATTTGGGTTTGGGCTCTAACCAGTCTTGCTCTTCAAGCTCCTCTTTTTGCTTTTAATTCCTTTCTTTTCTGTTCTTTTCTTTTCAAAGCAGGAAGAATACTCAAAATGTAATTTAATACTGCCATCTACTGTATTGAGTGGAACTAGGAGGTAATTTGACTGTGCTCTGACGGGGAATGGAAGCTTCCGTTCAGTTCTACGACCTTAAAGTCTTTTTCTGGCAGACCTCAGCAGATGCACTGCAGGATTCCATCGATCTCCTTAGACTTATTAATGAGGGTATTTTCTCTTATGCATCTCTTTGGTATGGCTGTCTACATCCCTTTGTAATTCCTGACAGACTAATACTAATAGTCTTTGATGCGTATTAAATTTCTGATATTAAATGATCCAATATCAGTTAAGGAATATAGATCCCCCCCGCCCCCCCAAGTTTTTAAGCTGTTTGTGTTCAGATATGAATGAATGTTTAGTGTGAGGGGAGTTTCTCCTCTCTCCTCAGCAAGCTCCACTAGGACCCTCTCTGTGCATTGTGGGAAAAGTGGGCGGCCTCTATTCAGCTCTGCTGGTGGTGCTGTCGCCATGGGTTATGGGGCTATCCAGGAGAGGGTCGCTGCGCATGGTCAGCGCCGTGCGGTAGGGCGGAGCCACAGATTGCGGCGAGAGGCAGGGAGGGTCAGAGCTATCCGTGTGGAAGAGGCAGCCATGCACTCGACACACACACACTGCTGCGTGGCCAAGGCGAGAGTCTTTCCTGCTTTGAAACAGGCTGAAGGGTACAGTGTGGCTCCTTAGGCGTTAGCCCTTAGCACAGGCATGCTGACTCATAAGTGCATGTTTGGTTTGGTGGATGTGACTCACATGCTTAAAACCATTAAGGCTCCATGGCATGGACAAAATATTGTATTATGTTTATATTTTTTTATGCATGCTGTATTAAACATACTCAAATTGTGATATGCCACTGCAATATTAAAAACCCAATGTCTAAGCTTTGTGACCTTTTTTTTGGCATTCTTTTGTTACATGTTTTGGATCATGTGAATGCCTCCAGAAACACCCTGAGAACACTTTTTTGCAGTGTGAAAAACTGCATAGGGTGTCTGCAGCACATCGTATATTTTTGTTGTGCTTTCTTTAAAGGCTTTTACATACTACAGCCATCTACAGTATGAGTACTTCAGAGTACTTCAAAGACCAATATTGCAATGCCATTAATGAATGATATGTTGTTCTGCGGCGGCCTATGTACCTCTGGGTTTCCGGCGTGTGCCTGTCTGCCAAGTCACTGAGAAGCTCTGAGCAACAGGACACTCAGTCAGCCTTAACCTGACTCTGGAAGGGTGCTCTGGCAGTCGCAAGTCTCTGCCCACATGGACTCGAGGTAATGTGGTGGAATCTAAATCGATCACTCATATGATCATTCAACCATGCCCTGGTGTCACTATTAAATGTGTTTTTGAACAGCTGTGGCATATTTTCCTTAGAGAAATTCCTTATAGTGTACAAAGCTCTGGAGTTTTTAGTTCATTGTTAAACTGATGTAACCAGTTACAGAAACTAGGGTTTACAGCTTCATGGTCATAGCTAGCACTAATGCAGTAGAAATTTCTGCCCTTCAAAATGTTTTTCAGATCGCTTTCAAGCAAAGCCCATAAAGTTCCATGCTGCTATGAAGACTTTGATTTTGGTTGGCAGATGGTCCACCCTTGAGGGAAATAACTAGACCACTGAATTGTTACTAATGGTTTTCCTTGTTTCACTGTACATTTTAAAATGATCAGTTTCTATAATCTTCTGTGTTGCTAAGTTTAGCATGTTTTGTCATTTTCCGTGTGACATACATGATTTTCATTGAGAAAATATCTGTGGTGTTATGAATCAGTGCATATATTTTACTATATCCTTCATCTCTCTCTCTCTCTCTCTCGGTTTGTCCGATTCAAATATTTTTGAGCAAGTAAATATGCAAATTGCCTGCACGTCGCTTCCTTTCCCAGCTGGTTATTTAAAGGCGATAGGATGGTTGCATAACTTGGCCATGCTTCTCCTCCCAGCACCCACCTTTCTTCTCTGGCCTCCAGCCGCACCATGCAAGGTGTTCACTGACTGAATGCAACCAAAGCAGGAAGGTAGAGGGCAAAAGCCATACTCTAAGAACCTGACTGCGTTCTCTTGGGTACACATTCTACCTGGTAGAATTTCACTGAATGCAAAGACACAAAGATTTCTGATTTATGGTACGCAGTGCTTTCAATAAAACATGGCCAAAATACAGTCGAATATTTACAATTCACTTGACCCGGCCTGATGACTTTGCTACTATGCTACCTTGTCCTCCCCTGTTTTAGAGTCGTTTTAACTGGAACCCATAATGCCCAGTCAGTTTAGTATGCTCTCCCCATTCCAAAATAGTGGTCATCTCCTATTGGAATTTATTTTCATAAATCATATTGCGATTGGTTAATGAACAGTACTTTTGTTCATTTATGCAAAACTTTGTGACATTTTTTCTTTGTTATTAATTCTTCACCTAATGGTGCCCATAACTGAGTGTGTGCCATCGAGAGGGTCCACTGGGTGTAGTGAGACCATTTACTTTAAGGCTTCTTAGGAGCTGGGTGGCATAAGCCATCAGAAGTTTTTGTTCGCATTCTGGATCCCCCAACTTTGTTTAATACTGAGCCTAATTGATATTCTACACTGCATTCAATGGCTTCACGTTGGCTTTGTTACCTGCAGAGCTTGAGAATGAAGCTTTTCCATTACATTCAGAAAGCTGCCTGTCCTTGTCAAACTTTCCTCTGCACAGTCCTGCCACGTGCCTCTTAAATATGTAGAACAAATGAGCATCTTGTACTATCAGGGAAGATCCAATTATAAAATGAAAGCTGAAGCAAGTAAGAACAAAAAGTGGTAGAAGGAGAATCTGTCGGTCAGGCTGGCAGGGAGGACACCTGTGCTTTTCCTCCTGCTTGCCACACATAGCCGAACCGATGCGATCGTCAACGTTCAGCACTTTTCCATCTAGATAGACTCGGCACCGAGTCCCTCAGCTGCTCGGAGATGAGTGATTAACATCTGCATGCGCACGCTTATCGGGTGGGAGAGTTGTCTGCTGCTCTGGAGCAAAGCGCTGAGTGCACAGCCTCCCAGCATGGCAGCTTTGCCTTTAAAGTAGCCGTGGATTACGGTTTGCTGTTTCGCAAAGTGGCCTGCCCTCTCTTCAAACTTTGTATGGAATTGAAACAGCTTGGATATGGGTTGGAAGAGGCTCTCCTGCAGCCACCGCATGTTCTAGATTTTATGTGGCATAGAGTTATGAGAATTATCGGTTATAATTCTGGATTTTGAACTATGCTCCAATGCTTGGAATGCACATTCATAAAGTTAATTAAGTCATACTTAAGTGATTTTGCCATAAGATCATTCATATCTCTTTGTATCCTTTGACATTCTGACTCTTCCTTTTTTGTATGTCAGTTTGGAAGGTGTCCTGTGCTGCTCAAGCCTGGCAAATGTCTTCCTATTTCTAAATGCACACACAACTGTCTTGATTGTGACCTTTGGAACTTGCTAAGCCAATGAAAATGCATCTGCCAGACCTATTCAGTTGATCACAACCATCTGCTTCAACTGATCAGAGCACACTGATATTGCCTAGAGCATCTCAGGCATGGTGAGTGCTGACTGACTGAAGAGAGCGGGTGTTACAAGTGAGCTCAAGAAACTAGCCCTGTTTTCCTGTTCAGTGCCAAAGAAGGAAATACTTCAGGGGAAATTTGCCCAAAGATTTGTAGGTATTATTAAAGAAACAGAGGAGTTTTCCAGCATTTGATGAATTGTTTAACAGCTCTCTGACTAAGGTCATTAGTTCTTTGTGTGTAGTATGGTAGCTTTGGCACTGCCGGGATGTTCACTATTGGAAGGATTAGTTAAGTTTCGGTTCTAAATGCCCGTGACATTTCTTACACAGATGTGCTCTTCCATGCCTATGCTTGTAAATTGAAGCAAACATTCTGTTTGCTCTTATGATATCCATTAAAGCCTTGATTGTGTGTTAGGCTCGCTGGACAGGACCCTGCCCCCTTCGTGCGTTTCGTGCTGGGTCTGTGGCTGGGTGCTCTGGAAGCTGGAGCTGCATGCCTCCCTGTTCTCTGATGATGGAATAACTCCATTGATTTGGTGTTGCAGGTTGGGGAAATCCCAGGTTGGGGCTGGATTTGAAACAGCAAATGAGATCAGAGAAACTGTATAGGCCCGTAGGAAAATTGTCTTGGACACTTTCAGCAGCTACTTTCGGTACACAAACAACACAGTGACTACACACTAGGTTTGTGTGGTAGGTTGTATATGGATGCTTGCTTTCTGTTTGCTGCGATGGGGTTACACGTGATCATAATCTAAAGATCATCTTCATCAGTAAAAGTGCTGCATTCATTCCACTTAACGTGTTAGTTTCTGATTACAAAGATTTTTACTCCTCTACCCTTCATAGCTCATTAAAAGATGCTTCTTTGTCAGGCCTGACACTTGATAACTTGTTCTTCTCGTCTCCCTGAAATCTCAGCAGATGTTGTGGATGAGTGGTTCACAGCGAAGGTCAGACCTTCTTAAACTGCTGACACTGCCTAAAACCATATGCTGGATACCAGCCTGCTCAGTCTCACCCTGTCCACTTCTGTCCCCAATCTGTTACGAAGCTTACGGTCAGTGAGTCTCCTGACTCTGCAGATTTGTGTATCCAACTGCTGTTCGTATAAATTATGAAACGATGCCGTCACCGTTTGCGCTTGGTTCACAGAGGTTGTGCGTGCTGCCGCTGCTTCATCTGATACTGCTCTCTCAGCGGGGCAGGTTATTAGAGAGTGTCTGAGGTCATGTCACAGCCTTCAAAACACCAATCATTTTCAGCATCTTCCTTCCATGCACATCTGTGTGATTTGCTGATGGAGCTCCTGTGCGCTCCCTGTACCTCACCTCAGAATACTCTGTGTTTGTCCTGTGTGTTTCCATACAGTGTTCCCGCTCGTGGAAACATTACTCGTCTCTCCATTGGGCTGTGTAATAAGCCCCCCCACTTGCAGTGGCTTGCCCCTCCCCTCCTATGCTCACCTCTCCTCTCTCTCTCTCTATCTCTATCTCTTTCTCTCTCCTCTTTCCATCACCCTCATTCTGCCTCTTCATCTTGCTTCGTGCTCGCGCTCTCTCTCTCTCTCTCTCTCTCTCTCTCTCTCTCTCTCTCTCTCTCTCTCTCTCTCTCTCTCTCTCTCTCTCTCTCTCTGGTGACAATAAGCCATGGCCAAAGCAGCTCTAAGGCAGGTGAAAGGGCAGTCGCTCTGAGCTGACGGATCGCGCCTGTGCACCGCCAGTTCACACACGCTCTGACACGAGACCCTCGCTGTCGACTGCTGCCCTCTAACCCCACCCACCCACCGCCTAATCCGGTCTGTCGTCAGCCTACCCAGTGCGGGACTCCTCGCGGGCAGCATGGCTGCTCTGGAGCTGCCCGCTGAGCGCGTCTCTCTGGGAGCACACTGACCTGAGGCCAGCTGCACGCCAGGGAACGCGTCAGCAAGGCGCAGGGCTCCCCAGACTCCGCTGGACGGACACTGTGTGCCGGTGGCCCTGCTCCTCCCCCCAGCACCGTGGCCGGCACCGAGTGCGGAGCAGCTGAGCGATGAGGGTGCGTGTCAAGATCGAGCGGCAGGCAGCGCTTGAGGACGAACTTGGACGGGACCTCCATCACTGATGGATTGAATTGTTCGGGCATAGAGGGCATGTCTCCCAGCATCAAAAACTTGGATTGCATTTCCCCAATGTTGTGCCACTGTAAAGTAGCATGCACCGACAGCGCCATCTCGCTCATGTTTGGATGCAAGGTAGGAAAAAGAGCAGAGTCCTTTTTTTCCCCCCTTTCAAACTATTTGTGTCAAGTTCTACTCTGTCAGCAGTGGTAATAGTTTTCTCCTGAATCAGGCTCATTTCATTTCTTTCCTCCTTGAAGTCAGACAACTATTGTGTCTTGGTGAGGATCATAATATTGATGGAAAGAATAATCCTTTCAATGGGTGAGAGATGCATGTGATTCAAATCAGATGCGAATATCGGTAATGTTTAATGTTTTGTGCAATTACGAGCACAAGCTCTACTGCTCATCAGCTTCCCTGCAAGTTTCTACAATCCTTCTGGCAAAATGTGAAGTGCTGAATGATTTCTGATGCTGATAGATGTGGGAGACTGTGATACACGGAACACTCCAGAAGTTCTTCCGGAGGGGCTCTGCATTGCTGGGTGCTTTTAGTAAACCCAGCCAACACTCCTGAGTTCATTTTTTGCCATTTCTTTAGCCACTCTACTGGGACAATGGGCAAGCCTGTCGATAAGAACCTGGCCGATTGTTCCTCTCCCTCCTGCTTTGCTGTTGTCACTGGCACACGGGTCTGTGTTTTAGGATGGCATAAGGGTGCGAGTACAACATGTCTTCCTTAAGGTGCAGGGCCCCTCTGCTGGAGTCTTCCAGGCTTATTGAAGAGGGAGAAAAAGAGATGGCATGTTCCTGTAGTTACATAACTGCTCCTCCTCTGGGTATCCAAGCCCGCGTCCCAGTTGCTACTAGTGTGCATGATAAGCATGTGCAGAACATTCTCACATTTTTGCTCCTCTCTGTCCGGTTCCTCAGTCTCTGTCCTGCCAGCCTTTGGGCAGCTGGGCATGCGTCAGTATACATGCACTGCCGTCGTGAAACACAGGCACTGGGGACTGATATTCTGCCTCAGTGTTTGTGAATTTCTGGTGCCAAAGCTGTGCAGACCCGATGCGGCCGTCTGCGTAGCCAGACACTGAGATGCGCTGTGCTTTTGCAGCGATGACCCCATGCTCCACAGTTTTTGGGATCCAGGCCATATAATACAAGAATGTTATGAAACTGTTGGTTCACTGTCGTCTTCATTTTTCATAAACTGTTATGCTACTGAATTATTAAAACTCCAAAGTCAAAATTTAAACGCTGTGATGACTGAGTCAGGCTTGAATGAATCCTCTCTGAACATCCAGAACAGAATCGGTCCATCTTCATAAATTATAGCCTGTGAAAGAAAATTGCAGTCCTAAGTGTTTGCTAGCATCATTTTAATGTATTTATAAAAACTGCTCCTGGAGTTAATTGGTTTGTGCTGTGATGTAAGCACATTGACTAACAGATTAAATCAACATTCCACCATGTTCCTTTGTGCAGTAATATTTCACAGTGAATACCATTGCAGTCAGCATCATATTTAAAACCTGCACTTTAAATGTAATAAAATGTGCCAGTTTGTCCAGTTTTTTTTTTTTTTTTAAATTTTATCTGCAGCATTTGTTGTAGCTGTGTTTATGTTAATGAAACAGCTTTATAGAGCTGCAGTAGCAGTTGATGGGGGCTCCTTGGAAGAAGGGGGAAAAAAGACTTGCAGGAAAAGTTCATAGCCAAAGTTGGTAACCTTCCCGGTCTCTGAGCAGAGTATGACGCAGTGTGCAACTGTGTAAGTGATGGAGGGGAACTGAAGGGTCTCTAAATAATGGCATGTGGGAAGACAAGGATGTGTCTTGCCTGTCTGTAGAAGTTAATCTTTCTCCTGACATTTGAGTCCACCTGAGCCAAGTCCACGGGCGCCCATGAGGTGTTTTCTTCAGTGATTACTGCTAGCTGAGCAGCTTTTCAACCTGGGCACGTTACCTTCTTTTGTCGCCCAGCCGGACCTGTTCCCTTTTCTCTCTTTCTGCGGGACACTATTTTTGCAATGTCTCACACCACAGTATCATCACATGGGTCTTTGATGGGTTTATGTCTATGCAGAACATGCTTTGAGTAGCTGTAATATCCCTATTTATCACTAGTTCCTGCTTCTTGCAAGAATCTAGCCAAGTAAATGACCTGGAAGCATGACAGAAAACATGGTGTTCATATTTTAGCAGAACTTGTAAACTTGGAATACAAAGAGATTTGACCTGCTCAATTGGACTGCATTGAAACCCAGTGAGAGGCTGCAAATGAGTTGTGATTTTTGGACTACTAAAAGCGGTCAGCAAGATTGTGATGACAAATTATGGAAAATAATACTTTTTAATAAGGTCTGGGCTGAAAACAGCAACCTTAACTCCTGCCATTTTAGACATTTTATGTACTTCTTATTGTTGGTCTTTAAACACTAATTACTTCAAAGGTCTTCGGTTTATCTGAAATATGCTTTGTTATTCGGCTGCTTTTGTTCAGACCATCCAGTGTAGGTACAATTCACTAGACATCTAAATTCCTAATATATGACACTGATCATTCCATACTGATCACTGCCAGTATCTAGCTGTGGGTAGGGAACCAGACTAGTACTTTGCAGCCTTGTTTTAATTTTGGATTACTTGTGGACCATAATTTTAACTTCTCATGTTCACCCTGAAGAAACTGTACTGTGGAAAAAAAAGTATGTTTCACCACCAAAGTACATGTTCCATCACTTTTTGTTCATTAGTCAATTGGATCTTTAGTGGATATGAATGGTAGGATTTCAAATGGTGCGATTATGTTGGCCCATGAATTTGGGAGCATGATGCATTTAAGGAAAGAAGTGGAAAACGAAAATTGCTTATATGCAGGAGCTTCTTTGTTGGGGCATTCTTTATTATAGACCTCACCACCAGAGTTGGCACAATAATTTAGCCCAAACAAGTTATCCCAATAAGTGTTTTATCCATACCTGCCTTTTTCTGGGCTCCCCTTGCTACACTGGGGATCTGCTGCTTGTTGTCCCCAGAGAGTGGTGCAGTAGATGTGCAGAGGGGTCCTGCCAATCCCAGCATAGAGTTTTGCCCCACCCCCAAAAGCCAACCTTACATGTGGCCATCATCAGTAGCAGCAGCATGTGGCCAACCTTCTGACTTAATAACATAAACTGCCACACACAACTGTACGTATAGATGAGCTCAGTTTGAGGTTATATTTGGTGCAGCCAAACCACTCCAGTGAACTTAAACCTTTCAGCAGTGGGTGTGTGTCTGTTTCACACACAAAGCAACCTGTTTCTTCCCACAAATGATCTAAGGAGAGGGCATGGTCATGTCTTAGAATGACAGTATAAAAATGTAATTCCACAATTTATTTTCCCAGACGGACAGGAACTGCAGAATGCATCTAATTTCATCTCATGTTCAGTGTGAAGGTGTGGGCTTTGCTGTCGTCGTCTTCCTTTCTACACAAGGGATGCATCCAGTCACACTCATTCACATTTCACTCTTAAATTCTACAATGGTTTCATAACTGGTGATGGGTAACACTTGTTGAGATTCTATTGCTGTTAAGTTCAGAGTTCAAGTGCAAGTGCTTTGGGAGGGTTACTCTTATTATTCAGGGTAGAAAGCTGCTGCCAGTTTTTAATAAGGTTGCATTTGTGTAGAGTGATGCACAAAGGGTGAGAAATGAGTAGAAATGGAATTACTTAACTATGTATGAATCTGCATTGGCATTCACTTCCAGGAATACAGAAATGGGTGCAAGGTAGTAAATATTCAGCTGTTGTCTCTAAGGTCATCAGTGAGACTTGATATAACACTATATGTGGTATAAGTGGATTTATTTTTAGATTTAATAAGTACTGCTTTATATAGGTAATTATTCTAAATATTGCAAAGAAACTGACCAAGTGTTTTCTCATGCCTTAGATTAGTAATTAACTTGTTAAACTCAAAATATTAAATATTAAATGGAAAAAATATTAAATGGATGAACACCTTTAAAGGGTGAAAACTAAAACTAGCAATTCAAGTTTTACAAGTATGGGTTGAAAGGGTTGCTGATCTAACAAGGTGAAAAATATATGAATGCGAGAGTTCGTCAGGAGAGTTTGTTTTTCTTCAGGGACCCTCAGGCTTAAGAAGAGGAAAAAAAAGAAAAGCCACAGCAAGTGAAATTCTGTCTGTTAGGTGAAAGTGTCTTGGGCAGATTTGCACTTTTAGTGAACATCATTAGTTAGTACAGCTGCACAGTATGGACAAAATGCATTGTTATTGTAGTGCTACATGTTGCAATTGTAATTTGCCTAGCAGTATATTATACAATTGATGAACACTTTAATGAACCTTTGATGTGTCATCATTAGATAGCTCTGCGTTATTTTGACAAAACTCAGCATAATTGTTGGATCGTATGAGTGCTCTGATTCATCGAAACACCCACAGAACACTAATCTGGAGTTTCTAAGATTGACAAGGATGTTCCCGGCACAAAACAAACAAATCTGATCTGTTGGAGATGTCTGATCCACCTCAATCTTTGCAGCCTCCACTGTTTCTGTCAGATGTGGGGATTCCCATGCAGGGGGAAGGGGGTGTACACGGGGGTGTTGTCAGCTCATAGGTGAATGACGAAGCTTTTGTAACAGGATCAGCACATGCAATGTTCTGTCTGTATAGAGGCTGTATAGAATTACAATTTTGATAACTGAAAGTACCATTAACCAGTGTGGAGCACTATACACATGACCTCTCATATTTTGCTGGAGATGCATTGTGAGCAGCTGTCTTTTGTCCTTTGGCTAAAATGCATAAAGGTGAAATTGCCCTTTCCCTGCCCCCAGAGCGGCTTTAACATGTGCTTTGGGAGTTTTAATTTGAGGTTTTCTTCAGGGGCAGGAGGGAGGAGATAGACGAGAGACGAGAGACTATTTTAAATCTGCACACTGATGGCACTCAGACTATTGAGATGTCAGTCTCAGGATTCGTCACCTCTGTGATCTCACTGTGTATTCTGTTTACCAGAAAAGGTCGCCGTCAGAGGCAGACATACAGCTGCATGTCACTTAATATTGGTTATGATTCAGAATGTTCACACCGCGTGTGAAGAAAGAAGTGCATACCGAGGTCATCATTTTCCATGCAAATATGCGCATTTGTGTATGTTTATCTGTCGCTCGTGTGTGTGCGCGCGCACACATATATATTTAATTTACATATGCATATATAATTGTAATATATACCTAATAGCAGAAATTATATAATATAGTATCTCGAGGTTTATTTACCCATTGTTTTGACTCATTAGATGACTTATTGTCTGTCATTACTTGCGCCCCTATACGTGGTTAATTTATGGTGATCTTGTCTCACTCAGTCATGCTTCTTTTCTAATGACACTGATTGTGTTTATTATGCAGACCATACCGTTCCTTGAGTTAGTTGTGTTTTCTGGATAGAGGCTGTAGTCTGGTAAACCAGTACCAGTTCAGAGAGCACTCTTGGAGCTTTTTTCATATCTGATAGACTATAGTATGTTCTCAGCCTTGGTGTTTTCTGCCAGATAAGCAGACAAGAAGTGAGAGTTTTATAGAACAGAGCTAAGCAAGGCTATAAACACAGCAGACCTTAGAGAGAAAGCAGGGTGGAGTTGTTTGCTGCACAGGTATGCTATCTGCCACCCTACACCTTATGAATTAATGTGAAAGTGTTCAAACCAGTTTAGGGTCAAAATGTTTGGACATTGCTATTGGGAGAGAAACTGTGTTCTATGAATCAGGTGTAAAAAGTGACATTGACTTGTTATACTTGAGTTGGATCATGAGGCTCAGAGTGGGAGAACTGACCCAGCTCTGCAGCTCATTATCTAGACAAGCTGGCCTCGCAGGGAGAGTGGCTGGGACTCAGGGCAGAGCACACATGTGTACTCATCAGTGTAATAGCATCACCACCAGCTAACTCACAATACCATATTTGTCCACAATACCACAGGAGCAGGCAATGTCCTTCATCAGAACAGCCCCTGGGGTGGAAAATGTACCTATTCTCCCTGTACTGGAACTTTGAGTCATACTCTGCAGCACTGCAGAGAAAACTGAGGGTTTTTGCAGCTGGTCTAACAAGTCGATCTTTGAAGCAAATACCACATCTTTTCTGTCCAGACTTAACTCATCATTCAGAGACACTGTGAAAGTGCCTCACATCCTCAGTGCACTGCACAACTGCAGTGGCTAAATATGGAGCTGTTAAATATCATAGCCATTAGAATGGGATACCTGTGAGATGGAAGCAAAAATGTAAAACTCTCACACAGCAGCCAATGGGGGGGGGATCAGCAGAGGAACCTATATTGACAGCTGCAGTTTAAAAATATGCCACTTTCAATCAGCACAGCAGCTTGAAGCAAGGGCTGAGTTAAAAAGCCCCTGTGGGTTGGTGATGGGCCTTGAGTTGGACACGTGCTTCAGGGCCCTGGGGCGCACTGGCAGCGGAGCCTGAGAGCATGGCAGGCAGCCTCCGTAGCAGACCCGCGGAGCTTGGAGCGGTGGCATGAGACGCTGCAGCGTGGCGTTGAAATTAAGCTGCCCAGCATGTGGGTCTGAAGTGATTCCAAGCCACTGTCAGCCCCGTGTGTGTGGACAACCCTATTTCGATATAGATGTAGCACCTCTAACTTTATAGATGTGCCCCACTTTGCTTCGGTTCCTCCATTCTGGAGGACCTGCATGCCATTCTGTGGGCTCGCACCTATGATGGGAATACCTTAGCAGCACATTTTAGATGTTTTGGGGTTGACCTGTTGGCGTAGAGCTGGGAAGAGATGGGTGTGTATGGATGAATGGAGACGCTGAATAATCTGGGACCCTTCCTAGACTCCTGAGGCTCTATGGTCATAATATTTCAGATGCATGGATGGCAGATCAGGGTCATCATGACGATGTGTAGCAGAGAGAGGATGCGCAGGGCTGGGTTCATTACTGCAGCATTTCCCATCTTAGCAGTACAGCACAGTCATCCGTCAGGGAGTTTCTCTGCGGTATCTGCCTTTGAACGGCCCCCTTTGGGAGGGTTTGGGAGGACCAAGCTTTCCTGGCATGCCCTGGCTCTGATTAATGCCACCAGAATGCCAAGAAAGCACTGACAAAGTAGGTCTTGGGAGAAAGCTTAGAAATAGTTTCAGAGTTTGTGTTTTAGAGGGTTGAAACATGTGGCCTGCATCTCCGAGCAGATGCATATGGCCATTCTGTAGTTGGTGAATGATTGATTGTTTTGGATGTCTGGTAATTCATATCAAGAGGACCACAAACTGGAACAAAAATATTAGGTTATTTTGGGTGCTTCCTGGGTCTTTTGTTGCCAGCATCCTTATGAGCTCATCTGCCGCCAGGATCGTTCGAGTGCTGGTTGTATAGTATAGAGCGTTTAGTGGCGTGCTGTGTATACACCTGGGCATCCTGCAAACAGAGTAGATCAGGTCAGGCTGCAGGCACAGCACGGAGGAAAGCGTTCTGTTTGATCTCTTGACATTCATCAGTGTGTGTGTTGCAAAGCTCACTCTGTTGAGGCTTTGATCTTGCTCTTTGCATTCCTGTGAGATCGAGATTAATGTTGTTCTTTGTAATTTTCAGGTGTTTAATAGACTGCTGGTCCCTTTTTTTCTTAAATATTTCCACTGGCAGAGGTCACAGAGTTTTGTCTTGGGTTGATGCCATGAAAAGCAGAAATATATTTCTAGGGACTGTAGACACAGAACCTCTTTGAGCGCGGTTCCATTTGGAAGACTTGGTAGACCTAGTAATCTTAGTAGTTGCATTCTTCTGTGTTCTTGTCTCCTTTGAGTAGAATATTCAATTCACTTGATTTAAAATATATTTATACAGCACTTTTAACAACAGACATTGTTGTAAAGCAAACCCTTGAGGAACCTTAGCAGGCATTACATTAGGCCACCTTTCAGTCACATTACAACTCCTACTCATGCATTTTTTTAGTTGAAGTAGTTTGCTTGCTTCTTAGTTTATCTGACAGGGTTTACCCAGAACCAGCCATCGACATGCTGCTGACAGACTGATTAAACAGCTAACCCACTGTGAGGCAAAGAGTAAGCTTTTGAGCGGCACCTGGCATTACACAAATACAAATATAGAAATGCACACATGATGCTGTCTTCAAACTTGGCTAACAGGGTGTATGTCAGAGGGCAGCAGTCTCAAGCTGCTCTCTCCATGTGCCAGCCTTTATCTTGGGAGCATGCAGATGCTGCCCACAGTTGCTGCTTTGCCATGCATCTCCTCCTCCAGTGAAACCAGGGGACAATGTTGTCTTCCTCCCTTTCCCCTTCCAGAAATACAGATATCAGGATGAGGACACCATGTCGCCTCCAGAGATCACCTCCCCCCGCCTTCCGGCGAATGTGCCCCCGCCCGAGCTGGTGCAGGTGGCGGAGAAGAACATCTCCCAGATCGAGAATGTGCACGGCTTCGTCTCCCACTCACACATCTCCCCCATGAAGGTACTCGCCCCACCCCCCCACCCCCACCCTGTCTCCTCTCGCTCGGGCCTGTTTCCTGCTGGCATGCCATCCTGTTCTGTGTCTCATCCCAAACATGTATACTCAGTGAACATATGTAAACGCTGTATGACAGACTCCTTTATGGTGCAATGCCCAGACATCTACCTACAGTTGCCTTTCACACCTGTGGTCTGTATTGTGAAGAGTATATATTTTAACCACTGTTTTTCCTATAATACATTCTCGTTATTATATGGACTGTTTAGGCATTCGTGGTCAGGGTGACGGGTAGTAGGTCACCAGTGATTTGGCCTGTGCCACATTTTCACTTTAGAAAGATTTGACAGATATGAAAGAGGCCATACCTCAGACCCTTTAAAACTGCCCCATGCACTACTAGAAAAGGCTGATCTGTAGCAGACGTACTTTAGCACATGCTGCAGTCCTGTTCTCTTCTGCCTAACTGACTGGACTCAATACCTCCAGCCCAGTGCACTGATGCTTTTTATCTGTCTTCAGTGGTGAAATATATCTCTGTCATTCTGCTTGCCTTTACATCCACATGCTACAAGAATGCCTGGTTCCTGAATTCCGCAGTGTGAAGTATAAAGGGGTGTATTTTGGCTGCTCCTGTTCATGAGCTGCTGGCAGGAGCGTAGTGCAGCTGGATGACTAGCAGTGCGGGACGGGGCGGCACCAGGCTAGCCAGTACTGATCTGGGCTGTGCCGGGTTTGGGCACTGTAGGTTCCTTCATGTCTGCAAAGCAGCACCTGACGAGTGCTGCTTGTCACACCTAGGCTTAGCTGCACAGAACACCGCTGATGCTTTCTTTGCCCTGCTACTCACTTGGTCTCTCACTCGTACATTCAGTCACAAATTCACTCATTCACTCACACACACATTCATTCACTCTGGCACACATGAGCCTGCATTCATCCTGAATCAGCCCCAGAGCTTTAGGCCGGTGGTGCGCTCTGGCTCCTGGCCCAAGTCATGACCCCCTCTACCCATTTGTCTTCTCTGTATAATTCTTAGACATGAAAATACGAGACTGTCATTTCAATTTCTCTTTGCTCATATGATGGCAATAGCTGTAGTGTTGTGTTTTCAGTGTTTAAATAAGTTAGTTGTTGTCAAGTTGATGTGAAGATGATAGGTCAGTCTTTTTCCCTTAGAGGTGATTCTAGAAGTCTCACCCCACCTTGTGGCTGATGGTTAGTAATGAAACAACTTCTCACATATACCAAATAATGCATGTTTGAAGCGATGGTGCATTAATCATTTGCCATGTTTATTACATTGTGTGTTTCAATGGGTGTTGCGTAATCCAAACACCGGTTTGAGATGTTGCACTTACTTTTGTACAAGCCTTTGTGTTTTGAGAACAAGTGCTTTTCAGCTGCTGTTTCGCTTACATCATTACGCTGTTATTTAATGCCTTGCATTAAATGGGTTTCACAGAGACGGTCGGTTTGCCTCTGGTCTGCTGCATGCTGTATTAAGCTGCGGCCTGAATGGAGAAGACATGGCCGCACAAATTGTAGTCTACTGTATACACGATGCAGCACAACCCTCTCCACCCCCACACCCCCACGCATCCCCTCGGCAAGCTTCTATTTAAAGAACTCTCTGCCTACAGGCCGGTTGCCAGAGATGGGCCCATTCAGGGTGTAATCATTCAATTCTGCAGCACAACCAGCACTAGATTGTTTTCTGGAGCAAAAGTAACTTTAAATAGTTACATTGTATATGTATTTAGAGAAGCATGATTTGGAATGTAATTTTGGAGCGCTTGCTAGTAAAAGTGGCACACCCCTGACTGGGCTTCTACGTTCACTCTCCACGTGTGTTTGGCTGGAGTGCCCGAGACAGATGGAGCTGACATCTTGTGGCGCTCTGGGCTGCCCAGTGGAGCTCTCCCGTGACTGGCCTGTGTACCTGCAGAGGCTTGGGCACAGCATGGCACAGTCAACATTCAGACCCCACACATCTCCACACAGACCCCATTCAGGCCCCACACAGCTAATTTATTTCAGCCAGATCAATGGCCTGTCCACAGCTTCCATGTGCACACTCTGGACCCAGTTTGTCAGTTGCTTCCTGTCATAGAGGTGTATTCTGTAAATGACCTATGATTGCCATCCATTTTCCTCCATGCATTGTGTTTTGTGGCCTTGTGGTTCACTCATCTTACAGAGTGAAGGCTGTGCTTTGTATGTTTTCCATGCCAGTCTTAATACGCTCAGCACACTACAACAATTTGTCCGTTTAATAATTTCATCATGCTCTAATGGATTCATGGTGATCGCTTTGCGCTCCAGTTGCCTGTAAGCTTGCAGCAGCTTGGTTCAGATTGCTCTGCAGCTACCTAAGATCTGGCTGACATCCTTCAGAAAGCTGGCCCTTTCATAGCTCCATGTGCCCCTTCCCTGTAACCTGCTGTGCCCTCCCTCTTGGGCCTATTGCGTGTTTCTCAGTCTGGTTGTGCTGCATGGTCCCTCCGTAGGTAGAGTCTCTGGAGTGCATTTTTGATGGTACGTCTTCGGTAGGAGGAGAGGAGCTCCTGGCCCCTGCCTTGTCCACGCTGTACTCACGCGGCGACTCTCTCCTACAGGTAACCGTGCAGGACTCCACTCTACATTTTGTGTTCTTCTTTGTACCCGTCTCCTCGTTTGATTGATGTGTGCCATGTGAGTGGCACCCCCTTGGTGTGCTTGTGGAATGATGCATCACCTGCTCCCAAAAATCAAAAGGAAAGAAATGTGTGTCACTTTTAACAAGCTATGTGTGTGTTGTAGTATTCTTTTCAGCCACTAGATGGCAAAGATGTTGCAGGGCTTGCTGGCTAGAAGGCACTAGATCTCCTTTTGTCTTGTAAAATAGTTGGGTTATACAGTCTTGTGCTATTGTACTCATGCCCTTGGTTTATTTGTTCTGTTCATAATGTACCACTTTGGGGTTTAATTCTCAGTCAACTGAGTCTGTGTTTTCATAGACATGGATTATTAAAATAACCTCCTTTTTGCATGCAAATGTTTTAATTGGATTTGGTAAAAAGAGCCAAAAAAAATCTAAAGACCTATGGAACTGGACCTGCATGACAGACAAAAGTACTATATTGCATTTATACTGATAGTGTGATTGTGGTATGCCTTTGGATATATTCACACTTGTGAACATTGGTGTGGCATTTGTACTGTGACCAATACTTGGGATTCGTGCACACGGTTATAGCATGCAATAAGATTGTGATTTGTTGGATGGTTCATTTGCATTTTGCACCTACTGCAGTATCAGTAGTGCAGTGATCAACATCACAGTATTGATTAACAGACGATATATTGTGCAGCTCTATTAAGTGGCCAGTCTCTTGAACATTACTTACACACTGTCTCAGTTTATCATGCATTTGATCTTTGAGTCTCATACTTAACTCCTTTTCACACTGAATGTGTTTTCACAGAGTGGATTTTTGGGGGGTTGGTTCTGGTATTTATGTAACAGTACAGTTTTTCACTGGCTTAGGACTTAGGCTATTACTTTTAAAGCCAGACGTCTGGTCACCCCCATTAAATGAAGGACAGTCAGTGTGCTTAGAGGTGAGAATTTATTTTATTTAACATGCTGGTATCATCAAGGCAAATTACATTCACTCACTTACCCAATGTTCTGGCAAGCTCTCTACATTATTAGGATATTAATTATGATCCAGCTTCTTAATCACAGGTCTGCTAGTGTTCTCTCAGAATACAGAACAGCTTTCCCACCACCATTAGAAAATAAAGGCTCTATGTGCCGCAGAGACCTTTCAGTGTTAATCATATCCGTGAAGTTTAGGATGAGTTCAGATGATTTTAAGGGCTTGTCTGTCCATCCCATATCTCATGTTACAGTGCACTTTTTTAAACAAATGCCACCAAGGTTGATGCATCTGTAATTCTGTACACTGAAGGATTCTTCACCAGAAATTGCCAGTACATGAGGATTGGCAAATATACAAGAAGGATTTCTGCTAGACTTCGCTTCAGTTGTGACAGTCAGTCTCTCTCATGTGTTCTGACCTTGCATGCATCCTGAATGATACAGGCATATGTTTGGAGATAATGTGAGTAGGGCTTTAGGGCCTGAGTGCATTAGTTCTGTTCTGTCATACTAAGTAATGAGACCTGGAAGAAAAGCCATTTCTGCTGCCCCCTGCCCTGAATTCTAATTTAAGATCCACAGGTTTGGTAGTCCTGCATTGGCATCCGACACTGCAATGATGTGCAGGTTCGAATGATGTGCTGTTTTCTTTCCTAAGTGTGTGGTTAGACCATTACACTCCTCTAAATGTGTGCATTTATTGTACATGCAATCCTCTCGGCCCTGCTGAAGTGATCCAGCAGAGATTGGTCGTGTTCTCTCAGAGGTGAATGGCCAGTTCCGTTGGTCTCAAGCTTGACCTGGCTGGCTGCCCAGTCATTAAGGTAACATGCTCCTCCTTTAGTTAGGCAGTCGGCTGCTGGCAAGGAATCTCGGGTTCAGCTGGAGAAGCCATGCCTGTCTGTAGCTACAGACAGCGACGCTCGTTACCGGTGCTAAGCATCTCTCAGCACTTCAGAGGTTCTCTCGCACTGTGGGCATGCTTGCTGACAGTGAAAGGGCAAGTGGTCAAACCAGAGTGAACTGGTTCCATTAGCATAAAATGAGCTGCTTTATGGCAGTGGCTTCATTAGTGTTACAGATCATTTGCTGCAACAATTGCTAGAAATGTCCGCGTGTTTTCTGGGGCCAACCATAGATGTGTAACAGTAACACCTCCACTGAATCAAATTAAACTGTACATTACAGGCTTGGATATCTTACCAGTGGCATGGTGGTTATGAGAGCGGCTCTTTAGGGAGTTTCTTCAAGTTTTCTGTTTTTCTTTTTCACCAATTCATCATTTACTCATTTACTCCCTGACTTCAAAACACAAAAACATAAAAGCAAAGGTGACAGAATGTACTTCCAGTTGAATATGAGGTCTGTATGACCATCATGTATTCTGTATTATCACCAAGACGTGACGACGTCATAAGTAGGTCTTATGGGTGGTGATTGAGTCATGCAGCATGCCTTTGACAGCTTTTGGCCCTGTGATCTGAGCTGCCCCAGACTAATGAGCTACCCCAGCCTGCCCTGCGTCTGCCGAGCTTCGCAACATCCGTCACGGCATGGCTCCTGCGAGCGTGTCCCATCCTCCCTGCCTAATTTTGCCAGAGGAAAGCAGGAGTGGAAGACTACAGGGGAAGGGGGGGAGAGGGAGCGGCCATGAAAAATGAGCAGTGTCACTCCCGGGGGGAGTAGGAAGACGCTGTGATCCAGAGTCCCCAGCAGTCTCGTGCAGGAGTGCCAGTCGTCCTGTAAGCTGTCTCTCTGGATCCAGACAAGGGCACATGTGAAACGCTCACCCCAACCGCCCCCTATCCCATCCCTGGCTGCCGGACACTGTCTGCACACCCTACCACAGTTCGCAGCTCCTTGAGGAGGAAAGTTTGGGCCAGTGCAGAGGGGAGACAAGCTCTCAGGAGGGAGGCTTGGCCGGGGCTCTCGTCCTCTGCACAGACGCTACACGCGTGGAGCAGCTCTGCTGGGTGACATGCTCACCTCCGTCTGGTACACCAAGAAAATGGGTCGGCGCCTGCTCAGGGGGTTCTGGAGGAGCGGGAGGAGCCTGAAGCTGCAGCTGTTGGTGGGTAGTCGATGTCCGATTCGGGAGGCAGCTCTCAGGAATGCATGCTGGCAAGCTCTGCCTGCTCCATGTCAACTAGCTTTGAGCTTTGCATGTAAATCACCTAAACGGACATGAGAGACGGAACATACCCACTCTCCTTCTCTGCAGTGCTGAGTGAGCTATAAATTCTTCTGGATTTTTTCATAGAGTTTGGGTGGGGGGTTTTGTTTTGTTGTCTGTCTGTTCCTCTGTGTTGTTGATTATGGTTTGGAGGTTGCTGTGTTGTTTCGGTAGAGGATAGTTGTTGGTCATTGGCCAGTATTTACATGTGCTCAAGTGTGGCAAAGCCTGAATGCTCAGAAATGAAGATTCACAGTAACTTTACAGGAGTCTGGGTCTCCTGTTTTTGCTTTATTGTTAAGTGCAACTTGTAAATTGACTTAGGTTGACAGTAGGCCTATTTACATTTACGGCATTTAGCTGACACTTTTATCCAAAGTGACTTACAATTATGATTGAGTGCAACTTGAGCAATTGAGGGTTAAGGGCCTTGCTCAGGGGCCCAACTTGGCAGTGGTGGGGCTTCCGATTACAAGTCAAGTACTTTAACCACTGAGTTACCACTGCCCTATTTGATTGTTCTTGTGGGACAGTAATGTCCTTCAATTAATATATCCTTCATTCATTTCACCTAGTTCTTCTGACTGTCAAAGTAAAATACTCAGTGTGGTAGAAAGCATCTTAGGCCCTTTCCCAAGCTGTTGTGGCTAATATTTTAGTGCTGGCCATGCTAAGCACAGATTAGACACTATGATTCTAACAGGGTTTTGAGTCACCTGCATTCAGTAAACCTTTTTCCTATTTTTGATGGAATGCACTGTAAAGTTTACTTGGTTCCACCATCCTCCTGTCAACAATCAAGCAGTACTGTGAGAGAATCTAGAGAAATACGGCCTATAGGATCAGAGCGCTTTTAGTCCTTTGTTACATAGTGTCAAATCAGGAAGGACGAGCGGTCGGAAAGCTGAGTGTGAAATAAACGCCCATCTCTCCCCTTGTTTACCGGCAGAATTCATTTGACCGGGGGGCTGAAAGCTTAAGCTTGTGGTAGGGCCATTCCGAAGCACTTTGTCCTTGTATTGCGCTATCGATTGATGGCTCTTGATGCCGCACTTCAGGAGAAGGAGGTGCAGAAAAGCTCAGGCACCATGAGGCAGTGAACAGAAGAGGCAGCAAACAGAGGAGGCAGCCACTGGACAACGTGGCCCTTTGTGAGTGGGCATTTAGTCTTTCCATTGTGCATGTGCGTGTGCGTCTGTGCATGTGCATCTGTGTGTTTGTTAGTGAGCAGACAGATTAAAGTGCACGTCGGCTGTGCTATTTATACAGGAATGTCTTCAGGAATAATCCAGTATAGTGTCGTTCTTAACTGAATGTAGCATGTCTCATAGGTTGGCTTAGTGTGGTCAGGGGTAGGACCTCTGTGCTTATTTGGTTTGCTCTAAGAAAATAATCGACTTGTGTTTGGAAGAGGTAGGGCTTATTTCCACGGGTGCGTATGCGTGGTCCAAATAAAGGAATACGTTACAAAAAGGAGTGCTTTTGCGTACCAACATTTCTGGCATTTTTGGGACACAGTAAAGGGCACACAAGGCCGCCAGAACCATGGTAGTGAGCAGGTGTTTGACCCACCACTCAAATGTGGTGTCATTCAACCACTTTTAGATTAAGCTGAAGCTGGTTTTTATTTGGAATAGAAAAAAAACCTCAACTCTCCTTAACTGACAGATAGATGGTAGCAGAACCAATCAAAATCTACATTTGAACAGGGGGGTGGGACATTCCCAAAAGAGAAGCAGGCACTTGTATGGTAAATGTTTTCACCGCAAAGTACTAATTGAGATTTGATCATGGTTTGTATAATCAATCTGTTATATTTACTGTTACATTTCTTAATGCTGTTAGCAATACTAAGCCAGTATTAATGTTCTTCACAGATGCTCTCCCTCAATTAGCTAACATAACTATTTGATGAGCAAAAAGTGAACAACACTGACATTGTTCGTGAAATGGTTAGTTGAGACATGTTTTAATGCTTTATAGTTATAACCCAAGATGACAGCTTGGGGAATTTGTATGCAGTCTAAAAGCTTTGCACCAAGCAACATCTTCAGTGCTGCTTTGAGAACCAGACCAAGAGCAGTTGTTTAGTGCAAAAATATTCATGTAGTTCTAGTACCTAATACTACTACTACTACTACTACTACTACTACTAATAATAATAATAATAACAGTGGTTGGTATAGTGCTTTTTATTATACCAATAAGAGTCCTTAGGTAGGACTCCTAACACTACCTTCACCTACCTATGTAAAGTGATTTGAAACTGTAACTCGGTCTGTATAAGAGTGTCTGCCAAACGCAGTATAAAGAAGAAGTGCTTCATTTTAAATGGAATTTATGGAAATATTTTTACAAGAGCGAAAAATAACATTCATCCAATGTTAAAAATGCAGTGATGTGTTCATATTTTGCGTTAAGTAATTGCAGTGTGTATTTACAGTATGTAGGCCATGTGGGAGCAGGACACGAGAGTACCAAACCAGTGACTCAGGCCACTGGATCCACACGATCGTTCACATTGATGACTGGGGTTTTGGTTGTGTTTGTTTTTTTTTAACTGTCACTGAATTATTGACACTTGCCTAAATGTATTGGGTCTGATATAAATGGGAAGATATCATGTAGAGAGATTCATGTAGGCTGATGTTGTATCTGAATGTGGGCAAGCGTGGTTGTTCAGGCATGACCTCCTGGTTAGTTTAGCTGAAGGGAGTAAGAGCAGAGCTTAAAGCAAACATGGTGATGCATACTACCACCTACAACTGGGCAATGTATTCGAAGGTTCATGTCACGATCATTTGTGTAGTGCATGCTGGATTTAGAATTGATTTTTATTTTCATTACATAGAACTAAGCATTAATATGATGTATAATTCTGTTTTAAGAATTATACTTAACTGTTATCTACCACAGAAATCTCACTGTGTACAAATTCCATATTGTGATCATTGCTTTCAGCATATCACAATTAGCATGCCAAGTATGCTTTACATATAGGTTCTTATGATTACCCTTAAAGGTTTGTTGTTGTTGTTGTTGTTGTTTTTTAAAAAAGAACCGTATGCTGATGCCAATATTATACTAAATCTAGGATAGTCTGTTCTATGTCTATGAGTTAATTAATGTGCTCTGTTTCAGATAGCTAACGGTTACCTGGTAAAGCGATTTGTGCTGCTTTGTTTCTTGAGCACAATTCAGTAGCGAAGAAGGCAGTGCACATGCTCCATGGAGCTGCCTGCTTTATTTGATGTGAAAGCTGTTGCCATGGTTTTGGTCCTGGGGGAATAGAAGCACAAGCTGTGACAATGTCTGTTACCTCATTTGACACCTGTGGCACACCTCGGATAGTTTCTGCCGGCGCACAGGCTTCTCGGGCAGGCTGTGGAGCAGAGACTCACCCCGCTGCCCGTTCGCAGGCGTTGTGCGTGCATTAACATGGGCATGTGGTTATTTTTGAATTTGCTTTCCCTTTTTTTCTTTTCCTGCCCGCGAAGACACAGCCTTTTGTCTCCCCCTCACTGAATCATGCGTGCGCGGTAGATGGAGAGAGAGAGAGTCCGCAGTGTGAAAACGGATCTGGATCGCGAGGAGCGGCCAGGCAGCATGGGCTCAGGTGCTGAGCGTGGAGCGCTCATCCTCCTCTTGGATTTAGCCTCCTCACTGGATCTTACCCGCCCATGGTCCTGACATTTCTTTGTCCGTGTCTCTCACTTGGATCCGTGAGTATGTTCATTAGCGCGAAGTTTTGGTAGATGTGAATTATTCGCACCTTTTTAAACAAGGACGCTGCTGTTAGCTTCAATTGCCAGGAGAGGGAAAAATCTGTGGCTTTCCACTGTCAAGACTGGGTGGCTCTGCTGAGCTGCTATACAACTGTCCTCCGCTCAGAGTAGCCATGTCTAGGAGGGAAGAAGAACATATCCCTGTTCTTCTTTATTGCATATAGCATCGCCCTGAATGCCATCATTCATATTTAATGTGCCCAGCAAGGCTTTATGTTGCTATTAAGAATGTGCTGTGATTGATAACCTGTTCATGGCCAGTCCAGTAACCCTAGTCCATTTAGATTAAGAATCCCTAGGGGAGTCTATGGGCTTTTGCCTGCAACACTTGCCTGATAATTGAACCCATTTCCTGCCTCTCCAAGCTCTTAGAGTTCCCCTCATTCAGAGAGAGCTCCCCATCCCCTCCCTGATCCTCACTCAGGTCTCCAGTAGTCTGGAGACGGACCCCGGGCTGGCGTGGACTCCTTGCAGGCAGCACAGTCACCTCCACCCTGCTCACTTCCCACTCCACCCTCTGGGTAGCACGAGGCTGCTGTTTGCTTGACCCCTCCCTAGACCAGCGTGCCAGCTTTGCCGTTTGCAAGCGGATGGGTTTCGGACTCGCGTTCTCCAGCTCGCTTTTGTGTTGTGGCTCTTTGAAACTCAGGAGAGGATGCTGTAACCTTATCCAGGTGGGCCCTCCCCCCCTCCTCCAGCTCCTCCATCTCTCCGTCACCCTACTCTGCGTTTGCGCACCGCCCCGTTTCCGCCCCGCAGCCATTGGAGTCCTGCTCCAGTCCTGAAGGACGCCAGGCGGCTGCCATGAACTACATCTTTGGCAACAGCACGCTGTACCCGCGGGGTGGCCGGGCCAATGCTGCTGGGGGTCACGGGGCCCCTGGGGCCCCTGGGCCCAAGCAGAGGCAGTGGGCCAAGCGCAGCTCCAGCGAAGACTTGCCCGCCTCCTCCTCTCGCTGGCAGCAGCTGCTCGCCTTCTTCACGCGCCGCAGCGCCTTCAGCGACTGCATCACAGCAGGAGCTGGCCAGGTAAACTTCACCATGCCTCCTGCCTGCAGCGGAGGTGCTTGCACTGTAGTAGTGTGTATGTAATCTCTGTTGTTACCACTTCAGGTACAGAGCACTTACTTGATGAAAGTAGCTTTATGGTAGACTTGACTTCTTGACTTGCATTTATATGTCTCCAATTTACGTTCTTTCTCTCCTTTTGAACTCTGCAGTTCTTGTGCGGTCACACTTACATTACATTTTAGCAATCTGACATGCAATAAGGTATGTGCACTTTGAAGTGGTGACTTTGAGCATTGCCATTTTAATGACAGATGTTCTCCTCAGACCTGTGACACCATTCTACAAGTGAGTGAGGCTCCCAGTGTTTGGATTTGATTGTTTTTGCTGGTTTCATTTTTCTTTAGTGTAAACTGACTCTAAGTTGTGCCAGGACTGTCTAACGGTCCCCACTGCCCTGCCCTTGCAAACTAAGATCTTTCCTATTTCCCAAGTTTACAGAGGGCTAGTTGCCACTGGCTGACATCAGCTAAATTTAGCTTCTCTCTTCATAATTGTTCGTCGTTATGTCATGTATCTCTGTATCATTCAAGACTTCACTCTAAATGGTGTGTTGAAAGTGTTGCTCTGCATGCGCTCACTGTGAATAGCTGGAATGTGATTGAAAGGGCCCGGGTTTTGAATAGGCACTCAGGTAGTGGGCTGTGTAGACACGCGCAATGAGATCATCCTGGCCCCTCTGCCTGCCTGTCTCCCATTTGGGCATTTGGAGGTTGAGTAACACCCAATACCGGTCATAGCGTTTCACCAGAAGAGGTAGTGGGGAGGCTGGAGCAATGCTAGGCGCTCCTCCTCCCTGACCTTGCTGAGGGATAGGTGGACACGAGAAGGCAGTCAATGGGTCGGCTCCAGGAGGGCCATGCACCGTCACTTATTGTGCCTATTAGCGTCTGAATCCCGGCTAATAGGGTCAGGCCCTGAAATGCAAGCTGGAAGAATGGGGATTGCAACAAAGGGGTTTCCGGCCTGCCTTTCTCCTGCCGCCCCCGACTCTGTTACCACGATGCTGTGGCTTCATCTCTTTTTCATGAACACTTTTCAAGCAACAGAAGTGGCAAGTGGCGTCAAGGACAGCTATTCGGTTATCTCCAGAGAGCACAGTATGACACTGATGAGAATGAGAAGGAGTTCAGGCTGGTGGCACTGAGGAAAAAGCCCTGCGCTTTCTTTGTGTCGCCGATAACTTTTATGCCGTGTAAAGTGTTCTGAAGTTAGTATATTTTCTTTAAGTCTCTTAATAGTCTGCTGATGGGTCTGGTGAGATACGTGGCTGTCTGGCTTGGGGTGGGGGGGGGGGTGTAGGCCTGTATAGAGAGAAGTACATCATGCAGTGCAACTGAATCAAACCATTTACATGAACAACACCTCAGTTTATTTCAAAAGAAAGATGGACTAACCGCTTGGCCAACTGTTGGACTAACTAAATCTACAGTAGTGGACATCCTCTTGACATCTTTCTCTGCATTCAAAAATAATATAAGCATATCGTTTAAAGTAATATCTTTTGGCACCTGCTGCAGTCGCTAGTCATGCTTATAAGTTAAAAAGGAGTACATCAAATGGCAGGCTTTTTGTAGGTGGGGCTCTTTCTTTAGCCCAATCTTTTGGAGGTGGAGACGTTCACGAGTAAAATCTCGCCTCTAATGTGACTGTCTGTGTGTACAGTTTATGGCTCATTTGCAGTGAGATCTCGTTATTTGAGGCACCAGTAAAGAGAAAGCAAGTTTTTCTCTGGCTTGAGAAATAATATATGAGCTTTGGAGATAAAGCATGTCTTTAAATGAAATGCTTCCTCAAACATTCTAGAAGGAGCGCATGAGAGAAGGATGGATTTGTTCTGCGTCGAAAACCTGTCTTATCTGACAGATCTTGCTGCAGTGCATAAATTACTGTTCGAAGACTATCCAATCCCTGATTAATGTTATAAATGAAGGTACAGGTTACTATATTCATACTTCTTTTTTTCTTAACACACTGATAATAAGTGCTAATACAATTCCCAGGTTGCTGGTTTTATTATGCACCTGATATTTCAGTTCACTGTGGTCTGTGTTTAAACCTTGAGCTCGAGCCCTTGAATTAGTAACCAGATGTTCTTGTCTGAATTTATACTGATGACCTTTCATAAACTTCCTTTGCAGCCTGTTGCATGCTCCATGCTCATGTTAAATACACTGGAGTCTGTCTCAAGCTGAGCCACATTACCACTGCCTGTTGTACATGCTCATGCAGATCTATTTCTGGAAGAGGCATGTCTGCAGTGCTACTACTCAGCTCCTACAACCAAGCCCTCCCCAAAGAGCTGGTGTACAGCTCCAAGCCACTGTTTTCAACATGTGTGTTTGATGAATGCTGGACTTGGACAGGGATGTGCAGACAGGTTTACCATTTAGTTAAAGCCAAGGTGAAGTCTGTGTTTTTGTTATCTTTTTAAAAAGGCATATATTATTTGAAGACATGCAGGGATTATTGCTTAAAGTACAGATTGTGATTTCAGTGCTTGTTAATCAAGCCAGTTTGCTGTTTGGGCTTAGGCAGGAGCCCCTCTCGTCCTGAGGATGTATATAACCTTCTGTGTCGTGCAGAAAGCAAGACTTGCTGCAGCTTCAGCTGTTGCCATGGTGTTGCCATGGCGATGGACAAGCAGGGAAATGTAGTCACGTGGTGGGACTTGTTTTATTTCCCTTATCTGTTAAGTGCAGTGTTGAGTGGCATCGTGTGCTCCACACCCTTGCTGTCAGCTGAGATCATCACATGGGTGGCTCTACAGCCCACCAGCTCCATCGTAGCCAATCAGATATTACCTGTAAACAGTCCATTAAACTCATCAGTCCAAGAGACAAAAGGGATATGCTTCAGTGGTTATGGCCTTTGCAAGGTTGTAGTGGGTTAGGATGATCAGGAAGCCCTTCCTACTATGGGCGTAGTGCTTTGGTAATGCTCCATCCCGATCTCGGCTGGCGGGGGGGCGTTAGAGGAGAGGACTGTGGGCTGTGTAGGATGGAGCTTCGCTCAACTATGAATCACAGCAGCAGGCGCGAATGCTGCCCCTGCAGACAACACAAGCACGAGTGTCTCTCCCCACACAGATCTCAGCACCAACACTGTGGAGCACCTACCGTTCTCGCTTAAAGAACTGTACACCCACTCACGGCTGGTTTCTGAGTTAGTATGAGGTGTACATTGCTAGTACTGAGCTAGGGCCTTTTCCGATACACAGATTACCAACATTTAAGATTGTATACCCTGATGCTGAGCTCATAATGTCATGGTGAATCATGCTGTGAGATTGGGGAAAACTAAACAGGCTATTTAGACACAGACTGCCATAGACAAATGGTTAGGGAAACCGTCTGTCTCTGTTACTTCCCTTTGTATTCGTCAAAATGGTGCTGATACTGTTTCACAGTTCAATGGACATCATGCAGTTCAAAACATGACAAATGGTGCTAAAATCCCACATTATTGCTCCCACTGGCTCCGTTATCTTTGTTTCTAAATCTAAATTCTAAATCCTGCTCCTTTTCTCAAATATCCCCCTTTATCTGCCCTTTAGTATTAGCAAAATCATTTGTCTTAGCCATCTAAAGTTAACTGACCCCATTGTCAGCCTTCTAGACTGATCTGTTCCTGATCGTGTTCATCTGAAACTGGGCAAGTTTGCAGCACCAAGCGAGATGCCATAGGCCATAGCGTAAGGTTACCTTCTCTTATTGTCTGGACTGTATTTGAATCCCATGAATGCCATTGTCTCAAAGCTTTTGAGATGCACTGGAAACACTTCAGTTCCTTTAAATGGTGAATATAATAAGATCTGATTGATTTTCCAGGCTGTCATAGTGGCTCAACACCATTGATTCGCTATATGAGACTATAAAGCAGTAGGGCATTGAATAAGGATCCTTTTGTAGTAAAGTATTTAAGGCATTGTGGGTAAATTCTAGCATCCAAGGCTAAGCAATTAGCAGTTTAGTCACTTTTCATTTACATCAGGATCAAAAAATGGAAAGTGAAGATTGCATTTGGTTTCCTACATTTTACATGAATCACTTATTAAATTCATATGGCATGGAATTGTATCACATGTTTAAAGGTTCCTTCTTTCTCTTGTACTGGCCATTGTAGGGTCTGCTATCCCTCATTTGGTTTTTCTATGATCTGCGTGTGTGATTGACGGGGGCAGAGGCAAAAGAGAGCAAATGGGCTATATGGTAATTTTTTGTGCGGGCTTTCATGTCTTCAGTTCTTGGGTGCATGTGTAAATTAGAGAACACAGTTTCCGCGTCTGAGAATGGCACTGCTAATTAATTGGCTTATTCAGGGAGAAATGTAAGATGGCAATATAAGCCGTTAACCTAACTGTAGCCTCTGGCCAAGCTAAACCGACAGGAAGGTGAATTGGTCTTTCCAACCCAAGAATAAGTATTAGGTTTACCTTGGAACTTTCATTAGTTGAAGCTTGATGTTCTGTGGACAGTATAAAAGTATTTTTTATTTATTTGTTTTTTACATTATCTTTCTAGTATATAATAGTGTTTATTTACAGCTAAATAAACAGATAAAGGAAATTCTGCAGTGCCTGTCTTTCTTCCTGTATCTGGCTGTGCATGTGGAGCCCCCTGCTGTACAGCAGAGGTGTTTTTGTCTTTTCTTTCTGTCTCTGCATCCACCTGGAATCTGTTACAAATCAATGCTAGAAAGGGAAATGGCAGAAAAGAGTCCTGAGTGTCTGATTTAGCTGTGACAATGAACTGATCCTTTGTTTGATTATGGAATTATGGGCTGCTGATGATAATTTGGATTATAGGTCTTCATGGTTTGGATTTCCTGGTCCTGTTGCTGTGTAATAGACACATATCCTTCTTTGGGTGTTGAGGGTTTGGTGATAGTCTGACCTTCTTCAAGCACCATCAATGAAAAGTTTGCATTTGCCAGGAGAGCTTACTCTGACGTGAAAGACTGTTGAAGGGTTCCATGATGGGGAAACACCCAGTACATGTCCACAGGGCACTCTTCATCGCAGACCATATGACATGTTTGCCTTTGCCATGTTCTGAGGCATCTCATTTTACCTGGACAAAATGGGAGCATGACTGCTGTTCCATATCCTCAAGAGAGACGATGAGACACAGACCCTTAACATGCAAGAGCCCGTACATTGGATAATATTCAAGTAGTTCTAAGATTATCCTTTCAGATGCTATGAAATTCTGGAATTCTGCTGTATGTGTTGAATGCTACCTACTGTAGTTCCCATCGGAATGCGGAATAAGTGAACCATCGACACCATCAACACCCTTACTGGGCTCGCCGGATATGGGCTTTGGGAAATGCTGTGAAGCAAAGTTCAGTCGCAGACTTTTGCCTTCCTGATCTGTTGTGATTTTATGTCAGTGGAGGGACGGGTCCATGCGCTCACTGCCTCTGAGACCGGGGCCCTGCGACATACACCGCGATTATTTGCTGCCACCCAGCGTTTCAGGACTCCTGCTAATACCACGAAAGAGAAACACAAAAGCAGCTGCAAGTGTGAAGTGGAGCGATTCAGAGCCCCTCTGTAAGCGCGGCGAGGTGGAGCGCCACTGCCCTGCGTGACCACTGGACGCCCAGGCTGAAATCAAGAGCGGAGCATCGATTATTCATGCCCGTTAAAAAAAAAAAAAAAAAAAAAAGAAAGAAAGAAAATGAAGAAAGAAAGAGAGAGACTGTGCGCTGTCATGTGTGGTGCCCGTTGGAGCTCATTTATTGGCGAACGGGAACAGGGGGGATGAGGGCGAGTGAGGCAGAGAGAGAGAGAGAGAGAGAGAGAGAGAGAGAGAGAGGGAGAGAGAGAGTGAGACACAGACACAGTCCGAGAGAAGCTTGGCAGAAGAGTGGGAGCTGGAGCAGAGGGGGCTGGAAGAAAAGGAAAGGACCGGCTTTACTGCCACCGTGCAGCCGCTCTGCTGCCAAACTGCACAGCAAAGGCAAGGACTAACGTCACTCGCGAGGCTCTTCCTGTTTGGGCCCCCCCCCACCGGTGTGAACCTGCTGCCTTCCTTTGACTCTCCTGGCCTTGGAGAATGAGCGCCAACTACCCCAACCACGAGTACCGCTATGTGGTTCCCGAGGACTGTGCAACGGCCGTCCTTGGAACGGCTGGCTGCGCCCAGCCCAGGAACCAGCCACGCTTGCAGTCCATACACGGCACACTGGCTCGCCCGCAGAGGAGATCCCTGCACCTCCAACTGGAGCAGTCGACGCACCTCCATCAGCTCCAGCAGCAGCACCATCAGCCGCACCACCACTATTACCACCATCAGCAGCAACAGCACCACCTTCCGCCGAACCATCTGCCTCAGCCTGCCCCACTGGAGCAGCCCCGACAGGCTCCGGAGGGCTCCCAAGAGCATTACAGCTCTTGCACCCTGCCTGCCTCGGCCAGGAACCGAGGAAGAATCACCAGCCAACGGGACAGTGTCAAAAAGACCCCCATGACAAACAAGGCTAAAATCCGAGCCCCCGCCAGTACCTGGTGGCACGATAACTCGTGGGGGACTCTCTCACTGGAGAAGGTATGTGTCTGCACTGTTGTTGAGAAACACTGGATTTTTTAAAACATGTTTTAAATTGATGCACTCTAGTGATGTCTTCTGATTTCTGGAAAAAAGCTTGTAGGTTTATCTGTAATACACTTCAGCAGCGAGACTAGGCCAACTGTGTGTCTGTGTGTGTGTGTGTCTCTGTGTGTTGTGTGTCTCTGTGTGTGTGTGTGTGTGTGTGTGTGTATGATTAGATAATCATGTAAATTGCAAGACTTCTTTAGTTGATGAATGTTTAATATTTTTCTATATACTGTACCGTTAATTATATTTGAACAGAAGTGAGAACTCCATGCTAAGCGTTTTTAGCCAGTGTACTGAATTAGAGATTGCATGCTTCAGTTTATCTGAAAAAGGAAGGGTTTTTGGCCCAAATATAAACTTGATCTAAGGGTTGTGTTTTCCTTTATTCTCTCTTGTAACAAATACATTGGTTGGATTCATGAGGAAACTCTTATCAACAATACAATTAAATTTGTATTAGTGAGTTCATCTGTTCATCTGTTAACAGAGCCATCTACTTCATTATACCAAGTAATTAAATCGGAGTGGTTTTGATGCAAGTTGTGTTTCCTTTCAGACACTGGTTAGAGCTACAGGCTGAAACAGGAGCAGGGCCTCTAATCAATGCCAATCACTGGTTCTAATTTTAACGCTGGACACACAGGCCATGTCCCTGCTGATCTATGGAATTCTAAAACAACTTCTGTATTTTTCAGTGGCCAGTTAGGCCACTTCTATAGGCTGTCCATCAGGTGAGGGGTATGGTGGGAATGGTCATCTTTGGCCAATGAGGGCTAGCATCTTGCAATAATGCCTTATATTGGTGTTAAGGATGATTGGCTCTAGAATGGTTCTGTGCCTTAGCCCTGGCTTTGAGACATGGTGTTTAGTCCGACCGCGGGAAGTGTTTAGGATGGTCTTTGGCATGCAGTTTGGGCCACAGGGTGGCCTAGGCTGGCGGTTGTGCTATAGGAGGCGATCCTGGCTTAGTGCTGCCCATCAGCCAGACGGGCACATGGCTGAGGATGCGGGGTGCGGATGTGCCTCCACTGGCTGCGCCTCATCAGAGGGCAGCCGCTCTTGCTCCTCCTCCTTGCGTCCTCTCGCACCCCACCAAGGCCTTTGTGCACCTTTAGAAACCAGTGAGCTTCAGAAACCAATGAGCATCATAAGAGGCTCCCAACAAACAGCCATTTTATGAATATAATACAAAAACAAGCCAAAAACAGCCAAAAATATCAGACAGATATTCTTATTATCTCACCCTAATGTGAGCTTATAATGTTTCCCGAATGCTGGCTAATATTACCACATCACCTCATGATTATACTTTAACTAGGATGTTCCGGAGCAAAGAGAAGTTAGTACCCACCGCGCGCACACACACACACACACACACACACACACACACACACACACACACACACACACACACACACACCTATATATAAAACATGCATACATATATGTACATACACACATGTGTATGTATGTAAATTAAATGTGTGTATGCGTGTATATAAATGAAATTTACAAATTATTTAATTAGCTTGTTTAAGTCAAAGCTCTTAAGCCATTCTTTCACTCCAATGAAGTTTGTGTGACATGCTTTGCACTCAGCAAAATCATCTACTTGGACTTCAAGTCCAAATTCCTGTCTCTGGCATTGTCAGTGGAGAGAACAGCCAAACCATTAACTCTCCTGTCTTCTGAAGTAAGCATCCAGTTATGAAGGCTGTTTAATTCTGCCAACTGCTTGCATTTGTCTTTTTGCTTTATTGCGCCACCAGTACACCACAGAATACATAAAAAGACAAATCCTCCTGTAACGTTAACTTGAATGTTTATACTAGAATAAGTAATTGGATTGCAATAAATATGCATCATATTTAGGCAACACGCTACTGGCCAAATTAAGAGTTTTAGCAAGAACCACTACTATGTGGTGTGCATATTTTTGATTGATTGAGTTGAATATATATTTTTATATATATTTAATGGAATAACTGTCACGCTTTAGATTTTTGAGTTGTAAATAATGAATGAGTCATGTTTGAAAGATCAGTTTAAGAACCATTTGTCTACCATGGATGAGACACGTTATGAATGAGGGACTTAAATGAACATCAGTATGTGTGAAGATGTGTATCTTTAGGCTGGCTGGTAAGGGCCTTTAAGTTAAAGCATCCAGTAGTTACGCAAGTGCTCCAGAATACTCATCCACATAGTCTGTAAGATTATGAGCTGATCCTATTACTTCATCATACCAAGTAATTAAATCTTGAGTGGTAAGGTATTTTGGTGCCTTTTGAGTTATTTTTCCTTTCACATACCAGTTTCAACTAAAGACTCGGAACTCGGAACTAGAGCCTCTAATCAATGCTAATGACTGATTCTAATTTTAAAGGTCCTGATCATCAGTGCCCTGCTAGCAATTATGAAGAATTGCCAAAGATTAATGTGTGCTAATATTTTTATATTTTGTAAGTAATTGGACAGTGATGCAACTTTGGGGAAGACCATCACAAAATCTGTATTTGGAGAAGCTTTTTTTTAGAAATAAAAGCCCTGTTTATACATTGCCCCCCCCCCCCCCATTTCAAGTGTCATTCATCGATTCACACACAAGGTAGGTAGCAAAAGGTGTAGACTTGATTCTAGATATGCCATTTGCAGTCGGAGTCAGGTGCTAATATCTCTCAACATGTCAGTACCAGTAAACAAGACTTTTGAAGCTAAAAAATTAGAATACATCTGCCAGTGTGCCAAAATCACTTTTCTTAAAATCTGATGTGGGAGATCATGGTAGTGGATGGCAGAATAATAATATATTAATTCATAAAGATAAACTGTTGAACTAATGACGAACACTATTCACAGAAACAGAAAGGCCAGGTACCCAGTTTGTTCAAATGTGCAAAAACACCTGCATAGTTCTGGGACAAAGCCTTAAAGACAAATCAAATAAAATAACCTGTGATGCAATGAGGAAAATATAGAAGCTGTGTAACTTATAAAGAAGCTTCTTATGTCCTGAAGCATCCCATCTGTGAAACATGGTGGCAGGGCCATGTATCGCTGCCAGTGGAAGTAGAACACTGGCCTTTACCGAGTTCTCCATTTCTGATCGCGCTGAAGTGCACAGAAGCCTCTTTACTGCCCACATTCAACCAAAAGCACCTGTATACTTCATGGTCTGCTCTTCACTTTGTTGCAAGACACTGATGTGAAACATATCAAAGCAGCTGTGTTTTTCATTCCCAAAAAGCCTGACATTATCTAAACATGTTGTTCAAGATTAATTATGACCCCTTGAAATGCTGGGACTGTATATAAGAAGACATGTGGCTCCTTAAGTTCTGTCCAATTAAATGTCTACATTAAGGACTTTTTAGCCTTTTTAAACTGTGTTTTTTCTGTGTTTGTGTTTTAAAATTGTGATTTTTTTTTTCTCACAGCAAGATACTGTGAAAACATCAAATCACATAGGCCTCCATGTGTTATATGGCAAGAAAGCAAAATTACATTGCAAATGGCAAGCGAGAAACACTAATACATTGCTAATACAATATTCTGTATTCATACACTGATATACACCTAACACAATATTTTTGTGATGCTGCATCACTTGTGTTTGTAGTTGAGCTATATGGTTGTGCTCTTACTCTCGTATAAGACATAAAGAAGTGAATACAATTTTATAACTCAGACCTTTTTACTGCACTGTACTCACTTGAAAGTTGTGGGTATAGCTGTATCATTGCTTTCTCTTTTTGAAATTGAAAATGTAAAAGGAAGAAGGGTTGGTACTGAAGCTATTGCAGTCAGTTTACTGACTGTCAAGATAACAGGCAAATAACAAATTTATGCTAAAATATTGTCAGTGAATACATTAAAATGCATAATTAATTCACATCCTTCCTAAGAATTTCCTGTCTCTCTGGCCCTGAACACATTTGACGCTCTTTTTGCTATTCTCACGTTTGCCTCTGAGCTGGATTTGTGGTTCCTGGTTATGAATGCATGTATTATCAGTCCTGTGCTCCTCCACTGGGTTACAGTTCCCTTTGTGGTGTTTGTAACTGCTGTCTTCAGAGGATCAATCTATCATGTGAATTGTGACATATGTTATGTTGATTCTCAATAAGAGCAGCTTCAGGTAATGCTTTGGCAAATTTCATGCTTTTCAGATTTTTAATAGGACACACAAACTCACACTTGAGCAATGGAAAGGAATATCTGTCAGTTTGTTCATGAACTAAGTTTGTATTATGACAGCAAGAGACGATATGGAATGAATTCATTGTTTGTTTTTTTCCTTTTTTTTTTTACTCTGTACAAATTTGTCATTTCTAACCTGCTTTTACCTTCTTGTTTCTGTTATATAAGAAATCTCTTTAGCCTGTTAATGGCTTGTCAGTGATACAGTAGAAATGTACCACTGGTAAATTGAAGCAGCATTGCTGATTAATGTGCATCACTCTGTTACACTATAAATAGTATTTTAGTTTTCTGTGGAAGGATCTCTCAAAAGGTGAATTAAAAAAATGATAGTTCCCCCCCAATGTGAGTTGCCGTCATTTATTTTGTTTTACTTAAACCCTTTTTTTTCATGGGCCCTTTCAAATGTCTTTGTCTGTCTGTCTGTGCTAATGAATGTCTTTGTAAATCATGCACATTTCCATAACCATTCAGACATTTCTTAACTGAACATCCCACCTCTCCCACCACCCCTGACTCCCTCCCTCTTTGCTGGCTGTGTTTTATCCTAGAGGTTTGACTGCTGGGATTCTGTGGGTGCTCTCATGATCGTCAGTGCAGCTGTCAACAGGCCTGAACCTTGACCTCCATTGTTATTGTTTAGCAGGCAGATGCTGTTCCTCCCCCTGCTCCCATAATCCCTGTGATCCCCATCTCGCCAGTCCCAGCTGAGACCACTGTCATCCCTGCACCCACGTCACAGGTCTTTTTTTTTTTTCCCCCCTTCTTCTCTCGTTCTCTCTTCCCCCCCTCTTCCTATGCTCGTGCACTCACTCCTCCCACTTTCTCTTCTTGACTTGAGAGATTATCGAGAAAATGTTACGTTATGTTACTGTGCACTTGCATCTCTGAAGCCGCTGTGTTAGTGAAGCCAGTCACAGCTTGTTTGCAGCGCAATTTAGTTTGTACTGGCTCGTGCATTTATTCTTCACAATTGCACTTTACCCAGAATGCTGTGCTGCTCATGAACACAGTCTGTGCTGTTAATCTCTTGCTTATGCCAGTGTAAAACACTATCCACATGCTTGGAGTACGTGGTCATCTTTTCTTTGCTTCTGCTGATATAGATGCTAATTATTTTGTTTTGTTCCATCTTCAAGCCATGAAATGCTTGTTCCATTACGTTATGGTGAGAAAAATGAGCGGTATGTGTAGTAAGCATGTATGCTACTGTATTCTTACATCACTAAAGATGCTCACTAATCCATGTCTCTCTTCCAGGCAAGCCCTGCTCCAGTGTTGGTGAACACGGACAGCCTGGAAAGCCCTCCCTATGTGAGTCCATACAGGAATGCAGCTACTCCACTCCAGTCTGTGTTATGTAGTCGTGTTAATGTACTTTTGTGAAGGATGCAGGGAGAGAGTGAGACGTGAGTACGAATAAGGAGATTCTTTATTTTCCAAAATAAAGAACCAAATGAGCAGCCAGCGGTGAGCTGGCTGTAAACACTTGTGAAACAAGCATAAACATACTGGCAGTAAAGGCTGATGGCGCAGGCTTGACTCGGGCGTCTTCTGAGGTGCTGTATGGGAAAGCAATGCACAGCACTGAAGGAGACTACCTGTGGGCTTTAAATAAGGGAGAGAACAAACAAGGCACAGGTGCTTGTGTTTAATAATCAGGTGTTTAATAATCAGGTGTTTGGGAGCAGTGCAGGGTGTGTATGTGTGCGTTTCAGTGGGTGTGCTTCTCCTGCTGGGTGCCCTGCGCATCGCCACAGCTTCAATATCCTCCAGTCTTAACTAAAGGGTGATTTGAGGAACAAACAGATTATAGGGAAGATATGTACTTACACATGAAGAACACACATCTGTAGGCTTCATATCCATTAAGGAGTTATTTTTTTCCAGAATCTTTCCCCAGATTTTCTCCCTATTTTAGTGATGGCCAATTCCCAGCAGTCAGGGAATTCTCCTTTGTCACACATCAGCTGCCAACCAGGGAGTGAAGGAAGCATGTTTTTGAGCGGCAGCTCATGCTGTGAGGGGGCAGTGTAACACATTCTGAGGATAGCGCAATCAACCAATGATTGGCCAGTGCGACTGTAATCGACAGGGGGGAGAAGGAGTACACCACCCCTCCCTCCCTGAGAGCAGGGCCGGTTTTGCTCTCTCAGGCTCCCAGTCACAGATGGCTGTGGCATCATCAGGGATTGAACTCACAGTATCTAGATGAGAGAGCAAACACGTTTCTGTTGCACCACTCGGGAGCTCCGAGGTGTTCTTTCTTGGTGCTCTTCTTCTGCTCGTCTCACTCTGCCTCCTAATCCCCGTCCTTCTGCGAGCCAAAAAACCTGCTGCGTTCGCTGCTGTCACCCTTCATCAAAAGAGCGCCTTCGTCATCTGCGGCGTCTAGAGTTAGCCATATCATGTAGCACTGCTGTCTTCAGAACATTTTAACACAGAAAGGTTTTCTTGATTTTCAAATGACTTTGAAGTCACGTCATGAAATCACATTTTTTATGGACAGTCTTCTTGCCATGAACTTTTGAGTAATTTCCTTAAACCAATCTGTGATGATGTAAATAAATTGTGGTAGATTATCTGTGAAAAATGTCTATGATGTGTGATAGATTAGTACTGTTCAGGTCCTGATAGGACTTACCATCCTCCCCCCAGCGCTCTGCTGTGCTCTTTACTCTAGGATGAAGCACGAACAGTGTAAAGCTCACACGCTGTCATTTTTACACTAGCTTCACTGTTTTCGGCACTGTGAGGCACAGTCGTGGCATGACTGTCCTGCCTTGTGGTCGTTGCGTAAGTGTTTGGGAGGGGAGACGAGAGCCGGGGCTCTTTCTTGCTGAGGCTTTCACTGCTCCCTGTAGCAGGGCTGAGGGAAGTGCTTTAAGGCCAGACTGTGTTCTCGATAGTGGCTAATGCCTGAGTCCTATGCTGTCCTCTCCCTTATCCCTGCTTCACCCCAGTATGCCGGCCATTGTTGAGAATGATTTCCGCCCTGCGTGGTGCCAGCGTCTCACCTCCCAATCTGGGATCCCGGCTGCACTTTCTCAAATCTTCTCAACATGCCATTTCATCATATTTGGAGGAGAGTGAGTGTTCAGAGCGATACTCGCTCTGCCATCTTGGCATAACCTCTGTGTTATGATGCTTTGGCAAAGCTCCTGCTCCTGTAGAGTGAAATATTAAGCAAGCCATTCCTCCATGTGCTCGTCCCTAAGTGCGCTGAACTTTGTCCTTCTGTTTTAGTGTTATGCTAAAAGCTCAAAGTTTTAAAAACAGTATTCTTTGTATAGCTATAATTTAGATCATTGTGCTAATATGGTCTTGGATCTTGTGATGGACATTAAAGATAGTATTGAGAAGTGCCAATACTGACCTTGGTCTGTCCTGTGACACTTTCACAGTATGGCACATTTCTCTTTAAGGTTAAAAAAAATGCCATTGACAATAAAGGGATCATGCAAAAACAACATGAATGGAATCTGTTGCATAATTGGTTTCTTTGGGATTTAACCTCTACTGACCTGTTTATTAAGCAACGTTTTTAAAATGCTTCAGTTCGTACTATGTTATTTATTTCAGACCTCGGGCAGCCTTGCCCATGTTACGCACATCAAAAAATGCCCAGCCCTAACAGGAAATGCTTTCCCCTAACTCTTCTGGTAATGACATATTTGGCAGATGGCCTGCAATGTACTGTGAGGAGCTTCCTCCCTGCTAGCATCAGGATATACTCGAAAGCTTCTCCGAGAAGGCCCACTGGGAGAAGCTGACTTGGGCACTGTTCTGTCGCAGTCAGACCTGGCAGTGACGGTCCTTTGAGACATTTCTAGAGTTCATTGCTTCTGGGCTGAGACCTCCCTGTCCCAGGAGCTGTCTCTGGGGCAGTGGACGAGTGCTGTGGTGGTCCAGAGAACAGGACAAGCACATGGTTTGCAATGTTTTTCCTCTGGTTTCCTCACTTACAGCAGTGCTATTAGTTTGCCATAAAGTCTCAGTTTCTCATAAAAGGTGGGACTAGACAAGTGCACGGGGGGGTTTTATTGAGTGTAGCCTTTTTTTATTAAGAGTCATCTTAGTGCTAGCTCTTGATAGCAGTATGACCTCCTGGATTGTGTAATCATGATGTGGTATGAAGATAGTTCCTCACCAGAACACTTCCTGCATAAATGACACATATGTGTGGCCATCAGCATTATAGCGCTTGAATTTATTTGTATAAATAATAATATTAATAGTAGTAATAATAATAATAATAATAATAATAAAACACAATAACCCTTTTTCTAGTGTAGAGCTCTGCCAGCTGTTATGGCCTTTCTGGATAGAAGCAGCAGAGGAGGGAACATTGTCCTATGGAGCTAAAGGTTAGTCAGGCATTGCCACACAAACTCTTAATATTATCTGTTTTCCAGGTGAATGGAACAGAAGCTGATTATGAATATGAAGAAATTATACTAGAACGAGTAAGTACACAGTTTGTTCTCACCTCTTCAGTCACCTCTGCTCCTAAGCGTCGATCACGCCTTGCTCTGTGTGGAGCCAACCCTTAACTCGCACCGAATTGTGCACTATGCGCGAAATGCCATGGCCTGTCTAATGATTTAGATCTAAAACTCAGAAGAACTTTCGCCAAACATGTTCATAAATGCCTATTAACCAGCTACCAAATAAACCAAAATGCAGTTTGTTCCACGCCTGCGCTCACTAGTTCTGTCGGGACTGCTTGTCCTGTACAGTTCCTATAAAGTTTTCTCACACACGGATAAGGTTGTAAGCTCCTCTGGGAACAGATAACGAAGCTGCATTTAGCAGGGCTAGCACATTCAAGAAGCTGTTCAGCTGTGCGCTTACTATGTAACCTAGATTCATAAATCTTGACAGCAACTGAGCTACACCATGGAAAATGCACAACATGTTATATAATTCCTGTTCATAAAGTCACCTATAATTGTTGGGAACTTTACATTGCAATAAATGATAAGTTATGTACTAGAACACTGCAAATGCCAAGCAAGATGACCTTGTGCCACAGTAGAAACTCCAGTACCATATTTACATTTATGGCATTTAGCTGACGCTTTTATCCAAAGCGGCATACAATTATGACTGAGTACAACTAGAGCAACTGAGAGTTAAGGGCTTTGCTCAGGGACCCAACAGTAGCAACTTGGCAGTGGTGGGGCTTGAACCAGCAACCTGCAGATTACAGGCCAAGTACCTCAACCACTGAGCTACCATTGCTCATTTTGAGCTGAAACATTGATCTATGACTGAAATCCTCACTGTATGTGCTCTATATTGCACACTTGCCTTTTGATCTTATTCCTGTATCTGTGCTTTCTCTTTCACTTTCTCTCTCTCTCTCTCTCTCTCTCTCTCTCTCTCTCTCTCTCTCTCAACACCCTCAGGGAAACTCAGGCCTGGGTTTCAGCATTGCGGGTGGTACGGATAACCCGCACATTGGTGAAGACCCAAGCATCTTCATCACCAAGATCATACCAGGCGGGGCAGCTGCTCAAGATGGCAGGCTCAGGTGGAGCACTGTGTTGACTTTGTGTGTTTAAGGCATTCTGCCCCACCCACCCTCCATCCTCTCCAACCCCTGCTTTCTGCCCCACCCATGTCCCTTCCCGTCCACTCCCAGTTCTCTGCCTGAACTTGGAATGTACACATGTGGTATAAGATCGTCCCCTTTTACCACAGATAACATTTTCAGGTTATTTTGAGCCCATGTGGGGAGTGACCAAACCAATGTGTCCCTACCTGGTTTTGTGCAGAGTGAATGACTGCATCCTGCGTGTGAACGACGTGAATGTGAGAGACGTCACTCACAGTAAGGCTGTGGAGGCGCTGAAAGAAGCCGGCTGCATCGTCAGACTGTACATTAGACGGAAAAAGACCAGCGGTGAGAAGGTCGTCGACATAAAGCTTGTCAAAGGTCCAAAAGGTAACGCCTCCCTTCGCCTTCATTGTCTGAGACTCGGCAGGTCTATGGCAGAATGTGAGCCACATGTTGGTCACTTGTTCCTCAGGGCTGGGTTTCAGTATAGCTGGAGGGGTAGGCAACCAGCACATTCCTGGAGACAACAGCATCTACGTCACCAAAGTCATTGAAGGAGGTGCTGCCCACAAAGACGGAAGGGTCCAGATTGGGGATAAGCTTATCGCTGTAAGTTTGGCATAAGATGCCCACCGTCCTCATGCATCGTTGTCTTATAATTTTCACAGTCCACTGTGTGTGTGTGTGTGTGTGTGTGTGTGTGTGTGTGTGTGCACGTGCGTGTGCGTGTGTGCGTGCGCATGCATGCGTCTTGACTACAGGTGAACTCCGCTTGCCTTGAAGAGGTAACTCACGAAGACGCAGTGGCTGCCTTGAAGAACACGACTGATGTAGTCTACCTGAAAGTGGCGAAGCCCACCAGTGTGTTCATGAGTGACAGCTATGCTCCCCCTGATGTCACCAACTGTAAGTGCGCTCACACGCACCTTCCTACTTCTGAGACTATGTGTACAGATCAGATTGCGGTGTTTTTTGGGGGGGGGGTGGGGGGGGTGTTGGTTCTTCCAGCACATTGCAGTGGGCTGTTGGCTATAAAACCAAAGCGCCAAAACATAAAATCACTTCAGCAAACAGAGCTGCAGTGAAGCGCTCGCCCCGTCAGATGGCTGAGCTGCCAGCAGAGGTGTGAATTCTCCGGATTGATCACTCTCAGACTGCCGCCTTATCAGCGAAACAACAGTGATGAAGTGATGCAGCAAGTTGCTTCACACCACACAAGTCACACATGACTAATATCAAAAGCTACTGATACTCGAGTCCACTCAGTTCAGTTCGCCACTCACGCACACTCTCTGACACCAATGCCCCAATCCTTTAAAGATGTTATCTTTGCAGATGATGTTCTGGGCTGTCCAGGGCATTTGATACGCTTTATTCTATTTATAATAAAGGTCCCGTCCCTCCTCTGAGCCAGAGTCCACCTCTTATTGTGATGACGACTAATCCCAGCAGGGTTTTTTTTCTCCTTTTTTTAAATAAAGCACTAAAATTAAATGTCATTACCATGAACTTTAATCCCCCCCCCCCCCCTCCACACACACACACACACACACACACACACACACACACACACAGGTCATGGATTCATCCAAGTTGCTAATCCAATCTGAACGTGCTGGATGGAGAACTTTGTTCAGCAGGGAATGTCCCTACTGCTCTGGAATGCCCGAGAATTGATTGACACTGTCCCAAAAGTGCTCAGTAGTGCTGAAGCAGGGCCTCGCTGCCGTTCCAGAGTACAACCACATGCCCACACAGGGAGGAAAAGAAGCTGCCTTTAAGGCTTAAGGCCCTGAAGGGTAGAAGCAAATTTAATCTGCAAAAACGCCACATGCCCAACCCCCAGATACCACCATCTTTAAACTGTTAATCCACCAATACTATACCTGGGATTTATTTGTGTCGTCAGAGCATGGTTTCGAGTGTAATGATGGCCTTATTCACTGTGCTGTCTTATTCACTGCTCTGACTGAGGAAGGCCCTCTTTCCTCTCAAGAATGAGAAGAGTTTTTCTCAGAAAGCACTTTTTAAGTTGACTTTGTTTCCTTTAGCGAGCCCTGTCACATGATACCATCCCCTCACGTCTGTCAGCCTAACTCCCAGGGTCAACATCACGTGTCCACACAGATGGGCCCCTTTTACTGCTAGGACTTAATGAAATGGACTCTCCAGTGCTCTGTGTACACCCTAGTCCTGTGCAAGGAGGAAGGCATGTTTTTGTTGAAGGAACTTATGGTGATTAAAAAAAGCATACCCTTTTGTTGAAGGACATTTTCTTTTAAGCAGATTACTTTTCCACACACGTGGCACTAAACAACATGTCTTATTACCATCCACTTGTTGCTCAGATAGTGGAAAAGAGGAATTTGCAGCTATAGAATTTGTTCTTTGTTTTACAGCATCCGAACACTTAAGCATATTGAGAGACTAAATATATTCCAGCAGAACATCTGTGTGATGTAATTTTAATGCAAATTGTGCTGTATTTAAGAGGGCACATGTGTAGAATGTGTATCTGAGTAAATGAGTGAATAGACTGTGTGTTACTAGACTGTGTGCTCTTGATGCGTGTGATCTACAGTGAATCTGGTTCGTATCGTGGCTCTGAAAGATATCATAATGACAACCTAACTGGTGACCTCTATGAATATTGTTAGTAAGTGGATTTCATGCTAAGCTAAAGAGATCATAGGTTCCTTTGTGTTGTCTTTCAGCCTATTCCCAGCACATGGAGAATCATATCAGCAGCCCGAATTATCTGAGCCAGTCTGTGACCCCTACCACGCCATGCCGCTATGCTACAATCTCCAAAGGCATGCTGGGAGACGAGGAGATCACGAGGTGCCCACTTATTTCCCTCACATTAGATGAGCTTCTCTCCTTTTGTTCCGAGGCCCTCTCGGTGTTAACGGCATTAACTTGTGCATGCCCTCCTTGCTCCTTATCTGTGGATTCATTGAAATGACCAAGTTCGACTTGACATGGCTCATAATACCAACTCCTCTCTCTGCCCTTCAGCTGTGAGTTGAGTGCTGTATTAGCATGGTGTGTGTGTGTGTGTGTGTCCCATCCCCATCTCTCCCCCCCCCCCCCACACACACACACTCTGTCTGTCTCTTTCTCTCTCACTCTCTCTTTATCCCTATTTTTCTTTATTTCCCTTTACCTGCTTCTCTTTTTACAAAGCTGCCTATGTAGCCCCAGTAAAACGGATAGAAATGCCCTGTTATTGTTACGAGGCTGAATTTAGCTACTTATTCGTAGCTTCTGACTGGCTTGGCTTCTTAGACCTAGCATTTTATTTTCCGGCCGAAACTGGCTTCTTATTCATGGCTTCTGATTCAGACAGAGAGTAAATTATGTGGAGTGGTCACATAGTATTTGTTGTGCACTTTTTAAAGACATGGCTGCTAATGATGTAGTACATAATAATAGTCATTAAGAATTGATAAGCGGCAAGGTGATTTTGAGGCAGGTAGCTTTAATTACAAGCATGTAAGTGAGCCACTCTTTCAGAGAGACTCAAGGTTACAGATTGATGTCTTCACATCCAGTGGTATATAGAGGCTGTTTTAATCAGAAATGTCTTTAATAACATATCAGAAATATGTTTTGGCACCTTTCGGTCTAACTGGATTATCAAAGGACAGGCAAACATCCTGGACCTCTCACTCCCTTCCGGGGTCCACAGAGAAGATGATCAGGAATCATAATAGACAACCGCAGATGTTACTGAAGGTTGAAACCTGAATGCTTATCGAATTTCCAAAATCCCCCCCCCCCCCCCCCCCCCATATCATAATTTGTTGCTATAAATATAACTTCAAATATATATATATTTTTTAATTAGATGATATACATGCTTCTTGGGTGCCTGGCTCCCTTCACAAACAGATCAGTCACGGTCATCTGAAATGCGTGTAGTTGAGTAGTCAGCACAGCAGGAAGAAGCTTAGAGAGCTTACTGCATACAGACGCCCAGCAGGTAGCAAACACATGGGTGACGACCAGGATTACCTGACCTAAGAGTGCACAACGCAGGATGTCGACGATTCCCGATCAAGTACAAGAGGTCAAAGGCTGAACTGAAGCAGGTTGCGGTTGCCTCTGCTGTTAGCCTGTCTTTTGTCTAATGGACCCAAGTGCCCTCAATTGCATATTGGCTTTACATACAATATAAAAAAACACATGCACAGCTTATTGCACTTGGTTGATGTTGTCCAAACCATAATTCTTACAATTGCCATTCTCTTGTTGTGAGTGGGATTCTAATACTGCACCAAACTCACAGAAAAGCAGGCACTGAATAATTGAAAGGTTATGTTTGCATTATGTAAAGGAGAAGGCAGCATTTCTTTGCCTTCAGCCTGTTGACCACTGCAACTTACTGTGCCAAACATGGCGGTTAAAGCTCCACCAAGCATAGAGCACATGTTCTTTAGCAGACAGATGATAAAATCTGAGTTATTACTATAGATTAGCATATACCCTATTATTATAGATTGTAACCTCTCACCTTTAGTTCCTATTTATTTTCTTTGTGTGTGTGTGTGTGTGTGTGTGTGTGTGTGTGTGTGTGTGTGTGTGTGTGTGTGTGTGGGTCGAGCGTGGGTGAAAACGGCCTCATTTGTTATGACCTATTAATATATTTTGTGAATCTCAAGTAAAATGTGACACATATGTGATTTAAACTTTGAAAATGTGATCATCTTTAAAATGTTATATAACCTGAACTTAAAATCTTAGTACTGGGTTTCTGCTAAGATGAGATCAGTTGTGTATGTAACAAACGTTAACAAAATAGGATCATGTCGGTGTACTGCCATCTAGAGGCAAAAGTATTTTGCCCTCATCTCTTCTTTAATTGTTTTTCCTATCGTAAAAGTCTGTGACATTCAAATGTATTATTTAGATGCATTTAAAGGGAAAAAAGCAAAAGGAAAAAAATTGATGTCTTAAAAAAAAGAAACAATTAAACCACAAAACCGCTGCCAGAAGGTGGATGTCTGTCCATTCTCAGGTGATACAAGTGATGGATGTCCACCAGAGGGAGACATGTCCCCCATCTGAACACATATCCATGTATTGTATCCAAATACAGTTTTAAGGAATGAAACACAATAACACCTTTTACTGCAACCGGTGAATAAATCTGCGAGCTCTATAAATATATACTGATTACTTAGCACATTTTACTGTCAAAAAGCTTGCAGGGCACTTTACAGTATCTCTGCTTTCAAAGTGCCAAGGCCTTTTCAGAGCATCTTCCCCGCTGCCGCCATCCCTGAGGGTCCTGTCTGTTCTGGGGCTTTTGCTTTGCAGGGAACCTCGGAGGGTGGTTCTGCAGCGTGGGTCCACAGGCCTGGGCTTCAACATCGTGGGCGGTGAGGATGGAGAGGGCATCTTCATCTCCTTCATCCTAGCTGGAGGCCCTGCCGACCTGTGCGGGGAGCTGAGGAAGGGCGACCGCATCGTCTCTGTAAGAGTGCCTCTCCAGCCTATCCTACCCAGTACAGCCAGAGTAGCTCTAACAGTGGGAGGCGTGTGCTCATGTGCTCACACCCACAAAATGCTGTGCTGTTTCCCTGGGAGTGGACCTCGGGGTCGTTCTCGGTTTGCAGTCCGTCTGCAAATATCTTTTTCTGTGTGTTGTGGTGGCGTGATCGGTTTTAATGAAAATAGCTCGGGCTAAAAATGTCTGTGTGTTGTGGTGCGCTCACTCATATGAGAGCGCGTCTGCTTGTGATGCAGGTGAACGGCGTGGACCTACGCAGCGCCACACATGAGCAAGCAGCAGCGGCACTGAAGAACGCAGGCCAAACAGTCACCATCGTGGCTCAGTACAAACCAGAGGGTGAGCCTTCAGTGTTTATTGCCAGCATGTGCCTGTCTGAGCTGGTCAGAGCCATGTTCAGACACTTTACTGTGTGCGGAGCTTCGTTCTTCCTCTTTGCAGTTTAGCCAGTATATTATCAGCACCATTATGTGCATGTTGGCTGTCACCCAAAAGCTGCATTTCCTAAGTTTGTTTTAGTAATGAATGTACACCTGCCCATAAGAGGCTCTCTATTATTAATACAGAAGTCTAACTCTGTGTGCACTGTTTACAAGATCTCTGACGTTTACCAACATGGAATGAACATTTATCAAATTGTTCATGGCTAAATAGAAGATCAAATTCAAAGTAGCACTTTCTAAACTTGCATCTATACAGTCATCAAGCTTTGCACCGGAAATGCAGATTTGATTTGCTGTTATCCAAATATTAGGAAAGGGTTTGTTCATTGCTGAACACAGTGGATAAGTGTTTCATGCCTGATCACTTGTGATCTTGGAAAGTTAGGGTAGGAGAGGTTGGCCCTTGGTCACGCTTCTGTTTAGGCAGTACTGTATGATGAGCAGCACCTAGAATTATCTGGCCAAGTAGTTAACGAAACTCCCCAGTGCTTAGAAGATGAACTGCTTCTAGGTACTCATGATTTGTAGTACACGTGTAGAATGGCATGCTGGGAGGCCAGTGGTTGAACTGTGGTCAGTGGGGCCCAGGTATCTGCAAACTGTGTGGCCTTGCGGTCGTGACTTGGATTGGTGCTGCTCCAGATCCCTAGGTAGTGCTGAAGCTCGGCTGTAATAAAACGTGTGGGGTCCAGCCTGGCCGCAGTGTTTGAGTGTGTCACGGGCCACCATGCTCCCGCAGAGACTTTGGCGGGATATGGTCAGTATGAATCTAATTAAAGTCCCCAACCAGGTCTGAGCACATGGTTCTTTCACACCTCCAGTTCTGGTTGGTGTGTGTGTGTTTGTGTGTGTTTCTGTGTGTGGATGTGTGTGTGCACGTTGGGGGCGAGTTTGTTCTTTCACACCTCCAACAGGCGTGTGCATTCGCGCATGTGCACTTGCGTGTGTTTGTTTGTTTTGGGGGTGGCTGTGTGCAAGTTGGACAAGGCAGGCTGAAAGCTGCTGTCTTAGCATGGCTCCTGAGCCTGGCTTCCTGAGCCTGTCACGCGTCTCCTGGTGCTCTCCGTCTGCCAGTCAGCACAGGCCACCTCAAACTGCCCGGAGCCCCTGCAAGGTTGGGCCAGGGACAGACCTCTCCAATGACTCTGTTCTTCAGCCAGGTTTGGACTCCCGGAGGACTTCAGCCGATTCCTGGAGGACTGTGGGATCACTGCTGCTTTTATCAGCAGTTGGGCGGTGTGGGGCACAAGTTGGAAGCTGATCACTGAGGGAGAGAGCCTTTTGTGCCTTTTATGTGCATGTCCTCATTTTCTCTTGACTTATCTTTTATATTCGCTGCGCCTCTACTCTGCTGTGTTGTTCTGCTTTGTGATGAATGAACTTAATTACACTTTTTTCAGTGTTTTTCATGGTGTAGCCTTGTTTTCATTTTGTCTGGTGTCTACATTGATTGTCTTCTTGTACAGTGTTCCGTCTTCAGGCTCTGCAGTGCAGTCATAATTGCATGTTTCCCCTCATTTTCAGCTTATGGTGCACAGTGCATCTTAAATTGCCCCACACACGCTTGCAGCCAAGATGGTTTGCATTGGCATATTTGTTACTGCTACTGAGATCTGTTGTTTCCTCCTGAATTGAAAAAACCCGGTTTATAACTGATGAATTTGCTTGACTTCTCTTTCTGTGGCTGGCTGAGATGTTGCTTGCATCCACTTCGTTGAAAGCACTTCAAGTTCACAGAAAATAGTTGTTTCCTTTGCAACAATTGCATCCTGTGTACAGAGCACTAGTGTGACTTCTTCTTCACCCTCCACTTTTGTGACATCTGTGGACTCTTTCAAAGAGACTTGGGTGTTCTCAAGGGCAATCACCGGCCCTCTGCAGGTTGGTCATTCATGTCTGCCTGATTGGCATGTGTGGGGTAGTCCACGTCTGCGTCCTGTGGGAGTACAGCACTCTCTCTGCCTACATCAGCCTTGCTGGACACCTGGATCCCTTGATCCAGGATCCCTGCATGCCTGGACATCTGGTTTCATGGACCCCTATGCGCGTGGAACCCTAGACACATGGGCGCCTAGGTGCCTGGACTCCTGGCTAATGGAGCAGCAAAGAGCGCACATGCAGCTCAGCCCTTCCCCAGTGCCTAAGAGATTAGCTGCCAGGAAGGAATCCAGAACTCGCTGCTGAAATGGTTCAACATCAAAGAGAGAGGAGAAGGAAATATTGTGAAGATAAAAAATGCTTTCAAAATGCTTATTTTATTATTTTTATTTTTTTTTACTTGGACCATAATCACAAAACCGCAGAGTATTGTGTTGTATTTTGTAGAGAAGGGTTCATGCCCCCCCCCCCCCCCACCCCCCCCGCCCTGTGCTTTGATAATTGATGCCTAATGACATCATGGATCTCTGACATCACACCAACGTCCGCTTGATGTGATAGGCTGTGGGGGAGGGGCCTGCTTCTCTCCAGAGGCCCATAGCACTTTACTGTTAGTAAAGCCATACTCACCTAAGCCCAGACTGCAATGAGCATTTTAACTGCTGCCAATTCTCGCAGGATGGGATTTGAACAAGGGATTTGGGATTCTCTATGTTTATACACAGATATTTTGATTGAAATGCCTCTGTTGTAAAAGAGCAGCTAGTTGTGCGTTTTCTTGGTCTTTTTTTACTTCCTGAGAGTCGAGCTCTGTTAGCATGAGGCATTAGGATTTGGGGAAGATTTCTCCTGGTGGTATGCCTGTCAGGTAGCCTATGTGAAAACCTGTGATCAGGATGTGCTCCAATATATGGGGGAGATGCGATCATAGTCACATCGAGCGTAAATTCCTTTCTGATACTGTAAGGGAATGAGTAAAGCATTAGTCAGATTATTGTGCACGGAGTAAGAGTGCTTTAGCATAGCATTACTTTGGCATGGTGACTGCCGTGAGGTGTTGAAGGAGATTACCCACGTAGGCACTCACTGCGCTCTCCTTCAGAAAGGCATGTCTTCCTAAGAACATGACTGCCTGAGTTTGACGTCGCGGTGCACATCCTTTCGTGGCCGTGAAGTTAATGTGAGCTGCAAAAACAAAGCTGACGAAAGACTGGGCAAATGAAGCAGTTGGTGGTGTTTTTAAAAAGGAGAGATTGAAAGAATTCCAGGCGTCTTATTTCTGCTGCAGTTATCTCCCCAGTGCATGCAGAGTTATCAGTATTAGGGACACCTTCTGGTAGCTGTGGGCTACCAGTTCTTTTTCCATCAATTCTGTGTTCTCAGATTTTACTTGATTTGATGGTAATTTGTCTTATGTGTTTATATATATATATATATATATATATGTATGTATGTGTGTGTGTGTGTGTGTGTGTGTGTGAGACCTCACACATTGTAGGGCTGCTGAGCATGCTGGGAGGAGGCTGCCTACTGTCCTGTTGTGTGTGTGTGTGTGTGTGTGTGTGCGCGTCAGACTTGGTCAGCACTGCTGTGTGTAGATCCACCAGAGAGAGGAGCCAAGCTCTCCTGCCCAAAGAGCTGGCTTGCATTTTTGACCACGGCTTCCAAACCAGCTCCGGTGCCATCCACTGTTAATCCAGTGTTTAATGATGCACAGTCATGTACCATCATTGCAGCTCCTTCTGGGGCTGGGGGTTTCCTTTTTCATTTTTGGATTTGTCTTGTACTGTGGTTTGACTGTGAGGTTCTGCCCTTGAGCAATGTTTCTCCTACTGCTCCCTCTTTCTTAATTCCCAATATTTTAATTATGAAACTGTAGGTTTCATATGAAACTAAATATTACTGCAGCAGCAGTTCATTTTATATGTACATAAGTACCAAACGATAAGAAACACATGACGCTTATTGATTGGTAAATTGATTGCAGTGCAGCCTGATCATTTCATTAGGAAGGATGGATGTTTTCTCGTCATCTCTATGGCTCTTGTGGGGTGTTTGTAAGGGTGCTTGGCTGTAATCTCTAAATCTTTAGCTGTCTGTTCTTTTGCCTGGGGACTGCAGCTCTGCTGTGCTTTCAGCGGGTGATTGTCATGTTTGTTTATGTAGTTCTGCTCTTTGCCTCTCCCTCCTCCTGTGCTTCAGCCCAGCTCAGGGACATGAGGGGAAGAGTCCAATTATGTCGGCACTTACTCTGGACTTTTTTTTTTTTTTTTTTGTCCCAAATACCATAAATGTGTGTGTAGCGAGCATGGCAAGCATTAATTATCCATCCAAACTTTTCATGTTGAAGTTTACATTGTTTCCAAATCCATACTGCCGACGCTGAACCTTTTTGTGTAAAACTGAACTCCGACAGGTCTTTGTTTCAAGCCGTATCCAGATCTCTGGAAAGCCTCCGTGTCTCTAGTGTACTCTGTATGGCATTTGCCTCTGTGAGCTATAATATTTAGTAGCAGATTGGTAAAATGCTGTCATATTACACCTTTCATTTGTGGATGGTAGGAAGGTACTGATGCTTCGGTGTAATCTTAAGCTTTCATTTCCCTAATGCACTTGGACCGGGAGTGTAATCCCTGGGCAGCCTGCAGCCTCCCTTTCAGCACGGGCTGATGTTGGCTACGAGAGGCTCGTTTGCCTTCTGCTGCATGCTGCCCTCCACGCTTACGCACACGGTGGACTCGCTCCTGCCTGGAGATGATTCTGCAGAGCTGTTTATTACCACAGACCTGCTTCTGCCTCGCGATGCATGAAAAGGGCCTTACTCGCAGACACACCGAAGATGACGACTTTTGAAAGTTTGCTTCGTGTTTTAAGAGGCTGAGTCACTTGCCTGATATTTAGGTGTGTGTGTGGGGGGGGCTCCCTGAATCCTCTTTGAGCTCCCTGAATCCTCTTACCAAATTGATGAGGCGGATTATAAACATGTCCAGCCACCTGTGATTGTGAATTTAGTCTGTCTGCTTCTGCAGGCTATACATCTTCAATTGCCATCTGATTTTACTATACGTCCATGAGTGGCATAGTTTCTTATTAGGTTGTATATGCTACATATGATACTGTTATGCTGCTCTTGGTAACAGTATTAAATATTTCAGTGCTGCTTTTTTAGTATCTGAGCCGTTATGTCACAAGGACCCATTTAAACAAAGAGACTTGGATGAGTGCTTGCACACACAAGCAGGCAACGCGTGCGCATACACACACACACACACACACACACACAAATGTATACACAAATGCGCACAGGCGTGCGCATACACACATGTATACATGAATGCACATAGTGCTCATCCCCAACCCACCTAATGTGTATGTGTCGTTCATTAGCATCTGTTGTGGTGCTGTGTTGGAGATTCGTGGAGAGGGGCTTTACACAGGAGTGGTTAGGCTCTCTCTCTCTCTCTCTCTCTCTCTCTCGCGCTCGCTCGCTCGCACTCTCACATGCATAAACACACCCTCGCGCCAACCCAGAGCTCAGCTCAGCTGAGCTGGGAGTGTGAGCAAGGAGCTGTCCTTCAGCACCACAGAACGTTTCCCTTGCACATGGGCAAGAAGCAGCACAAAGGCAGGGAGCAGCTTCCACAAGTGATCTCCCCCCTTTCATCTTCTCCAGTTGGCCAGCTGAGCTCTGTGTACGAGGGACCGTGTAAGTATGAGTGATTAGCTGGTTTTAATGCGGTTTACTGGATGAGGGGCTGTGGAGGGTAACCTGAAGGGTCCTGCTTTCGTTTTGCTTTCTGATGTGTTCTGTATTGTATTTGAGCTGTGTACACTGAGTTGCCTGGGTGGTATTTTCATGTATTAGTTTGGTAGGATGATGGAGCAATGTTGAAGCAAGTAGCACTGCATCACTGGTATGTCTGCTTTATTTTGAGGAGTTGTTTTCCAGCTTTCTAAGGCAGTTTGTGGGTGCACTCTGTGAACTCACCGTAGAGCAGTTCTCCTGTAAAGTAGCTCCAGAGCGAATACAGCAAATACTTTTAGTATTCTGTATATTGCAACTATAGCAAGCTGAGTGCAGGTCCAACTGTGGGAAAGAACAGTAGGAAAAAAATAAAAGTTGAATAATTCATTGAAATCGTTCTCACTATTGCTGCCCAGTAAGACAGTTGTTTTTTGGTTTTTTTTGATGTGGACTGGTTGGTAATCTTGGAAGAGCTAAATGCACTAGACAATCCCCAATCTTATAAATGACTCCTGAAACATGTCAGTATATATATATCTGTTTTTATTATCAGACAACTGTGTGTGTGTGTGTCTGTGTCTGTGTCTGTGTCGGTCAACTCAGTGTAAAGTGGACACTCAAGGTTCAACGGAGATCTGAATCATCTCTGCTACCCCCAGTCCCTTACACTATGCTCCATGTGGCTGAGCTCTGTTCTGTGTGTTTAAGTTATTGATCTCATCTCAGCAGGACACTGGTATCACACCGGTTATTTCCTTTATGCAGATTACAGTCGCTTTGAAGCCAAAATCCATGATCTCCGGGAGCAGATGATGAGCGGCAGTCTCAGTTCGGGCTCCGGCTCGCTGCGTACGAGCCAGAAGAGGACTCTCTATGTCAGGTGAGACCTCCCTCTGTTCTCTGTTAATTACAGAGTGCCTCCTGCCCATAGTGTGCTATTCCTTCACTTGCACTACAGTAGTTTTCAGTTTTTAGCAAGTTTGAGATTGGCTAGGGAACCTTCACTGATTTGTTGTATTTTCTAGAGTTCATTTTCTTCTCTCTCAATATTGAGAATGTGACTGGTGAGAGGTTTAGTGTTTTAGTGTGATGACTGGACAAAGGACGACCCATTGCCCTGACATTAACATTATTGTTGCAGACCATCATAAATCTCTGCTGATGTTCTCAGAGCAGATGCTGATTAAGACCAGTTAGTGCTGTGGCACCTGGCCCTGCTGGACGGGTGCAGCACTAGCTGTAGCCCAGCTCTACCGTCCTGTGACTACATACAACATTCCAGCTTCATCTGCATGGTGTCAAGGGAAGGCTTGTGTACGTACAGGTCTCTGAGGAGGCAGGATAAAAGGCTTTGTGTTTGTGAACACCTGAGCAAGCTTCCCTGCACCTCTGTGTGTGATTATTCCTACAGCTTTTAGGCTGGTGTATACCCTAGTATATTGATCACATTTCTTACTAGCAGCTGTGTTCTCAGGGTTCCAGGTGGCATGAGTCATATCTTGGGGCTCTGCATTGAGGGGACAAAGGGGAGGAGGATTTTTCTCTCTCTCTCTTCCCACTCTGTGCGTGTGTGTGGAGGTGTTCTAATGGTCTATGTCTGGTCTTTGAAGTTAGGGCTTTTAACAGGTCTGGTGATGTGTGGGGCATGTGTAACCCACTGGGCTGACCTCAGTGTGGAGGGGACATCTTGTGCTGGTGGGTTTGAAGTTTTTGCATTGAAGGTTTTAATCTTGTTTGGAGAACAAATAATAAAATCTTTTGAAAAATCAATTATTCAAAAATAATTGAAGTATCTGTCATTGGTCCTACTGTAAAAAAAACAGCAAGGATTGATTCTGGTCCGACTGTGTTACATCTTTGTGTTCAGAACTGAAGAGCGGTTCACGTTTGTTGCCTGGTTTTTCTTTTCTTTCAGTGAGGATGTGTAATGTTCAGTGCCAATGCACTGGTAACTCATCCCAAAATACCCTGCCTACAAGCTAGAGCACACCAGCTCTCCCCGGGTACTTTTATCTTTTTTTTTCCCCTTTTTGTTGTAGGATTACATCTATAGCTAGCGAATATTACAGAGAGATTGGTTTTATCAGCTTTTTCTCTATACACTTGGTTTCTAGTACTCCGATTTACACGGATGCCGGTATGTAGGGCACTGGTCTTCCTCCACACAGATAAGTGCTTTCTGTGATGCCAAACCATGACTCCTTTCAGCAGGCCTTAAATGGAGGACTCCAGTGTGAGGTCTTCCAAAACTATATTTGACCATGGAAGGAAAATATGAAGCTCTTTAAATAACCTGCTTGTTCATCGTGGTACACGGATATTGACAGATTCCTTCAGGAAAAAATTAAGTAGTATGACTTATTATGAGCTGTCGTGTTGCTAACTGCAAGGTGTGGTTGTTCCTGGGAGCTTCACAATGTACAGGTATTGATGAGTGTTAATATGGTTTGGGTGGGTTACTGATTAATTCATAGTAAATAGTACTTATTCAAGTACTTAGTACTTATTCATACTTAGATTGATTACTAAATAATAATTGAAGGGGTTAAAGATGGGGCTAGCCACCATATTTGAGGGGTTAAAGATGGGGTTAGCAGAGTTGTGATGCACTGCAGGATGGCTGCACTGTTGAGAGCTCCATGCAAACTCTACAGCTTTTTGTGGTTTACCTTTATTAGTTACATGACATTCAGTGTACAACTGTCTCTGACATGCCAAATAAACTTGAAATATATGTAGAATTCCAGGCCATCATCTCTCAAAATCAAGTGAAGTGTTCTGCTTGGTCCCACTCTCCTTATTTTTAAGTTCATGGGCTGAGTATAACACTTTCTTATTGAGGAAAGAGCAGGAATGAGCCAATCACAAGCAGTTTGGGAGGTTAGTTATTTCAGCTCCTCTTCCCCCATTGAAATTCATATGCATGTACATGCATGAGCTCTCAGACATGTGCACACATGTATCGAAGCGGTCTACTTTGCATCCCAGGAAACCTCTGCAGTTTAGACTTAGGAACACCGATTTTGTGACATCAAAAAAACTTGAAAGGTAAAGAGGGTGTAATTATCTTGTTATATTTTCATATGTTTTGTTGCTGTAGTTGTATAGTTTGTTAGGATACCGCTGTGAAATAATCCTGTTAGACCTACAGTATATGGCTGTTAATCAGTAGCATACTTGTGTTAGGAATGAAGTGTGCAGACCTGCTAGTGTTTTAGAACCCATGACGCAGACAAACTGGCTCAGATGGACTGTGCTCAGACCGACCACTGTCTCTGGCTTTCGATACATGCATGGGTTGGTCATGACGGGCCCCTGTGTTCCAGAGCCCTGTTTGACTACGACAGAACGAAGGACTCTGGCCTGCCCAGCCAAGGTCTGAACTTTAGCTTCGGCGACATCCTGCACGTCCTCAACGCTTCTGACGACGAGTGGTGGCAGGCCCGGCAGGTGACCACAGACGGCAGGGTGGAGGAGGTCGGCGTCATTCCCAGCAAGAGGAGGTACCGTGGCGCCACACACACGTCACTGCTGTTACACAGTCGTTTGCATGAACACCAGGCGGTGTATGGGTGTGTCAGTAATGAGGGAGAACTCAAGGCTGCCTTTGGAATTCAGAGCAGCTTCTGTGCCATTAGACTTGCAGGCTGTATGGGAATCATTTTGGTTGACAAATTGGCTCATCACACTGGTATTGTAGAACCAAGGGCAGTAAACCGTGTGGGTTTCACATATAATGGCACGTCAGTGATAATTACCGATTTGTTCCTAAAATCATAGTTGTACATGTATAACTACATGCCTCGATGGCTTTACAAGCCTTCTCCTCATCTGTAGCGGTCCACTGTCTCGCTTACCTCACTGTGAGGTGGGACTCGGCCTGCGTCAGCTTTTTGGAGGGGAAAGGTGTAACCAGAACAGTTTGATGCCTTTAGCTCCTACTGTGTGGTGAGTGAGCGAGCAGAAGTGCTTTGCTATCAGCCAGCACAAAAGCTGCTTAAAGACGCGTCTAACACTTCCAGCTGCTCTGTTTTAAGCGAAGTCTCCACAAATCCTGGCCTGGAAGGCTAGCAGTCTAAAGTCTAATGTACTCCTTGTTAAATATTTAATGAGGAACAGAATTGCTTACTCTGTGGCATGTTCCTTTTTCCCCCTCCAGCAAAAATCTCTTTTTATCGAACAGAGATTATGTTCCCAGTCTGGTATTAAATATCTGATACGTTTATGTTGTGCATTTAGCCGCCAGTTCTCTATGCCAGGGAAGGCAATAGGAGTCTTCTGTGCCATATAACTTTACTGTAAATCACTCAAGGCAAAGGTTAGCACACACATCAGATACATGTACACACTCATGTATTGGAACTGCAAGCCATAGACAATACAGACTTAGGCAGTGAAGCAGGAGCTCGTGTTCAGTATGTATTGTGCAGTGATCCATGGATAGATTTACTGCCAAAAGCTGCATTTACAGTCCCTCTTTTATTAGAAAGAGGTTTGCCAGGGAGTCCCTAGACATCATCACATCATAAGCTCTCCCTGCTTTTTAATATTTAAAATGTTCCTCACACCACCCATGTCATCCTCCACTGCGGTGCCTTTTTCTGTATTTCTAATTATCTCTGCAGTCTTGTTCAGTGTTCTCGTGTTAATTCTACTATAATATGCATGTTTTTTTTCTGAGGAGAGAGTTTTTGTCCCCTCACCTCAGGAATGCTTCATTCGAGTCTTGGCACTGTCTATACTTAAGCAAAGGGAAATGGAGCTTAGCCAGTAAAACACAGTCTAATTAAAGCATTTTTCTCCGGTGTTTGATCAGGCAAAACTTGAGTTTTCTCTCTCCACACTGTGCTGTTTCCCTCGAGACTGTGCAGATTGAGAGGTGATAATTGACTTCTCACCGTTCTCTCTCACCCTGTTCGAGGTCTCATCACACTCATCACACCGCAGAGAAGCCCGTGAAAAGAGTGCTGTCTGTATGCATGTGGAGACCCTCTATAAAGTAAAACCAGTCAAGGTTTCATGTTACTGGATATGTAATTATTTTGTGTTAGATGAATCTTTAATTGTGTGTGTGTGATATTTTAGGATATAAACTTAGTACTTTAGCAGAGCCATTTCTTCATTCTGTTGTGTTCTACTTCCATTTGAAGGGCATTTGAGTATGCTAATGTAATATATATGAGCAGTCAGTGTTTAATAAAAAAAAGTATGTTGATTTAAGGTAATCGGGAAGTTTCCAGTGTAAGCCCCGCCACTGCCAATTTGCCCCTGTTGGGCCCCTGAGCAGGACCCTTAACCCTCAGTTGTGTTTAATAATTGTAAGTGGCTTTGGGTTAAAACATCAGCTAAATGTCATGAATTTAAAAGCAATAAAGAACAATGCTTTTGAGATAACATCTAAAATGGGGTACGGTGGGTTCTGCCCCTTGTAAAGTGCAGCTTTCTTCGTAAATACTTTTTATTACACCTGCCTTTGTTTGTCCATGCTACAGTTAGTCCATGCCAGCCTCTTTCTGGGCCCAAGCCCCTTCACCTGGGCGGTCGTTCTCCAGCGCAGTAACGTGAGCCTTCGGCTCGCCACCAAAGGCGTAAACGGAGCGCCGTGGTTTTTAATGGCACCTGTCACCTCTTTGTCCTTCCTTGTCCATCAGGGTGGAGCGAAAAGAGCGGGCCAGATTAAAGACAGTGAAATTCAACTCCAAATCCAGAGACAAAGGGGTAAGTGTGTGCTCTATGGTTACATTTGCTGTTACAGTCAGAAAAAGTTACCTAAATAGTGCGTAGAGCAAATTGTATATGTGGCATTATAATGGGGTCTTCCCTCAGAGTCATAATAGAATGACTCTTTGCCCAAAACAGATCGTGTATATTTGGGCTGTTAATAGATTAGAAAATAAACTGTCAGTAGGTCATGTGCTGAACCATTGATGATAATATATTTAGTGTGTTAGCATCACATTCACACCTGAAAGTTTGGGACCGCATGCAGCTCCTCTTTTTCATGTTAATATATTCAAACACTAAAGCTGTTTTCACACCAGAGAGTTGACGGGTGATTTTCAACTTTGAGCCACAGAGAAAGTACAGGCAGTAGAGAGCGAGGATACATTTCACTAAGAGTCTTAATGCAGTATAGAGCGAGGATGCATTCACCAAGAGTCTTATTGCGATAGAGAGCAAGGATGTATTCACTAAGAGTCTTAATGCGGTCGACTGCTGGTATGCATTCTGTAAGAATCTGAAGCTGGTGATTTTGATGTACTGGTTTATGGACATTCATGTGAATTAATAGCATATAGAATTATAGAATTTACTATATTCTACTAATCCCTTCTGCTGACATAGAAGATTTTGAGAGGCTGGTTAACAGTGTCTTTCAAGGCTGTAGTGTTCCTTATCTGCAACATTGCTGCACTGATTTAACATGTAGTCCAGGCTCTTTTTCAACTGTATGTCCTAATACAGCATGAAGGAAAAGGGCATGAACTACTTAGAAGAGAGAACACAACAAACCAAAATAAATCCGCTTGCCATCGATGCCAAACCGCTCTCTTCTTGGATGCGCACTTTCCCCTGTTTACCCATCTTGTGTATATTAACCAGCTTTCTAACTGCTGCACATCTGCTTAGATTTCTATTCTATTTTATCTGCTTTCATCTCTTGTGATTTTGGTTTGAAATCTTTTAATCAACCCATCTATCACTAATTTATTATTTACTTAATGAACATGTCTGTTATTTGTCTTAAAACTTTCATCGACACTGTTGCCACACAAGTGCATGACACTGGTTTATTGGATTCTACTGATTTAGTAATTCAACTACTAATCTGATATTACGTTGAATGCCTCTGTTTTTAAGCATGTTACCAATGGCAGCAGAGTCGTGTGTGTGTGTGTGTGTGTGTGTGTGTGTGTGTGTGTGTGTGTGTGTGTGTGTGTGTGTGGGTTCAGTTGGGTTCATTTGTTCACATCCGTATTAGACACCTCCTTTCCATATCCCCTGTGTTCTCCATCCCTCCCTCACCCTCTCCCTCCGCAGTCGCTCAGTGACGAGCGTAAAAAGCACCTCTTTTCACGAAAATTCCCTTTCTACAAGAACAAGGATCAGAGCGAGCAGGAAACAAGCGATGTGGACCGTAAGTATGCAAGTGGACCCTGGCCAAACTGGGCGGACTCGGTGAATGGAACAAACGCTGGACAGTGCTGGACAGGGCGGCCTCACTTACTCGCCTGAAACCACTGAACAAAACCCCCTCACAATGCAATGACCCTCAAGCATGTGCAAGACCACTAAGCCTGCATAACTGCTGCCATGATTTTAGAAGCCTTTATAGCCCGACCCAGGTTAATGGTGTTTATTATGGAGGAATAATACAGTTGGTTTTGGGGAAATGACCCGAATTTTTGTCCATCGGGGAAAAAAAGCTCTTCACATTAATGGTCTGTTGCATTATGGGTGGGTGCGTTGCCGGTCAGTGAGGCCACATGCATTATTCCAGTACGATAACCATTGTTTTTGTGGTTTTCTCCTGTTTGTGTGCTCTCTGGCGACTGCTCTACAGGACCTGAGTGAAGACAAAGGCTTGAGTAAGTTCTCCAAGGCTCCTGCGTTCCTAGAAGGCCCTACCATCATGCCCTCTACCTAGATTTCCCTCTTCCTTTATCACCCCTTTTCTCATTTAGACGTTTAATAAGTACGGTTTTCTGGGAGAAAAGAAGGCTTATCTAGCATTCCCTGAGATGGACAAATACCTTTCTTCCTTTCTACAGTGGCTGGGTCAATACTGGATATGGGGTTTACTAGCGATTCATATAAACTGTGTGACTAATGACATGACTGTCAGTTAACCACTAACGTACAGTGATCAGGCTGAACAAAAGATATGAGGACTACGACGTGGACCTTATTAAATTTATTAAGTTCTGTGGTTCAGCAGTAGTGTTAACGCATTTAGATGTGTTTTTCTTTTCTGTTGTTTTACAAAATTACAATTTATCACATGGAGGACCTTTAAAGGTGCCTGCTGTTTCAACACATTGTGTTAGGCAGCAGAACAAAATGTACCAAAGTTGGCCCAACTTTTTTTTTTTTTTTTTTTCCTTTTTTTTTTGCTCATCTGAATGCCAGTACAAACCACACATCATTTTAGTAGTTAGAATCAAAAGCTCAATATTACATAAAATGCCTATGACATAGTCTAACTTACAGTATACCTGGCCTCTGGTTATTTACACAGTCTGTGTAAGTAGTTAGAGAGCAGAACTGATCCATTAGTCCCATGGCCCAGCAGTATGCTGGCTTGGCACTGGCTCTCTGCCATGGCACCACATGCCACGACACAGTGAGTGGCATGGCTTGGGCTTGGAAGTCAGCACTGAGAACAGGAGCTTACGTGGCAATGCTGAGGCTTCAGAATACAGCCTTTTGGTTTTGCCTCACATCCGGAAGTGTTGATATGAGACTGATATCTATGGTTTGGCCATCTTACCTATATTTCATGTCTATGGTTCTGCTGCTTTTAAGTTCATTTGCTCTTTGACAGCTTATGACCTGCAGAACAGGGAAGAAATGACGGAACCAAAGCAGGTTTAAGGACAGTGAGGCTGCCCACATCTCCATCAGTCCTTAACAGGGCAAGAATGTCAGAGAAAGTCTTACTATTGATATGTTTGTCACAAATTAAGCAGGACTAGATAAAACAAAATCAATACTCACAAAATATCTCCATGACATGAAATGACAATTTAATCTGTTGTTCAGTAAAACATGCGTTATTATGCATTTTGTATTATGAATGTGCTGTGTTGTGTTTGTAGCCAAACTGAACTGTCTCTCTGTGCTGGAGCAGTGCCTCTCTGTGCTTTGTGGCTCTGTTAAGACCCTCTAAAGGACTTGAAATGTGCTTGTTGTCAGGTGTAATGCTAAACATTTCTTATATCTGGATGAGAGATGCTTTGCAAGTGCACTTCTGGAGAAAAAAACCATGCGTCACCCTTTCAAAATCCACCTAGCTTTCAGTCTGCTCACTCAATTTGAGTGATGTGACCATTCACATCAAAATATCTCAAGTGTAAAATGCAAGCGAGGTTTTCCAGTGTTTCACATGTCCCATAGGTTTCAACACTGCCATCTGCTGGTGACCGAGATACTGTGTTGTGTTTTATGACATACCTGCCCTGTGTCTTCTGTGGTGCCTGTGCAGCGTTTTTTGTTGGTGGTGCTTATGTTCCCCCTTTTTGATTTCAGAGCATGTAACCTCTAATGCCAGTGATAGTGAAAGTAGCTACCGTAAGTGTATCTGCTTTCATTTCCTCTCCTCTTTATTGTCTGTGTTTTTGTGGGTGCTGTCACTATCAGCTTTGGGTTCATTTATTCTGTTTTGCTCCCACCGTCTCCCTTGAGAAAACCCTCTGGACACACACACACACACACACACACACACACAGTGAGACTTTGATGCTAGTTCCATTGGTTATTGACTTTAGCAAAGTTTTATTGTGAGGCACAGCAGAGGTTTCACAGGATGAAAATGGGTATAGTGTCTGCTATCAATGACTTGGTTCAGTTTGCCATGTTGTTTGCTCTTTATAGCTGGTTTTATGAGTTCTCTAAAGGATTACCTAATCAGTAGAGTGATCATTTAAACACTCTGAAGTCTAAGGGCATTTTCTCTGTTTTTGAATATTTTCTTAAATTCACTTTAAAGGTTCTTAATTATAGCATGACACCCATATCAAAATGCTCAGACCATGTTCAAAATGTTCAGCTTACAAGCACTTCTTGAACAATTAGCACAACATGGCACTTGGACAAATATGCATAATGTAAAGGAGGATATCTTTGTTAGTTAATATTTTTAAAGCATTTTCTGAGTTTCTTTGGAGGCTAGTTGAATTGTTAGAATGCAAAAGACACATTTTTACATTGTTTTTATCTACAAATGCTTTTGCTTTGTCAACATTTGGTAGACAGTCCACAAGTGATTTGAGCAAACACATTGCGATAAGCAGACTGCCGGTTCAGTTACATCTCCTTTGAAGTGCGCTAGTTGAATCAAAATCATCTTAACTATGTAGAAACCAAAGACCTGGCTGTGTACTGAATGGTTCTGTCCTCTCTGCTCTGTCAGGTGGCCAGGAAGAGTACATTCTCTCCTATGAGTCTGTCACTCAGCAGGAAGGTAAGCCATTCTTGCATGGCATGTTTGAACAAACGTTCTGGTACCTGGGCTGGATTTTATGTTGGGGAGCCCCAATTTGTCTGCTATTACCTCTCCAGTGAGTTATACCCGCCCTGTGATCATTCTTGGGCCGATGAAGGACAGGATCAATGATGACCTGATATCAGAGTTTCCGGATAAGTTCGGGTCGTGCGTCCCCCGTGAGTGCTCACAGAACTGGGGTTACTGGGTCCTCATTGATTTCTCTAATAACACATTCCAACGTTAGAGCTCAGATTTTAATTGTAATGCTTTATATTAAAAAGTGATTAAACTTTTCATCTTAACCCAAATCCCATCTCTCTCAGACACAACTAGACCAAAGCGAGACTATGAGGTAGACGGCAGAGATTACCATTTTGTCATCTCTCGGGATCAAATGGAGAAAGACATCCAGGACCACAAGTTCATAGAGGCGGGCCAGTACAACAACCATCTCTATGGGACAAGTGTGCAGTCAGTTCGAGAGGTTGCAGAAAAGGTGCAGCTCTCAACCCCCTTTTTGTTGTGGCACAGATGGCAATGAGACATGGTTCCAATTGCAGGGCTGTCACTTTTCCAGAAATCTCTCCTTTGACCTATAGAACGTGCATGATGCATTTTTTTTCCTCCTTTTGCCAATTTTCCCACTCATGCTCAGGGCAAGCATTGTATCCTGGATGTGTCTGGCAACGCCATCAAACGGCTCCAGCTGGCACAACTCTATCCTATTGCCGTATTTGTCAAACCAAAATCCATGGAAAATATTTTGTGAGTCAACATTCTTATTATAAATGTGTTCACTGCCGTCTTCTCTCACTATTTTTAATAGTAGTTCATTTACAGTAAATTGAGTAACCATGGTGTTTTATTTCTGAATGTATCTCAATCTATATAATTAATAGTAATATATTACTGAGATTTTAATATGAACAGACATGAACTGAACATGCGTTGCTGAAAAGAATACCTCTTCACGATGTTTCCACTGTTCCTTACCAGAGAGATGAATAAGCGACTGTCAGAGGAGCAGGCCAAGAAGACCTTTGATAGAGCCATGAAGCTGGAACAGGAGTTTACAGAGCACTTCACCTGTGAGTGCAAAGAGCTAGAATAAACTGAGGTTCAGACAAGAACACAGATGATGGTGATTTCCTTGACAGGACAGTTTTGATTACCTGAGTCTTTCAAATTATGAAAAGAAATTCAGTTCCATGAGTTTTACTGGATATGAAATAATTTGAAATACTTATTTTATATAAGAATTGTATTTTAAAATACTAGGGATTTCATCGTTGTACGTTGTAATGTTACTCTAAGGTAAGGTCTTCAAGTTCCTGCCTGCTTCAAATTTCTGACGAAACTGGTTGCAAGAAAAAAAAAAAAAACTCAGGAAAGAGTTGGTGCACAACTCCTGTACTAAGGGTGTGTTCTGACCTGACAGCTTTGGTTTGATTAAAATAACCACTGGTGTGATTGCTCTGTTGGTCTTGTTTGATAGAGCGAGTGAGAACATTGCCCTTTGAACTCTGATGTGCACCAAATTAAGTGGTCAGAGACCCTCTAAGGACGAAATTCTCATTTCGCTTCCAGACGAACTCTGGTGCAGTTTGTGTGAAGTATGGACAAAGGCACCAAATGTTACTTTTCCACTGAATGATACTGGCTCAACTTGACTCAACTGTTATCGCTTTTGGCACCAGGCACATTTTCCACTGCAGATGTAGTACAGCGGGGTTACAGTATCTGCAGTACAGTATACCAGTATATGCCTCACGGAAGCTTCCTCGCTTATTGAAACATAATCTTTACAGAAAGATTATACATATTATTTGGCAACTGCACATTTGCACAATAACATTAGCGGATGCTATCAGCAGTCTGCGGTGTTTTCCTGTCACCTTTTCATATCTCCTCTGCTCGCATGGAACCTTGGATGGAGGTCAAAAACATATTACCAGGTACTATCCAGAACAAATGGATAAATAAAAAACCTAATGGAAAGCCAAAAAAGGCAAGTTGAGTGTTGAGTTGAGCTACTACCATGCAGTGGAAAGAACCAAACACCAGAAGATACAGAGGAATTCCTGCTGCTGCTTTGACTCCTTTGTGCATTTTACCAGCTCTTAGAGAGGATTCACCTGCTAAAAAACCCCACCAGATATACATAAAACCTACAAATGCATTTTGCCCACCATAGAGCATTGAATTGCAAGTTCCGTTGACATTTATTGTAGTTATTGTCACAAAATGGGTCATAAAAGTTATCCAATCCGGATGTAACTATATCTATACATCATGTAATTTGATTGTAAAAATGTCAGGACTGAAACAGTACATCATTTTCTGATTTGGAGCAGACTAGGGGAACTGAACTAGAAATATAAATATGACCTAAGATCCTTTGACATTTTAACAAACTGCTGAAGAATACTTTGAACAAAAACTCATATTTAAAGTATTCAGGAAAATGGTCATGGTGATGCTAGAGGATTTAAATAAATGGGATAATGTTAGGGGATGGTCAGTAAGACACACCCACAATTAAAAGTCTTCTAGGAGCATACGTGTGTTACCATTTCAATGAAAAATATCTTAACAATATTAAAATCATAAAATATGTGCAAATATGATAATCATAGATAATTTCACATAATTTTTCAGACAGGTAAAAGCTGATGTAATTGTCTCATTAAAAAAAAACATTATTACATATTAAATATAAACCAAATCATTTATGAAATAATTTTATTGGTTAACTCAGACTTTTGGACTTCATGATAAGTCTCAAATTCCTTTAATGAAAATGTGAGTTTAGCCTGGTGGTCACGTCACAAGATTAATTAAATAGACAAGAGACTAGTTAATTACCTAAAAATTAATTAACTAATTAATTAAGCCTATATAAGCATTACTGCCCTCCTTATGGGTTACAAATTTTACTGATTTACCCACTTTCTCCCTCTTTCTGTCTCCTAGCCATTGTACAAGGGGACACCTTGGAAGAGATCTACAACCAGGTTAAACTAATTATTGAAGAACAGTCTGGACCATACATCTGGGTGCCAGCCAAAGAGAAATTGTGAGATGGTGGAAGTTAAACTTTTTTTTTCTTGCTTTTATTCTGGTTTTTTTTTTCCTTTCTTCTTTGATTTTGGATTTTATTCGACCAACCAGGCCTGCCATGTGAGTTGGCGTTCTGACCCCAGTATAGGACATACGCTGGCATTATAAGACATGTTTGTGGGAGTGGCCAAAGACCGCCACTCTCAGCTAGTGTGGTCCCGTGAAGACTCTCGTGTGGAGCTCTGCATTTCCGACTTCCAGGGAGAAGGGCTATGCCTAACCAGCACCTCATTGGAGAGATTATATAGTACAGATTCCTTAATGTTTAAGGGAGGTGTCTTTTTGGAAGGAACATAAGGATTTTATTGCATATACATCTGGGTTTCTTTTTTCTTTCTATTTTTTCATATTAACAAGCATTCATGTGTATGTTTACTTGGAGAAAACTTGGAGCACCACTTTGCACGTTTTAGCATTAAAAGCATGTATTGGACAGTTCTTTTCTGGTTAACATATGTTGTACTTGAGTTTTTCTTAGACATGTATTTGCGCTGCATTAACCATAGCCACAAAATTGCTTTTCTCACATATATTACCCAAAATCTTATAAGTAGGTCAACCCACTTAACTTATGCAACTACCCAACTATTTCACAACTGCACAAAAAGAGGGTTGGTTTGACAGATGTTCTAGCACAAACCATTATCTTGTCCCAAGGATGTTTTAATCTGATCAAGGTGCTTATGTGAGTAAGTTCAAAACAAGGTACGAAGTGGAATGGAAATTGTTTTGTTTCTATACAAAAGCCAGGAAACAGTGTATTTTAGGACAAGAAACTGCAAATATGAAAGAATGAACTGTACACTAAGATTTTAACATATATTTAATCCTCGGTATACTGCCTATTTTCTTATAATAAAACTATATTGAGCTTTACGTAAAACTATACAACTATGGAAATAATTTTCTTTATATTGTTAAACGTATATTAAAATCTATAAATACAAATGAAAATATATTTTCCTTTACTTTCACCGCAACCTCCCAACTTGGTTTCTTTTTTCTTTTTTGCATAATGTCACTATATGAATTTCGTGGCCCTTAGTGAAAACATGCCAGAGCTCAGTGACGGGGCTGTCATCTGTCCTCACAGTCAGCTATTTCTCTTTTGCTCGCTGCCACGTGAATTCAGTCTTTTCATGTGGCATGCATGGTTTTAAAAGCAATAGTATTTATAATATGTACTTTAAAATGAGTAAAAGGGAACTAAAGGATGACTTTGTGTTTCAGCTGGAGTTGTGAAAGTGTGAGTGATGATACGGAAAGTCAGCGTCAGGCGCAAGTAGACCGTGTCCATTGCAGTGGTTGGATGTGGTAGTTGTGCAAATAGCTGAAAAGAGGGTTGCTATGGCACTCTCGAACACGAGCCTTTAATTGTCCACTGGAGGGCGCTACTGAACCCACCTCTTATTCTCATTCTCGGAGATGATTGTTTTCTAAAAGACTGCCTCTCTACCGTTTGATCGATGCTTTCTAACTCGTTTTTGACTGGACTTTGTAAATAACTTGCCAACCTGATTCATTCCACTTGTCAAAAGAGGAGAACTGCTAATAAAAACAAGTCACACGCTGTTTCTATGAATGCATCATTCTTTATGTACAGACAGGACACGGCCATGACCTTTTCTTATACGGTAAAGTGTGATTCTTCACTGACAGACATCATTTTAAGCACGAAATTCGAAGAAGTGCTAAAATAGTTATGTAGCTCTTAAGGAATAGTGCATAATGACAAAGGTTACATTTCTCCAGTAAACATTAACTAGCCAAGTTCTTAAAACCTACGTAGGTACGTAGTTAGACTTCTAAACCTTTCCCAGTTGTCAGTTTCTGATCCCAGAAAGGCTGCAGCTGGCTGGAAGGTTCTGGGTGGCAGTTCATTCTCGGCTCCTCACACTTTTCTACACTGTCCTTTCTTTTTGACTCTAAGGTGGAGTTTGCTCTGCGGAATGAAAGTCTCTTCTGTGTTCTTCCTGGGCTCCCCCCTGCTACTTAGACGTGTCCGCGTAGGTGTAAGCTAAATGAGGTTACTCTGTTTACCCTTCTAGCATTAGAATTATGTATCCGTGTACGTAAAAACCTCGAGCACTATTCACGACTGCTTTGGACAAACTACCTTGTACTTTGTACTTTGTACTTTGAAGCGCACCAGAAAGGTGTTGACGGTTATATATTAGGGAGCGATAACGTCTCACGTTCGCGTTCAGCTGTGAGCCATGGTGGCATTGATTTTAGTAGGCGCGCTGATTTTTCTTACACAGAGAGGTAAGACGGTTTTATGGGACACACACTAAGTAGCTTAATTTTAAATCATTCTTTTAATCCATTATTACCTGCGTGTGTTTAGTAAAAATAAATGAATAATCCGTATTTATTTTAGCAATTTAAGCAGTGATCGGTGGTTCAGAAACTGCTGTTAAAATCAAACCGTACATTTATATAGTGTCTGGACAAAGTACCATAAAATGGTGCGCAATTTCGCAAGAGATGGCTAAGTGTAAGGCTATGGCCGAGGCCTTTTCCAGCGCAGCTATTCGTCCAACACTTCGGTGCATCCCTGCTGCTTCTGTGGCTGAATGCGCTCAAAAGCTAATGGTATGTAAATAAACCGATTGAATAAACTATAATCTTAAAAAAAAAGCAATTAAAGATAATTCTGCTAATGCGTAGGTATTGTTGTTGATGGTCTCGAAAATATTTGTGCTCTTTTTATTAGAAAAGGGAAGCTGATGCATTTTCCGCCCATGCCCAAGACATCTATGAGATTGGAAAGCAAGCTACGTTCAAAATAGCTGCCGCAGAGACCAATTCTGATGGTATGACCCTCCTTCACCCTCCATTACATTTACCATCAGAGTTCTGGCTGATGCAAAAGCCCACTCTCCATCTGCAGTCTACGTTTGACAGGCTGCCAATAGGGATTTAATAAGAATCTTTTGTTGAGAATTCCCCCCCCCCCCCCCATTGTATGACTGCTTGCTGTAAACCTGTTATCTAGTTACCTTTAAATAGTTACACGTAGATACCAGTTCATATGGCAGTGAACTCCTTGCTTTGTAGGTGAAGATACAACCTATTATGCAGTTGCTGTGGTGAAGAGGGCAAATTCCGCTATTAATATTAACAGCCTGAAGGGAAAGAAGTCCTGCCACACAGGTCTGGATCGCACAGCTGGCTGGAAAATGCCTGTGGGTTATCTGATTGACAGTGGAAGGATGTCTGTCCTGGGCTGCAACATAACACAAGGTGCAGCACAGCTGTCGGAATATCTTCAAATGCCATTTGATGCTTTGTGTTTGTACACACAGTTGGATAAAAAGATCCTCCTCTGTTAATTAATCAGTTATAACAGGACAAAATGAGAGAGAAGAAAGTGGATGAGGGAGGAACTGTTTGCTTGTGTGGATGTTTAGGTTTTGCAGAGTTCTTCAGTGCTAGCTGTGTTCCTGGAGCAATAGCAGAGGCCCCCTCCCTCTGCCAGCTGTGTGGAGGTGATGGCTTTGGCAGCCATAAGTGTGAGATGAGCAGTCAGGAGAAATACTACTCATACAATGGAGCCTTCAGGTGTTTTCCACAAGCTTCACATTTCCAGCAAAAGTGTTCGATATACATGGTCGGTACACGCACAGTCGTCTTAATGCTGGATGGATCTATTTTCCACAGGTGCCTGGTTGAAGATGCAGGAGACGTAGCCTTTGTTAAACACACCACAGTTACTGACAACACTGATGGTAAGCACCGTGTCACAGGGATGGTCTTCCATACTAAATTCTGAATGCAATTACATCTTATTGACCTGATGGGAAAATGGGATTGCAGGCAAAGGAGAGCCCTGGGCCCAGGGCCTACACTCTGAGGATTACCAGCTGCTGTGCCCAGATGGTACTCGCAGTTCTGTCTCAAATTATGCACAGTGCCATGTGGCTAGAGTGCCGTCAAGAGGCATTGTGGTCCAGAGTGACATCAAGGGTTCTGTGGTGTACTTCATGCTGAAAGAGGGACTGGTAAGAACCTTTGACACAGGGCTTTTACACACAATGTCCTTTTCGCATATAAGGGAACGTGGTACATGTAGTATAGATATATAGCTTTCTGATAGCACTACTGTAATTGTTTTACCACTTGGTTGCCACTGATAAGGATTAATTTATGACAAATAATTGCATAGTCAAATAAAGCTTTATTTATCTTTTTTATCTTTGCCCACAGCAAAAGTCTCACTTTCAAATTTTCTCCTCGATGGCCTTTAATGGTACCAATCTACTATTTAGTGACAACTCGGCAGGATTTATCCTTGCTCAAAATGAAGACTATATCACATGGATGGGTTGGAAATACTATAACATATTAAAAACTATGGACTGCTCAAGCAAAGGTTAAACCCTCTCCTCTTAACTCTATTCAAATCAGCCAGCAATAAAACTGTACAATACAGATTTTAAATGAAAACTTTTCAAATCTATTGGGAAGTGAAAGTGGTATTTGTTAGTGTACTCTGTTGATGTGTAACAAAAGTACAGATTACTTCAAGTCTATTTCTCAATGTATGTATTTTATTTTGGGCATTTTTGATAGCATGTTATAGTCACCCTTTTTAAAATTAATTCCAGTGGGTTGTTTTATTTTAATTTTTAATGGGTTTTTTTTAGTTTTTTTTACATGCATTCATGTAGAAATATTCTGTACCTTCCGTGTGGGTGTGGGTGTGTGTCTGTAGATGTTCCTGAGTTTCTTCGCTGGTGTGTGCTGTCTTATGGAGAACAAAGTAAATGCTCCTACATGGCTGAGGCCTTTAAAAGTAAAGAACTTATTCCCTACATCCAGTGTGTTTATGGAACATCTGTGGAGGATTGCATGCAGAAAATTCAGGTCAGCCATTCAGGGATATCGCTTGAAAACCCGATATTCTTATTTTTAGATATTGTCCTCCATGGAAAATATTATACTTTGTGTTGTTTGACAAATGCCGGTCCATGAAATTGGCCTCTAATGCATTTTTTGCAGAATAAGGAAGCTGATGCCATCAACCTTGATGGAGGCTACATCTACACTGCAGGGAAGAACTTTGGCCTGGTACCTGCTGCTGGAGAAAGCTACACAGGTTAGTCCCAGACTAAAGATGTCTTTTTATTAAACAAACAATAAAAATGTAATTTTTCCCCCTACTAAGCTTGAAGATCCCTCTGACACCGTTGCACGGCACTTCACAGGCCAGGTTGTGTCTTGTTTTAGGGGATGGTGATGGCAGCACCTATTATGCTGTGGCTGTGGTGAAGAGGAGCAACAAAAACATCCAGAGATTCGATGACCTTAGGGGACAAATGTCCTGCCATACTGGTTATGGCAGGACTGCTGGCTGGAACATTCCTATTGGCCTGCTCATAGAGAAGGGTCTTATCAGGCTGCCAAAATGCCAAATAGCTCAAGGTTGGTATACGTCGATCTTCATTGTACCAGAATTGATGTTTCGTTTCAAGGTCTACTGCTTGTGTATATCTGTTAGATTTTTTTCTGTGCTATGTGTGAAACTCAAGGACTACTACTGACAACACTGTTAGTTAGCAAATTATTGTTGGATTTATTCACACTAGCTGTTGGAGACTTCTTCAGAGCCAGCTGTGTACCTGGTGCCAATGAGCCTGGTTTTCCCAGCAATCTTTGCTCGCAGTGTATTGGAGACTCCAGTGGCCAGAATAAGTGTGTTAAAGGCCAGGATCGGTTTGACGGTTACAGTGGAGCCTTCCGGTAGTTTTTCCAGAATTATTACTTATGATTTTCAGTGTATTTGTTGACTTTTGGGCATTAGTGCATTTTTAGGGAGAGGTATCTTAAAAAGACTTATTTTTTACTTTGTCTTACTTTTTACAGGTGTTTAGTTGAAAGGGCAGGAGAGATTGCCTTTGTGAAACATTCCACAGTATTCCAGAATACAGATGGTGAGTCACACTCAACAATTCCTTTTCTTGTTCTAAGGGAAGGAAGAAAAATGAATTAAAGAATAATGTCATGAACAATGAGTACATGTTACAAAATCAACAGGGATTTAATTTTCAGGAAATGGCACAGAGCCATGGTCCATTAGTTTAAATTCAAGAGACTTCCAGCTGCTGTGTTCTCAAGATTATCGTGCTGAAGTCACTCAGTACAAACAGTGCAACCTTGCCCGCGTCCCCTCCCATGCCGTGATGGTACGGCCCGACACCAGACCTCACGTCATCTTTGGCCTTTTAGACAAAGCTCAGGTTGGCATTATTTCCCCTTAAAATATAATCATTTCAGAATGATAGGATGATGAAGCATTTTTCTTTAGTGTGACAGACATCTTTGTGTTTCCTATCTTTAGATGTTCTTCGGGGTTAACTCTGACTCAGACTTCAAGATGTTTGACTCCAGCAAATATGAGGGATCAGACCTAATCTTCAAAGACTCTACAGTGCGTGTTATTGGTGTGGGGGAGAAGAAGACCTACGAGGAGTGGCTCGGCAAGCGCTACACAGATGCCCTGATAGCCATCGGGTGCACTTCCTCCTCTGCAGGTGGGCTATCATTTATCATCTCTGAATGTGACAGACAGTTTCTCCCACTGAAAATGTGTTCCTATCTCAGTTTAATAGAAAGTTTTCGTGTATGTGCACGTGTGTGAGACGTTTAGTAATGATTGTGTAGGATTCTAAATCAGAGGGAGTAACTCTCACCCCTTTGCTGTTACTGAGTTACTATGAAGGTGTTTGGTTCTCTTCCTGCAGCCTCGTCTCCGTGTCCGTTACCGCTGGCGATGAGCTTGGCTGCACTCTTCTGTTTGGCTGTGTAGCAGGTCTGACAGCTAGTCAGGCCATTCAGGTGTTTCTGAAATGGCCTCTCTTCTCCGTCTTTGTGTGTTTACTCTTTCAGTGATAAAGCTTCAGATCATATCCAATACTACTAAAAGCTGATGTTTTTAAACACCGATGTTTTAAACATACAACGAGTATGCAATACGGAATAGATTTTTAGCTAATATATCAAATATATAATTGCTTGAACTAAATTGATTTGCTCATACTACAAATCACATATACTTCAGAATTTAGCAAATCAATATCCTCAGGAACATCTCTACTCTTGATTGAAGATTGTTAGATTAGTCTTGCACAGTGATTCATAAAGCACACAGGATCTCATTTTGTTGAATGGTTGGTTTATTTGATGATAATTTGTCAGTGAAAACTTAAATTACTAAAATTGTAAGACATTCCTGAGAGACATCCCTACTGAACTAAAAGCTCAAGATGGTTTAGAGGATTTTTAGAGTTAAGGTTTGAAATAAACTATAGAGGAATGCTTTCCAAATGCTTATAGCCTTTCATACAGACGTATAACATTTTCTCTTCGTCATAGGGAGGTTTTTAAGAATATTTGGGTTTAATTGCATTGTGCCTGTCTTTGCTAAGATTATCACACAGTGATGATGAGAAATAAAATGTTACTTTTCCATTTTCACTGGAGCTGCAACACCTACACAAATATTTTTACAAATTATTATTAATTTAATAATTTTTATAATAACAATAATTATTATTAATGTATTAATTATTGCAGCAATTGCTGACTACTAAGGGCAATAGCCATATCAGTGCATATGCTTTGCCTGTTAAATATTTATTATACAGGTTTCAGTGTTTTTGTAAGTTTCTTTTTAATAAACTACTTGAAGGAACATATATGGATGGGAATATGCCATTTCTAATGCATCCCAGCTGACAATTTTCACTGATTTTATGTCAATATGTAGAGCATGCAATGGTGTTTCACTGCTGAGTGGACTGTCTTCTGTTCTCCAGAGAGAATGAAATGGCAAGAATATTTTACCTCTTGTCATTTCAGAATCATGTTTTCAGAAACAATCCCATGACTATACAAATTAAATGTGGTATTTAGATGTCGTATAAGTGCAGGTTTGAGCACTGATGGAAATGACAGAAAACTATGATTTCTACCTTTGAACTTTGTTACAAGGCATATGCTTCATCTGGTAACTGTCCAGTTAGCAAGAACTTGCAACCTCATATACCAAGTTAATTTCCATTAGATTTCTCTTCCACTTTTGTACATGCTTTGTATTAACATTGTCTTTACTTGTCTGTTTAATAGCACAATGATGTATGCATTTCACTAATTTAATTTGTTTGTTTCAGTTTGGCCCCATGATAAATTAATTGTATTTAATGTTCGGATACCATATCAGTGTGTATGTACTGACACATTGACATGTTTCACTGTGCTTTACCATTTTGTAACAATTTCTTTAATGAAATTATTGAGATGTAACTAATATTTAGTTGCCAGGCCAGTGTGTCTGCTGAAGTATTATTACATATTGTACCTGGGAGGGTTCTTTGCTATTCTTTTCAATAAATGCACATATTTACAACCATGATTCCTATACCAGTTTTTTAAGTTTCATATTTTCTAAGTGTAAATTAATCTGGCATCTTTAGGCCAGGATTAACATTTAGTTAAATACTAATTAAATACCAGCATCTGTTTAATATCCTCCAACTGCTAACTAAACTGTGAACAGCATATGCATTTCTTAAATTTTGAATTTAGAAATTTGATCAAAACCAACTTTAAAAAAACATTAAAAAACACCCAAACAAATCAGTGAACACGTACATGAGCTGTTGCTTTAGGAGGACTTATCATTCACCAGTTACACAACTGCCAATGTTTGTATGAAATTCTCTACTTCAAGGTTATGAATACATGCTGAAGTTCCATCCCTTCTGCTCAGTCATATGTGAAGATTCAAAAGACATCAAAGTTCAGCCACTAGACATGTCTGGTAAAGTTTAAAAGAGATGAGGTTATCTGCTAAATAAAGATGTGTACACTGACAACAATATGAGTACACTACATTTATAATGAAATTAAATAAAACCACACTGAACATCACAATGTAATTTTAACATCTTAAGCTTAAGTGAAGCTTAAGTTTGATTGAAGGTCTAATGAAGGAGTGTCAATTTTATTTTATTTTTTTCATATCCATTACAGCAGCACCATCTGCTGGCTGTTCTGGACACTCCGCAACTAAGCGCTGTAACCATGTCTATTAAGCACAAGAAAGTGCAGACAAGGAACACACGCGCAGGTATCCGAATGGGATGGAATGAAGAAAAGACAATCACCTTTTATTTTGTTGTTATTTGTATTCTTAATTGGTGTATTTCTAATTCGGTTCCAATTTTCGTTTCTTTTTTTCTATCACATAATTACACAAACTTAGACTTTTATTGTAAAAGAACTCACACAGGAAGTATATCATTACTGCAACCTTCACACTGCTTTTAAATCTCTGCTTTATGCTGTTTATGGCTATAGGTGTCTAGTTTTTTAACACCATAAATTGAACCCTTTGCTAAATTCATGTCTCGTTTTAAAAGAGGAGTAAAAGTGGATTCCAGATCAGGATTTAAGCAGGAAATAGAAAAATGTCCCGTACCATATGGATTACTGAAGTCTGCCAGAAAAAGCGGGCAGCTCAATCTTTCTGGGCGCGGTCTAACTGAAGGTAACGAGACAGCAAAAGCGTGGTAAATAATAGCTAACCTACCTTAGCAACGCCTTTAACATTTACAGTTTTAGCAAAGAAACACGTTTCATTATCAAATGTAGTGGAGCTGAGCAGTAACGAAGTAACGTTAGCTTTAGCTACCTAGTTCTGCAGTAGGAGATTTGGCTGAACTTCTCAGTTGTGTGGTTTTATTTCTATGGTTGTCACTATAGCTATAATATTAACCCATAATGATAATATCAGAAATAACAATCCCGTAAGGTCTCGGCTATCTATTAGCTAAGATGTTTCATTGTGTTTATGTAGTTCCCCAGAGCGTATGGAGGCTGAACATAGACACTCCAGAGGAAGCCCAGCAAAATGTGTCTTTCGCAGCTACAGACAGATGGTGGGAGCAAACAGATTTAACCAAGCTTCTACTCTCCTCCAACAAGCTCGAGACCCTCTCTCAAGATGTTAAACTTTTACCTGCATTGGTTGTTTTAGATGTAAGTTGCTCCAGAATATGTTTGCAGAGAACATCTTCACTTGACTGCATTGTAATAATAAAGAGCATTGCAATTGGCACTCACAGATTCATGACAACCAACTCAGAACACTACCAGCATCAATTGGCGAATTGGAGCAATTGCAGAAGCTCATCCTGAGGTAGGTTTATCAATGATATCTTGTGATTTTAAAGTTGTACAAACTTAAACATTACATTTTAACCCTAATTATTCTTTACAGTCATAATAAGCTGACAGAATTGCCTTTGGAGATTTGGAAGCTGATAAACCTGCGATGTCTCCATCTGCAGCAAAATCTGCTCGAACAATTGCCAGAAGACTTAGGGCAACTATGTCACTTGGAGGACCTTGTGAGTATTTTAATAAAACGTCCTTTCACTACGTGTTATACTGTGTATGACTATGTATGTTACAAATAAACCAAACTTGAACTTGAATGCTCACTTTTGGATAGCAGGTGACTCCATAGATTACTGAAATTATTTGTAGTTCTCATGTACTCAATTAAACTGAATGTCACAGGCCTGCTTGTATCAAAGTTTTATGTAAAGAATAGATGTGCCTGCTCACAAAAACTGAGTGCAAGAGTAGAAGACAGAATGTACTAAAAATGTACTTTAAAATAGTAAATTTTATCTGGATAGTTGCTACCATGTGGGTTGCTGTTTTCCTGCCTTTTGCCAAACTTTTATTCTTTCACTTCAGCTTGTGAATGGTATTTGGTGTTCTTATTTAGCTGTTAAAATTCCATTTACTTATTCAAGTGTTGGCTATGGCCTATTGTTGATGCTTTAGTAATGCACCATCACTGGCATTAGACCGATTGTTTGAAGTATCCATATAGTAAACAATTTGTGTTGTATAATGCAATGTCATACCTTCTGCTTTAATTTCGATGTGATATGATCTCTCAAATGTTGTCTTAATTCAAAGGATCTCTCCAACAACAAATTAATCGCAGTACCAGGCAGCCTGGCAAACCTCAACAACCTTGTTAAACTTGATCTGTCCTTCAACAATTTGAAGAGCCTGCCGCCTGCAATCAGTAAGATGAAGAGTAAGTGTCAGCACAGCTGTGCCCAGTTTCTCTAATGCTGTTTGGAAAAAATATTTGCTAAACTGTTTCCTCCTATAGACTTGAGAATGTTGGACTGCTCTTGCAATCACTTGGAGAGTGTGCCACCCGTACTGGCACAGATGGCTTTTCTTGAGCAGCTGTACTTGAGGCACAACAAGCTGCGCTTCCTCCCTGAGCTGCCCTCCTGCAAGACACTGAAGGTTTTTAACAACTTGCAGGATGATGCATTTTTTATTAGACTGAATCATGTAAAATGGTAGGCAGTCTGCACATTTAAGCCGGGTTAAATTTTACTTCAGCAAAGTTTATTAAGTCTAGCTTTAATATAGTGCTTTAAGCCTCTAAAAGCCTTGAAGCATACACAATTTTAGCATTAAAGCTTTTACGTAAAATAAATGGCATACCAATTCTGATATGTCAATAAAAAAATAAATTCCAAATGTAGTCTTGACAGTAAACAATAACAAGTAATTTAGGTTGTAATATAGTAACAGGAAACACTGGGAAATCTTAATAAAGGACTTAACCTCTTTTTTTTTTTTTTTTTTTTAGTATTCTTTAAAAATAAAAACATTTGTCTCGTTTTAGGAGCTACATTGTGGTAATAATCAGATCGAGGTGTTGGAGGCAGAGCATCTTAAACACTTAAGTTCTCTGAGTGTCCTGGAGCTCAGAGATAACAAGGTGAAGAGTCTTCCAGAGGAAATAACTCTACTGCAAGGCCTGGAGCGCCTGGATCTTACAAACAATGACATCACCAGGTGCTGGATGTGACCTTTCACATGATGAGTCTGCCAGCCTTCCAGTGTCTTCAGTACTGATTGAAAAGCATGTTTAGAAGCAGAACAGTCATTTTAGTCTTTCAGCTTAGACATTCTGAAGTCTCCTCATGGTAGTGGTTGTATCTTTCTTTTCAGTGCCTTTGGTAGCACTTCAGTCAAGAGTAAAATGCAACAGCGATCAATGACGATCCAGTAGCAAATGGTGACTTTGACTGTTCTTCTTCTTTTACCCACAAAGCTATTTTCTCTCTGTTCTGTGTGAAACAGTGTGCCTTGTGGTCTTGGCACCCTGCCAAAACTGAAATCTTTGGCTCTGGAGGGCAACCCTCTGAGGACGATTCGCAGAGAACTCCTCACTGTGAGTGTTCAACAAATTTTAGCTCTGACATTTCCCAGCTTTCTTTGACCTTTTATACAGTGGTATGTAAAATACTAATGTATACTTTTCCGGTATCACAGAAAGGTACCAGTGAGCTCTTAAAATTTCTCCGAAGTCGGATACAAGGTATATGCAAAATTTATGATCCATGTACATTTTACATTATAGACACAAAGGAGAATAATGCTCTTCCTTTCTGAGTTAGGAATGGACTGCTGTCAGTTTGGTTTTCTCATGTTGTGTAATATTTCAGAGCAGCCAGATGACAATCCCAAAGAGGAGCCCAAGACAGCGATGACTCTTCCTAGCCAGGCCAAGATTAACATGCATGCCATCAAAACACTGAAGACGTTAGACTACAGGTATATGTCTTATTGTCCCAAAGTATTTACAAAATATGCAATTTATCTTGAATATAAATACACGTAAAAACTTGTTTCTAGATAATCTTGATGAGAGCTAGTTTGGTTTTTTTTTAGAGATATCGTCATCTACACTTGCAGAACCATGAAATGCCCAAGAAGTCCTCTTGGGACAAAATACAATAATACACAGTTTAATTTGTTATTTTGCTACAGCTGCAAAAGTCACAGATTTAAAAAGGACTGTAACACCATTCATAGACAAACCGTAGGATGTAGTGCTGTCTCCAAACGATCAGGTCAAAGAAGGCAGAACCAATCAGATAATATTTCTTTTTAACATTTTATAGTGACATTGACAAGTTTCATGATGCCTGTAATCAGGGCATTTGTAATGGGCCCTGGGGCCTTTGATTTGTCCATTTGTTTTTCATAGTGAAAAACAAGAAGCATGTATACCTGATGAAGTGTTTGATGCAGTCAGTGACAGTGTTGTTGTCAATGTGAACTTCAGCAAGAATCAGCTGACTGCTGTACCACTCAGGTATGGCTGCTAGTGTGTGGGGCCCAACCATGAGTTAATTCAGGATATTCCACAAAATATTAGTAACTGTGATGATAGAGGTGATGTGTTAATATTTGTTATCTCATTTGTATAGGATTGTGGAGCTGAAAAACACACTATCAGATATCAACCTTGGATTTAATAAAATGTCCATGATTTCTCTAGAATTTTCCAAACTACAACAGCTCATACATGTAGACCTCAGGTAAGCACTCTGATCATGTCTGCCTGCACTCAGTCAGTATTTAATGCTAATAGAACAGTACTTCGTAAAGAGGGGAATGCACTAACGCCCAGCAAACTGGATTCTTCCCTAGAAATAATTTGTTAACATCACTGCCAATGGAAATTGAAGTGCTTAGCAAGCTACGAAGTATTATCTTGTCTTTCAATAGGTAAGTCTGAAAATCATTGGATCTCCCACTCTTGCATTAATGCTATCTTAAATACCCCTCCATTGAGCTTGGTGCCTTTCCTAGTTTCAAATTAACACCAGTATTTCATCTTCTTTTGTGAGATTAATAGTTTACGTACATGCTGGCAGAACTAAAGATATTTTTATCATAGTATGAAATAAAACAAAGTATTGCTGTTCAGAATTTAATAGAAATCAAATTCGTCCTTATTGTTTAACAAATTCCTTACGGCACTAATATGAATATCATCACTATTTAAAAAAGGTAGTTTGTTTTTAATAGTGACCCAATGTTTGGTGACCCTGTTTTTATTAGGAACATAAATATTATCGCACTGTGAAAATTCCTTTGAGAAAAGCTGCATGACCCCCATTTACCTACTGAGTTTTCATTTTCTTTACAAGAACATGTTACAGCATGACTGACATATGGTAATGTGCTTGTTTTTTCTTCCTTTCTCATTATAATCTGTTAGATTTAAGTCTTTCCCAGAGGTGCTCTACTCCATCTTCAGCCTGGAGACCATTTTAATCAGTAACAATCAAATAGGAGGCATCAATCCAGTGCGTCTTAAGATGCTGGATAAACTTTCCACTCTGGACCTGCAGAACAATGACATTATGCAGGTGCCACCAGAACTAGGCAACTGCACCAGCCTGAGGTATGCATGTAAAAGATCCAAGGCACAGAACTCTACAACACCTGGTGTATAGCAAAGCTTTGGGTTCCAGTAGATGTTCAGTCTTACATCATTGAATGTGTATGTGAATGCTGAATGTGTAGTAGGTAACCATGCCGATAGCATTGTTGCTCTCCTTAGTAGCATACAGGTAGCCATCATTTCCAGGTGGCTGTAAAGCATCGACAGATTGAAAAATTGCAGTGGAATATGGGAGCTGCCATTGCCCAGTTTTCTTCCAGTGAATCACAACTGCACAGGTGTGGTGAGACGGGAGCTTGACAGGGGAATGTTTCAAATCCAGACATCACTGAGGAACTTCAGATTGCTCCATTTATCAAGTAGACGTGTTGTTTTAGCTACAGTGCAGCATGCAGCCTAAGTAAACTGCTGCCTCCTTCTTCTCAGACCCTTCCTGGACCATATTTGTGTGTTGTTGAGCGAGCTTTTGGAACTTTTCCACTGCACTAAAGTAGGAATAGGTAATTGGATATTGCTCCTTGAGTAGGCTGGTGTTGAATTAAGCACATTTTTGGCCCTGATGATAATTAATCAGTTAATCTCCCCATCTGGAGCCTGGCTGTTGCAGGAAAAGCCATTCATTCATGAGTGGGTCATTTCCAAATGCACTAAAGAAACAAAAGCAGCCCTTGTAACACTGAGTGTCTGTTGCTGAACGACACCAGATGATCTCTAATGGACTCTAATGATCTCTTCATGCTACTGAAGCATAAAAATGTGCTAGTTTCTTCGTCTTTTGGTCTGCATGATGTGGAATTCTGTCTCTTTTCCCCCGGCAGGGCTCTGATGCTTGATGGAAACCCTTTCCGGAATCCCAGAGCTGCAGTTGTAGCTAAGGGAACAGATGCTCTTCTGGAGTATCTACGAAGTCGTATTCCTACATGATTTTAGCCCTTTTAGAGGCTTAGCTACCACTGCCACCAAATGAAGTCACTGTGTAGTTCTACTACTGCAGAAGACAGAGATTCCTCTTAATGGTGCCATGAACTTATTCTGCAAAGTGTTTATGAAGACCTTTGCTGCACTAAGTGTTTAGTTTTTTGGGGGTTTTGTTTGCATACCATTCTTAGTGGTCTTTATTGGTATGTTCCAACAAATTGCATGCATTATTCCTTTAAAAATCCACTGATTCAGCCGATCAATTATTCTCTCATTCATTACACTTTGTACTTGTTGACCTGAGCAAACAATAAATAAGACTGAATAAATGGTGTTTTCTTTAATCTTTGGTCTGAGAGATGCTAGCATGAAGACCTAACGCAAAAGTAATCAAAGACGTTCATGTATTTATTATTGTTTATATAGTGCCTTTCTCAAACTCAAGGTCACTTTACAGACAGCTATCAGGTTTTTCAATCACTTGCACACCAATGAGAAGCGGCAGTCAAGTTGGCACACAGAGTACTCTCAATCAGGTGGACAGCACCAGGAGAAGGGGAGGAAGTTAAGACCAAGACAGAGCACCAACCATGCGCACATTCACATGCATCTATGTCTACAGATAATTAAGACACAGGTTGCATTCATACAGGACAATAGAGTACTTGGACAAGGGGAGGAAACCCCCACAGACAGGGAGAACATGGAGAAGATAGGGACTCAAACCCAAGACCCTAGTGCTGATAGGCAAACATGCTAACCACCAAGTAACCATGCTTGCTGGGTTGCAAAGTCAATTAGAAATGACACCTTTTGTTGTTGGTGTTCACTGAAACGAGTTAAGTGTAGTCTAGGACAAAAATGAGCTTTTGGTGGAAATTTGTTTATGGGGTTATTTAGCCCAAGATCACATTTTATGTGTCCTGAAAAACCATTACCTAATAAATATATTTTTCCCCCCTGGATTTAGTCTGAAAACGTTAATATTTTAGGCATTCAAAATGTCTGTATTTTTAGTTGTATACTACTAGCACTTGCAAAGGATCAAGAAATGAGAAGTAGTAACAATAGTGACTTTTATTTGTACAATAAAGACTTTCATACATTATTCAAAACACCTCTTAGATACTGAAAAAATCTGTACTCCCAAAGCCGAAAATGGCTCCGTTATTTGCTGCACAGGTCTGAAATTTTTTAGATTTTGTTTTTTATTATTAAAATTTATCTTAAATATGTACAGATAGCATCTGCAAAATGCATTCTAGACACAGAATATATATTTCATCAATTACATTGTTTTAATTCAGAAAAAATAGGAAGGAGTAAACTTGCGTGTGCAAATAAACTGTATGATAAATTGTCACTAAATCTGATTAACTAAACAGAATAATTGTATTATTTTATATATAATTACTTTTTGCACAAAAATGAAACTGCATTCAAGTCCAGTAAGTCTTCGTACTGCAGAAAGCTTTAAATACATTCACAATCTATAGGAATAAATTATTTAAATGTTTTCATTCACAATTATGTACATCAATACTGCAATTAGACTGAATAGTACCATATATTAGCTTTTATATTCAATAGGATTTTAAACACATACAAAAATGACCATTTGTATATCCATATACATATATGTTTGACACAAATTCACAATTACTGTAGAAATAATTTTAAGTTGGATTCTAGTGTTCGCTCATGTTCTAAATATTCTTCCATACATTTTTGTATCTTTTATAAAATCACAATTTGAGCAAAGCTAAGTATGTCAATATATTAGAAATAATTACTGAAAACATTTAGTAAAAATAATCATTATCAAATGCTCTGTCACAATAGTATTTTATCAATTGTCATCCAAACTTAAGCTTCTTAAGTATATTGAATTTTGAAGGAAAATATGTTTGGGGTTGTTTGCGGGCATCTTAGTGCTTAGTTTTGCTCAAAACCATCCTTCTTGATGCTACATTTGTGTACAATATTTTAGACATGCCCAGGGCAGATAGGCAATGTATTTGTTAAGGTACACTATGGTACCGATTATCACAATGTTGGTTTTTTGTGTTCTAGGTGGAGCTTCCACTGAAAATTAAAATAAAATTCAAGTGAAGAAAGCAACTGAACATTCATTAAAACCACAATGTCCCCTAATAACCTTTCTAATAAGACAGTTTCAAAAAGTGAAAGCATGCGCTGAACATTAAAGCTTTTTTGTGGATATTGGTTATGTAATGATGACAAATCCTTTAATATCAATTATTGATTAAAGACTTTAAAGCAGAAGAACATCAACAAAGCCTTGAAAGTAGTGGTGTGTATGTAAATCACTTTGTATAACCTAATAACTTCAGTGTACAGACTAAAAATCTTGTAGATGAATTTGTTTATGCATAAAAATGAATGATCCCCCCCCCAGTTGGATATCTATTACATGTGAGGTTAAAATAATATTGGTAATAAGAAAAATGTGAAAATGCTCATGTTCTCAACATGGCAAATTAATGGGATGGGGCTCCACCCTGTGTGAAATGAAGGCTAGGAAATCTTAGTAGTACTCTCCTCTGTACTGGCCAGCAGAGGGTGGTGCAGAAGAGTCAAAAATCAAGAACAATATTGCATCTGGATTCTTTTCTACCATTTGATTTGTGCAAAACTCATCTAAGAGCCACACACAATCTAATACCACACCCAAAATGTGGTAGTAGGTGACCACTTAATAAAACGTCTCAGAAATTAATTCAAATGAAGTGAAGGGTCAGCAGGATAAAGTAGCGTGTATCTTCCTACGTGTTACCAAAAAAAAAAAAAAAAAAATTAAATAATATCGGAAAGCTTTCATTCACATTCTCCTCTCTAATAACATTTGAAAAGTAAATGTTTATATTTACACAAGGCATTTACAGAGTTGAGGCAGTGATGAATAAATGTTCTTAAAAGCCGATGTGCCTTCATGCTTCAAGATTTAAATGAAAAGCTGCTTGGAAAAATAGGTACAAAATAATAGGCGATATAAATAAGCAGAAAAACGCACCCACCTACAGCCACAGGCTGAGAAATAGAAAGGAACTTCAACCACATCAGTGTAAGTTTTCAACACAGGTATACGTGAAAGCCATATGTAACATTATTAGATATGTTATCTATTGTACATTTGGCACTAGTATTTGCCATTGGTCCAGCAATTGGCAACTTTTTCCTAGATAAAAACATGATGTACAAGTTCTTGTTCCTTTTGAGCAAGAAGTCAGTGTTATAAAAATATTTACATTGTGCTCTCCCTTAAAATGACCAAGTCCACAGCTTTCGGGAAACTCTTCAGAAGAGACACTGCCGTTTCGTGTTCGATGTGTACAAAACTATGTCCGTTGGCCTGCAATGCAAGAATGAAGCAGAAGATGAACAGAGTGCCCTAAGGAAAGCAAGCTGGGGCGGCACAGGAGGGCTGGGATCAGGCCGAGCTCAGAGAGGGCACAGAGACACGCACTGTCAGGGAAGGAGAAAGAGAGCCAGAGAGAATGTGCACACAGGTAGAAGAGGTCATGCTGCAAAGGAGAGAAGGTGGAGAGAAGCTGGTCTTTGGAGAGATCTGTTCCTCAGCTAACTCGTATCTGTGGAGAGAGAGAGAGTGTAGAGGGACCTGCTTCTGGCAGGCTACGATACGGTAGGAGAGGCTCCTAGTGGCACACACTGAAAGCGACACCAAAGACAACCCAATAACATTTGGGACATTTCGAGCCCCATACAGTTATTGAGGCAGACAAAGCCCAATTTGCTGGTGTAGGATAGCAAAGTCGGGCATTTGTTTAAGTTTGATAATGATATATGACAAACACGAGACATTAAAATTAATTATTTAATATTAACTGACCACATCTGTATATTCAGACTGTGACTATGTCATTCATCTTATGTATCTTGTATCTGTTATCCTGGGGAGGCTAAATTCAATGGGATTTAAAGCTTTGAAATAAGTTGGCCAAAGTAAAAAGGCTTAAGTTGGTCCCTGATAATACTACCATACTAAAAAGTTCCATCTTTTTAAACAGGGATTTTAGACTAAAGCAAAAGACCAGATTCAGTCTCTCACAAGCAGAGTTAGAAAGACAGGAAAAAGAGTTCAAGAACCAAATGTTTTCAAATGGTTTAGAATTCAAATTGTGTAATAATTTCTCATGCCATTAAAGCCCGTTAAATGAAAAACGTCCAACATGACCAATTAACATAATAAAAGTACTTAAGATTAAGAAAAGTAAAGTAAAGACACTCCATCCTAAAATAATGGACAAGCTGTAGGCTGTCCACCGACATTTGACAGGCCAGTAAAGCATGGCAAAATTTGACAGGCGTCAAAAAAAGAATACCATGCTCACTTGGTTTACACACACACGCCAAGCACAAAATGCCACATGCAAAGCCTTCTGCTGGCAGTGCGGTGGAAGGACGCTCTGTCGCACACTCGCTGGACAACACGTGGTGATGGAGAGGAGTGTTACCTTCAGAATTTTGTCCCCCGGTCGAAGGACATTGGAGGTGGGTCCATCAGGCTGTACCCTAGTAACAAAGATACCCTATAAGTCAAAAGTGATATGAGGTTAGGAATCACAGGGTGGTGATGGTTTAGAATCTTTGCCTTTCAATCTGGATTCAATCTTTTTTCAATTTCCATGTTTTAAAGTTGATAGCATTGAACATGTTTTAAAGATGATGCATAGATACAGCACTAATTAAGAAAGCTTTAAAGCCTTTAAGTAAAATTTTGAAATATTAACATTATATATATGATAATGTTGTGAGAGTTGAAAAATATACTTTATACTTTAAAATATAAGTATTTACATCAATGTCTCTATGTACAAGTCAAGGCAGAGATTATAAAACATACAGGTATGTACCAGACGTGTGACCCAACAGTATGCATCATGTCTGACCACATTAATGGTACCACATACTGTGAGTCCACCAAACTCTACATCTCGTCATTCCTTCAGGCACCACAAGGATCCAGCTTCTCAGAAGATCCCCAGAATTCTCCATACAACCCAGGCGATTAACTTAGAACTAAAGTGTAATAGGTTGTGGGCAAAAACTAAGTTCCATTAACTAAATAATAGTACAATATTTACATATAGAATATAATATTTACATACAGATAATTAAACAAGTTTCAAAAACAAAATACCAGAAAAATTATTATAATAAATAAACAAAGCAATTGATTTTACAAGGCTTCTGCAGTTATGCATTAGTAATGTGTAGCAAGAACAATAATAGTAAGTATATAACTATGTATGAGAGATCTAGTTTTATTCTAAATATTACTGTTGGCAAGCCATGAAAAGGTTAACAGGTAATGCAGCCAGCTGGTGTGCAATGTTGTGCATTGCAGTAGCTCATGTTTCCATGGAAACTCAAAGGCAAGAGCTACAATCCCCCATACTAAAGTGTAATCTCAGTGTTAGTTGTATTCAGCATCGAATATGAAGTATGAAACACAGATGGAAGACAACTCTGATGAAATGAATGATTTCTGGACATCGGAAAACGGTGAAGTCTTACCATGTCGGAGGGCTTGAAGGGATTTCCCTGCCCACCGATTCCCCCTGAGATACTGAAGCCCAGGCCTGGATTTTTCTCAATCCGAACACAGAACTACAAAGAAGACAGCATGTTGCGATGAAAAGCCAGAACAGTACTATGAGCACGGAGCCGTGTAACCAAATTAATAACTGCAAATTAAGGTTGCACTTTATATTTTCAAAGGTTTACAATTTAACTTGGAGAACAATCACTAAGATCACTGTTCTTCATCGAGCAGCTGTGCACCTGCTCCTGAAAGCCATCCATGCTCTTCTGGCCCTTGGTCTGGATGAAGCACCGTGCACTCTGAGGCCGAGGACTGGTGGTGTTGGTGATGGGTACAGGCAGAGGGGACTGGTACTGCTGGATCGAGACCTTGTTCATGGCTCCCTCGTACGGCTGGTCACGGATGGCTCGATGGGGTGGGCCGGCCGAGGCAGAGCTCACCATCATGCCCTGCGGTTGGTGCGGGTGCGGTATGGCAGCCTGTGGAGGAGCAGCGGGAGATGCAGGTTGGGTGCAAGCAGCTTCAGCTGTGTGGATTCTTACGTGTGGTGCGAAAAGGCACTGTGTACGCCACGCACTGAAATCGCTTTGGCCCGCTACAGTAATCGCCCCACAGCTGCGCCCGAGCCCTGAGTGATGGCTTTTAGACATACACAGACAGTTTCTGGTTGCTAAGGAGACCAAGGAAGAATGCAGCAGAGTCAAAATGGATTACGGTAACAGCTAGTAATTAACCCTGACGCTGCAAAAATTAGCATGGCAATCATGGCTGGACTAAGAGGCATGTCCCAGAAAGGGCAGGTATAGTCGAACAGGAAGCTCAAAATGGAAATAAGACAAGGTTCATTAGTACCCCCAAGATGGACTGTAGGAGTGAGAATGAAAACACAATGGCATAAAAAAATGCTGCGAGTCATCTCTACTTGATGCAGGGTTGGATTATTTTTAGGATAGGACATGTTTGTCTTGCCAGGTTTCTTTATATTACTGCATTCATCTGCACTTCAACACACAAACCTGCATTGGAGTCTCAACTCACACTACATTACACTACTGCAGTAAAAGTCCATTTTAAACAGGTCAGGATCACTTGATTAGAGTTGGTCCAATTTAAGCTTCTTTTAAAAACACAAACAATCGCTAAAGAGTAATCCAGGTTCCATTATTCACTCACAAAGGAGTTAATTGGCATACTTTTATCTTTTATTCCTAATGGCAAAGCACAGACGCAAAAGACTGACACTTTTTAAACACATTTTAAAGCTTTCACTATGGCTTTTTTTAAATGAACATTAATATCCTGGCTCCCATTCATTCGTGAGTAACTCTGCCTCTTTATTTCCAGTCAGGAATGATGCATTCAGTCCCCATCCCACAGTACTCAGTCAGTCCACAGGTTACTAGGTTTCCGTTCCCAGCACACCTCTACCACATAATCAAATTCCTCCGCTGGAAGAAAGGCAAAATGTAGAAAGCCTGGGGCATCTTCAAGGCTGTGAAGATCTTTGCTATCTGACTGCTGTAACTTATAGTAAACTATTGTAATATGTAATAAGTGTAACTAATAAATGTAAATGTACCCAACAAGTTGTATCTGATTTGAATTGAATATTGGCAAAAAAAAAATTGTAATAGAAAAAAATGAATAAATGAACGAACACAGCAGAAATAAATATTTTACACTGCTATGCCAGACATATATCCAAAAATTGAGGAGTGTACCTTTTTGATGATATTTGCATTCTCCGGAGGCACATCTCTTCGTCCCAGTGAGTAGGGCGCCCATTGGGTGCTTGGAGAGACCACCTCTTGGCCGTTATCTAAAATATTGCTCTGTTGTGAAGGGGTCTGAAAAGAAATGACTCAATAAAATGCCTTGCTAGTCAGCATGCAAGTGTGTCCTTTTTGAAACTCAGCACTTAGAGTTTGCATGACTAGCCATTAAGTGTTTAAATGAAAATCAAAGAATTTCAGCATCAAATTGAGCTTCTTTCATTTGATATAATGGTTACTGTAAATACGACCATTGTTTACATTATCAAAATTATAATCATTTTTACTTCAGAAATTTTTCCTTATCATCTCAAAACACATGTATTTGTATGTTTGAATAAATATCTATTTTTCTCCGATACAAAAGAAACGTTGGCCTTTGACGACGACATTCTGAGCACTTGTAAAACATGAAAGCCAATTAGCTAAGAACCAACTTGGCCTTCATTATCCCTCTTGCTTGTGCATCTGTAGTCCCTCAGGGAGTGGCAACACAGAAACACAGAGGACCACAAAGCAAACACAAAGCCTGCAGACATGCGACACAGACACCTGCACATATTCACACAGCACTGAGAGACAGAGCCTAGCCTCGGGAGGATAACATGTGACGTGTTAGATTTGTGTTAAACAGTGAAATATGAGGAATGGCCTGCCTGTCACCATTTGGCCAGTGATTTAATCCCAACTAATATATAAAAATTCATGTCTAACAAAAAGTTACTGAGATATCACTAATAAGATATGTTCCTGGGATTTATGTATTTATTTTTCAAGCAGAAGCTGTCTTAAATGATATTCTCAAAAATGTGTCTATCACACAGTGTTATTGTCTCATGCTGCACTGAAACTGGAGCTGATGGTACTTTTTTATATACTCACATTTGGTAGAGGTAGCCACTGAGTTGTTTGGTTTTCATGCTTTGTGTTATTGTAAAAGTTTATTGTCATGCTTCTGCTGGCATGCGGTGCAGCATAGCCTCCAGAGTACAGCATGCCGAAGTTTACTGTGTTGTGCTTAAGGACAGCGCTCTGATTGGAGGGAAACAACCACATGACGCGAGTGAATGGGTGGCACCACACAGAACATCAGAGGCTGTTGCTGTTTTGCGGGCGGGGAAGGTGGGGGGGGGGGGGGCGGTGGAAGGGGGAGTACATTGGACTGCACCACATACACTGCGCTGCTGCAACAGAGTGAAGAAGCTTGACTAACAGAACAACAACAAAACAGTACATCATTACTGCCGACACAGCAAAACACAGTGGTTACATTCAAATAGTACTAACGATAACAACAATATGTGACTAAGATTAGTGAACAATGAAGTATACCTGTAGACTTAATGTACACAAAAACACAGCATTTTCAGTTAACTATATGGTCAAACTGAATCTTTGCTATTTGTCATAATGGGAGACTATCCATAATATGCATAGTTACTGACTAATAGCATTACGATAATGCGGCATCTTAACACCTGATAAACAATGCCCTGCTAGTTTGGTACCGCAACCAATAAATTTAATTACTGCACCTACTGTGTCCACAGACTTGGCCATTAATTTGTGATTTTGTAAGACCAAGCTAAAATGAGCACATATGCTATTACAAGGTTTATAAAACAGTGTGCTATGCAACCACACATGTATGGTGGCAGGGAATAGCATGTTACAACAGTGCAGAGTTATTGTCATTTACTCACCCTGTCAAGCCTTTTTGCCTCTATGTGCCTTAGAAGCTGTTGTCTCCAGTCCACTGGCATTTTGGAGCTTGTGTCCTCTGGTTTCTGGGGAACAGGTCTCAACTTCATATCAGCGTCAGGGCTCTTCTCAGTGCATGTACTAAGATTATAATCTGAAGGCATTTTCTCGAGCAGGGCAGCCATGGTGGGCCGGGCAGACACAGGCCGAGCCTGTGATGCCCCATATGTCTCTGTGCTGTAGCTCCGGGCAGATAGGGGGCGACGTTGTGTCAGACTCTTAGTGGGGTATCCCATAATTGGTTTTTTAGTTTCTTGATAAGATGAGTATTCCTCTTCATACCTACCATTTCTCTTGTGGAACTGGGTGTCAGCCATTGTGGACAGACTGTTCTGGTGTTCCAGCATGCCTTTAAGCTGTTGGGGCCTGTTGTAGAGGTCTGCCATTTGGTGTTCCTGGGCTTCAGCTACCCTGCGGAACAGTGCCATTTCTGTAGAACTTACCAGAGAGTCAGCTCGCCGCAGGAAGCCTGGGCGTGACCGCTGTGGCTGGGCAGGGAACTGTGAAGGAACCGCATCATCAGTGACTGATGTCTGAGAATAGGAAAACATTTGCTCCATTGGTTGATAGCCACGGTAGCCTCGAGGGCTAACAAGCTCCTTTGGCAGTGTCTTGCCAGGTTGATTCACATATTCAGGGGTGTTGGGGAATGGTGGGGGGACTCTCCTTTCTGGTTTCACAACATCCATGGCTCCTTGAGGGTTGAAGCTTTGGTCAAACTGGTAAACTTTCTTCGGGATAGCAGGCTTCTGCTGCTGCGAATTTTTATTCATGCCAAACCCATCAAGATCATCGTCCAGCATGGGTGCAGACATGCTCCTGGACATGCTCTGCTCCAGATGTCCTGGGAGGTCTGCTCTGTCCACACTACCCTGATTCTCTATGCTAGAGCTGTAGTTGTCCAAGGGAATGCTGTACACCTTGTAGGACCCTATATCAATTTCATCTATGCTCTGGGATTTCTTGAATTTGGACTTTACCTCTTTCATCATTGGTGAAAGTCTCTCTGAGCTCTTGCTCAGGACCAAAGTGGTACCTTTATTTGGTTCTTTATGACCCTGAACATGTGTGAAGATGTTGGGCTGACCTTGCCCTGTCCCTGAGTCTCTGGAGTCCAGGAATCCCCAGGCTCCTGTAGAGGGGAAAGTGCCAGGTAGTTCACTGATCTCCTGCTCAAAGTCCTTGCGGTCAGGGTTGGGGCTGTTTGCTGGGGTGAGTTCAAGCTTGGAGGGGAAAGCCGTGCGGTCCTCAAAAGGGCTAGGAGTCCTCGTCCAGTTCTGCCAAGGGTTAGGGGGAGGGGGAGGAGGCACTTCAGTGTCAGGAGTGGTGCGGAAAGGGTGCGGTGTCTGCTCCAGCTCTAATGGCACCCCCATAACGCGGTCCTGTCTCATGAGAGGGCGTCGCCCATGTGTAGTTGAGGCACTACGAGGCTTTGTGCCTAGCATAGGGTTCCCACTACTGCCGCTGGGGGTATCAAGAGGAGCCTCCTCCGCTACAAACCCTGTGTTGTCATAGTGGGGGGCGTCATTCCAGCCGTCATAGGCATCACTGAGTGGCCGCCTCTCACCTCGCTGCTGCAGGGTGCTCGAAGGGGGTGTCTCTCTCTGACTGAGCAGGGGCTTGGTCTCTAAGGGCTTTGGGAATGACTGTGCCAGCCTGAACAGAAAACCAGAAAGAAAAAAGTCAAGGGCAGTGGGACGTCAGCAAGGACTCTATCTGAAACAGAAACTCTGTGTGAGATTTTTATAGATGAGTGTAACCCAGTTAATCTCAACACTAATGCAATGCCATCAAAAAGATGCCAAAATTTGGCAACGTCTTATTTTTTGTCCTTTTTGCTCCCCGGCTTTCATATACATACCTGTGGTGTAATTTATTATCAGGCTCAGTGAAATATCAGACTGCATTGAGTTGCAGGATTAGGGAAAGAAAAATGAAGCTATTTTAAATTCTCGAGAAGCAAATATTCCACTTTTATCAAGAGAGACTGAAGAAAATTTCTAGTTGCATCTTAATGAGGATATCAGCAGTGAGGTTTTGGCACTGGGAGCTCTGCACTCCACCTTCTTAGACATGCACACTCTTCTGGCTACTACACTGCTGTGTCCACTTGATTTTAAGCAATGCTAATATTGCATGACATTTGCAGGTCTTACATCTAATATAAGTAATCAATAGCAAATGATAAAGCCAATATGATGGAAAAAAGATTTGTGCTATATGTTTCTTAAATGTACAAGGTATTAAGTCACTTATTGTCTAGGTTAGACATTGTAACTGAGAGATCTGTAATTCAAAGAGCCGTTTCTGTAAATGGTTCACTAATTTATACACAGATTATCTTGAACAAACTGAATTTTTCATTTGTCAAATTTGTCAAGGATATGCCATCATGTTTTAGAAATTTGGAAATTTTGTAGTGGTTGTCTATACCATGTGCTTGTGTTTTTTTTAAATAAAACATAGCTGATTTTGTGGTTATAACCATTTTAATTTTAGGTGATTCAGCTGACAGTTTTGAATTTGTCCTTGCAGTAGAGACATTTTTAATGGCTCAGCATCACTTTTAGGCCACCATAGAGTCAATACCTAATGAATCCTGAAGCTGTTCTGTCTGTGAAATGCACAGGTGCAGCATCGTTCGATATAAATGAACATCGGCAGCAATGAAATTCTTGCCAACCTGTTAGTCCAGTGAGTCTGCGCTGGGCCCTCTTTGGCAGCGCTCTGCAGGGAGCTGACATTGCCAGGAGGGTTGGAGGACCCCGAGGAGCCCTGCGAGGGTGAGTAGTCCGAGTAGGTGGCAGAGGAGCCACTGTTGTTCAAACAGTGCATTTTGTCTGGGTCTGAGTCATCAGTGGATTCTGAAGGGCCCAAAACAGCGAGAGGAACCTTCTATCAATGTTATGTACTCATAACATGCTCATAGCAGCACTTTGTTCCTATGTTGGATTTAATGTTCTTACTGTATTAGGTGCGAGAGGAGTATACAAGAATAACTGCCTCTATTCGTAACTGGAATGACAACAGTGAACCTATAACGCTCTTTACCATGGCAAAAAACACAATTACGCTGTTTCACCTGCCATTTAATTATGTTAAAACACTCCCCAGGGCCATTATGTAATACATGGGCACTGTAGAAATGATTCCTGCAGTGTCAAAGGGGGGCACGCATATTTTGCAGCAAAAAAGCATTAAGATTTCTTCAATATGTCAAAAGGACCCTAATAACAGAATTAGTGTATATAGTGTTTTAAAAAATGCCCTGAGGTAAGTGGTAGCATTAAAATGCAGCAATGCAAGATTCAATAGACTACTTTAGTAATTCAAAGAGGGAAAAATCCAGCTGCTCCTCTAGGTGTTAATGCCCTCTTGGGTGTACCTTTTTTCTCCTTCCCCAGCAACACCACCTTTGGCTTGTACATAGGTGGTTCCACTAGAGTTGGCCTCATGTCAGATATTCGGATGTCATTAGGAGAGCCTCCCATGGAATCCTGGGAAAATAAACACAAACGTCTTAAAACTATTCCAAAGCATCTGACTACACACACATCTTTTGATGTAGAACTGGGTGTTTAGGGTTATGGAAGGTGTTCCTATAAAAGTAATGTTACATGATAGCATTCCATAATATCTCAGGTCTGCTCAGATGATATCGGCATCTTTTCTCACCTACAGTTATTCAAAATCCCAAAGACATAAATAAAAGAGAAAAAGTCAGATGTCACATGATGTCACAGGTACTTCTCAAAAGGTTTCAGCCATCTAAATATGCTCATTAAGAGACTGCAGTCTTTCTATCACCAAAGTTAAAGTATGCCTGTTTTGTAACAGTTGCTTTATCCTATTAATAACACAGCTATGAGTCAGGTGACAGGCCCCATAAAGACATGCATCAAAGATGCAGCGTTCTGTTGCCTTTCTATAGTAGGCAGATGAATTTTTTTTTTTTAATTGTTTTTTTTAATTTTTTATTTTATTTTTTTTATTGCAGCTGTCCTGGCAATGTGAGATATTCAGAAACCATTTAACTGACATTTTTAACATTGAACTGATAGACTCGAGCATATATATTACACATCATAAGAATTCATTTAACTAATTACACCTTACATGAATTGGATACATCAGCCTTGTTCTAAAAATAAAATTGTCACCATTTTATTGGGTACATGGTTACACTAGATCACTATTGTCATGCTACAGCCCCTCCTCCCAAACGTCTCCCCGTGTGTCTGTATGGTCACGTCCTCCTTGTGTTTCACACCTGCTGCGCATTGTGTATCATTACTGTGTATATAAGCCTTTTATCTAAATGTGAACATTGTCAATGCTTAACCGATAGCCTGCGTGCTATGTCTTCGTTGTGTTGTGTTGTGTCCTAATAAATGTATGTTTCACTTTTACGTGACTCGTCCCCGCATCCTGCTATAACTCCTCCGTGTCACAAATATAAAACATTTTGATTCATAGAAGCAAAGAATATAATTCATTAATAAAACTTCATCCATTTTGGCTATACATTAAGATCAGGCTTATCTTTGGCTTTATCTGTATTTACTGATTATGGAATTAAATTTCTCTAATAGCTAAAAGTGGGGGTTTACTGTTTTCCTTTAGCAGTTACTAATATGGAAATAAGATATCGATAACAAGAAGACAAACAACAAAGGAAAGGCCAATGGGAATTTAAATCACTAAAGGTCAGTAATGAAGAGGTCCTGCATTCAGTAAAATTATACTTTAAACGATTTTTAAGGAGCTCCTTGATGAATATTAATACATTAATACACAATTTATAAAGCTTGATAAAAATGCTCCTCAAAAAGTCTAGTTAACTGTAGGTTAACAAACTGATGTATCCCCAGTCAAAAATATCTATTAAGGATAATCATGGCCTTTTAATAACTACTACTTCCATGATAGTCAAGTTGAGGACTTTTAAACACTTGTCATCTCCTTGTTGTATAAGTCTCACTTTTTGTGTGCTTAATATATAGACTCTACCACATTGCGATGCCTGTCTCGTGCACTCAGGTCAATCTCTGCCAGAGCAGCCGGTCGGTTCATGCCTCGTGCCCCTCTGCACGCCGAACGTCCAACCCCCCCAGAGTGGCTGCAACACGTTAGCGACTGCCCAGCCATAGCAGCAGCAGAGCGAACCAGAACTCCCACCGTGGCATTACCTCTCCCGCTCCCCAAACGGCTCTGTGTCACCGCCGCCCTGCGCTCGTTTCGGGCCACTGTTTTCTATTTCTCCCCCTCCTGGTTTTGCACACCCCTGACTGTTGCAGTGTGCCTCACTCTCTCCCAGAAGTCCAAAACTATGGCGGTACTGAACAACTTCTCAGAGACTGTGTGCAAATGAACATGGGGAACTTAGCTTGCTCCAGAGGACACATAAAACAGCTGTAAACTAAATGCTATAAGGAGGCATAGGATGCACATGCCATGCCATTACAAAGGCTGCTGCAATAGGAGCAAATGAATTCCACCTCTGATACAACATGAATGACTAAAGCTTGGTACACAATTTCATATTAATACACTTATGTCTACAGACATGCATGTGTGTTTTTCCTATATTCTTCCCATGAAGGGTGTGACTGAGGTCATTTTCTGTCTGTTCCATCTAATTTGCTTTACAGGCAGTTGAAATGAGTCAGCCCATTAGTGATTGTCCACTGTCTGGTCTCTCAGCCACTTACTATGAGGCAGAAACAGGAAGAGGAAGTAACGGCCAGGCTCGCATTCTCTGGCTGTTGCGGCTTGGGAACGACGCGATGTAAAGAAATCTAAGCAAAACAAACAAACAAACAAACATACAAACAAACAAACAAACAAGATGGAGGATTTCATGGTCTAGAAAGAAAAGAATGTGTAAGAGGCATGGGATTATGGCATCAGTACTCCCAAGGTCCCTTTGATGTTTAGCGTTGTGCAGTTATACGGGATCTCTAAGACTGTGGGCGGTAGCAGTGTTGAGGCCATACCAAGCTGTAATGGACACAATACACCACACAATTGTGCACTACTCTACACAGATAGCTAGTGCAAAAAGCATAGAAGAGCCTAGCATAAATGAATGGGCATGAATTGCGGTCTTGTCACAGTTCCTTGTTATGATGATGAGGCTTAGACTATGTCCACATATACCAGAGCACTTTCAAAGTTGAGAAAAGTTCAACTTTCCAGAAAAAGCAGAGAATGGCATCAATTGCCTTTTTATTAGCTGACCAATCAGGCCGAGAAGAAAAGGCTACTGCGAGAACTGGCAGTTTTTCATAGGGTGCCATATGAAAAGTTTAATTAGTAAGCAGATACAGGGAGCTACATATTCGACATGTCAAGTTATTGCTATTCAATGCATGCAGCCTCTTCCTTGCAAAAAATATGTTACTAACCCTCTAGCTTATTTGATCGCATACCAAGCAGAACTTGTTGGTTCACTGTTATAGTTACAATGTGTGTATAATATGAGCTGCTTTAGTCATATCAACAAGA